>NC_085841.1:127371731-127694231 GCF_035594765.1 Anolis carolinensis
AAGGCGCTGAGACTCTGCAAGCATAAAGTTAAGTCTTAACAAATACCTTTTGACATTCTTACATTTCCACCATTGCTGGTAAAAGGTTCCTCTCTCCTTGCCACATTTCCAGCATTTGTTGGATGACAATTTACCAAATTTGGCTATTTTAGCTGGGGTGTAGTACCACCTGAATTGCATCTTATACCAGTTCTCTCGTATCTCGGTAGCTGTGGTAAAATTCAATTTTTTGTTTCAAATTTCTTCCCATTGATTTAGATTTATATTATATCCAAAATCTTTAGCCCACTTCTCTTGACAGTCTTTAACCTGTTCTTCTTCTATCGTCCATTGTAACAGTATTTGATATATTATCTTAATGATTTTTTCCCCTTTTGAATAATTATCTCCCATGGTCCCCTTTTTTGATTGAAGCCTATTTTAGCATCTTCTTTATAATATTGGAGTATTTGATTGTATTGGAACCAAGTTATCTTTTGGTGTTCCTGCTTAATTTCTTCATGTGTCTTTATTGCCAATTCATTATTTTCTGTTTTCTTTAAAATTTGTTTGTAAGTAAGCCAATTTTCTGTGCCCAATTCTCTTTTATGTTTCGCTTCAATTGGAGAAATCCAGAGTGGGGTTTTCTCATATAGTCTAAATTTATATTTTTCCGAAGTCCTAATTAATGCTGCTCTAATGAAGTAGTTTCCGAAGTTTTTCTCCGTCTTCCTTTTTTTATACCACAGGTAGTCATGTCACCCCAAGCACAGATCATGTCCTTCTAGTGTTAACAATTTGGTATTTTTAATGTGGTCCAATCCTTTACCCATACCAGATTACAAGCTTCATAATATGATTTGAAGTCTGGGAGATCCACTCCTCCTCTCTTCTTGTCATCCATTAATATTTTTAGCTTTATTCTTGGTCTTTTATTTTTCCATATAAATTTCATTAAGTCGGCATTCCATTTTTTAAAAAGATGGTCATTCCTAATTATAGGTAGTGTTTGAAAAAGAAAAAGTAATTTGGGCAAAATTGACATTTTTATTATAGCTATGCAGCCTAATAATGAAATATTATGGTATTTCCATTTTTCCATATCTTGCTTTACCTTGATCCAAAGTTGTTCATAGTTGTTTTTCAACAATTTTGCATTACTAGATGTCATTATCACTCCTAGATATTTTATTTTTTTCTATGTTTTAATTCCTGATTTTGACTGTATGTGGTCTTTTAATTTTCCATCTATATTTTTAGCTAATATCTTAGTTTTTTGCTTATTTAATGTGGAACCTGCTAGTTTTCCAAATTTTTCTATCTTATCCAGCCACATGTTGATATTCTTAGCCAGGTTTTCAATAATACAGACTACATCATCTGCATATACTCTCAGTTTATAGTTGTGGCTCCTAACTTTTAGCCCTTCTAAATTTTTGTCTTCATTTATACTTCTCACCATCGTTTCCATGATCATTATAAACAATTGTGGTGATAATGGACACCCTTGCCATGTCCCCCTATTGATTTGAATAATTTTCTTGTTTTCTTGGCCATTTATTATTAGTGTCGCTCTTTGTTTCGAATATATGGCTTCTACAGAGTTTTTGGAGCTTCTGGTGGCTCAGTGTGTTAAAGTGCTGAGCTGCTGAACTTGCAGACCGAAAGGTCCCAGGTTCAAATCCGGAGCAGAGTGAGCGCCCGCTGTTAGCTCCAGCTTCTGCCAACCTAGCAGTTCGAAAACATGCTAATGTGAGTAGATCAATAGGTACCACTTCGGCAGGAAGGTAACGGCGTTCCATGCAGTCATGCCAGCCACATGACTTTGGAGGTGTCTACGGACAACACCAGCTCTTCAGCTTAGAAATGGAGATGAGCACCAACCCCCAGAATCGGACATGACTGGACTTAACATCAGGGGAAAACCTTTACCTTTACCTTTTAAAATTTAAATCCTATGTCCAATTCATTCAACAACAATTTTAAATAATCCCAATTTTAGATAATAATAAGCTTTTTCTGCGTCGATAAATAATAGTGCCATTTGTTTTTCATTATGTTTCTCATAGTATTCAATTGTGTTGATTAGAGTTCTAATGTTATCTTTTATTTGCCTATTTGATAGGAAACCAGCTTGCTCTTCCGAGGTCCAATCTCTCATGAAGTCTTTCAATATCTTTGCCATAATTATTGTGAAAATCTTATAGTCATGGTTTAATAAAGAAATTGGTTGGTAGTTTTTAATCTCAGTTAGATCAGTATTCTCTTTATGTATTAAGGATATACTGGCTCTTTCCCGGGATGCAGGAATGTCTTTATTATCCAAAATATTATTGAGTATATCTTTCAATAATGGGCTTTGTTCTTCTTTGCTGTGGCAAATTGTGGTGGTATTGGAAATAAAGTATTGAGTAATTGGTCAGAGTTAGTATATGTTATTTCCTAAAGCATGTGAATATACAATATTTCTGGTTGTTACTTGTTTTGTCTGTTGGAGGCAAATATGAAGGCTGCAGTTTGCCAGAATGATGTGCATGTAATGGCCTTTAAGCTTCAAAACCTGACTGCTTCCTCCCTGGGGGAATCTTTTGTTGGGAAGGTGTTAGCTAGCCCTGATTGCTTCATGTCTGGAATTCCCCTGTTGTCAGAGTGTTGTTCAGAGTGAACCCAGTTCAAAGCAGAAAATGGGTGATAGCATTCAGCTGTGTGGAAGGAACCCCAGAATTTTGAGGCAGGTAAATCACACTATCTGCTTTGAGCTGGGTTATCTGAGTCCAGACTGCCATTTAATCCATTTCAATGGGGATTTTATTGAACTGTGGAAGGGACTTTAAGCCCCCCCCCCAAATATATTACTTCCTTGGTTTGAGTGCACCCCAATTACCCTTTACTGTGAGGACCCCATTCTTATTATTAGATGATGATGATGATGATGATTATTATTATTAATATTATTTTCTCCTCACCCCAAAGACTCCCCCATTCCCCTCTCCATTGGCCCCATAGTATTATTATTATTATTATTATTATTATTATTATTATTATTATTATTTTCTGCTCACCCCAAAGACCCCCATTCCCCTCTCCATTATTACAGTAGAGTCTCACTTATCCAAGCTAAACAGGCCAGCAGAAGCTTGGATAAGCGAATAACTTGGATAATAAAGAGGGATTAAGGAAAAGCCTATTAAACATCAAATTAGGTTATGGTTTTACAAATTAAGCATCAGAACTTCATGTTATACAACAAATTTGACAGAAAAAGTAGTTCAATACGGTGAAATGTTATGTTGTAATTACTGTATTTACGAATTTAGCACCAAAATATCATGATATACTAAAAACATTGACTACAAAAATGGCTTTGATTATCCAGAGGCTTGGATAAGCGAGGCTTGGATGAGTGAGACTCTACATTATTATTATTATTATTATTATTATTATTATTATTATTATTATTATATTACTATTACTACTATTATTATTTTCTCCATACCCCAAGGAGCCCTCCATTTCCCTCTTCATTGGCACATTATTATTATTATTATTATTATTATTATTATTATTATTATTATTTTCTCCTCACCCCAAAGACCCCCCATTTCCCTTTCCCTCTCCATTGGCCCCCATTTCCACACAGTCCAAGGACACCTCCATTCTTTTCTCACCCACACAGACTTCCCCTAACTTCCCCTCAGCACTTCTGAATTGTTTTGCGGCGTAGTCGAGGCCTAGTTGCAGCCACGGAGCCTTCACTCACATAGACAATGTGGCCGTCTACCCCCTTCGCTCCTCCCCCCTAGGGTCATGAGGATGGCAGTTTGGCAGCCCACCTTGCTTTCCAACTAAAGCCTGAGGAGGTAGCGCACAGTCTCCTGGCCTCTCCCTGGAGAGCAAACCGCTACTTTTGCTGCCCTCTCTCTCTCTCTCCTCAGGCGGTTTCTCCTTCCCTCTCCCTTCCATGGCGTGCGGTGCTCTGTGGAGGATGGAGGATGGTGGCGATGATGGCGAGCAAGCATGCGAGCATGTGGGGGGGAGTGTGAGGGCCGTGCACCGCGACCTGGTCGGCGCAAGCGCAGATGGGGTTTTTTTTTGGGTTTTTTGGGTCATGGTTCCATCCTTGATATTTGGTTTTGTTGTCGGAAGCTAACAGCAAGGACGGTGGGTTGTGTTGCCAAGTTTCGTGGTTCTGGGTCATTTAGTTTCGTTGTATACTTTTAGGTAAAAATTCCAGAAGCTTTTTATATATATAGATATATGGAAGAATTGGCACTACACCTAACAGAGTTATTTAATGAAATATACACTAAGGAAAAAGTCCCCCTACCATGGAAAGTATCAGAAATTATAACTATACCAAAAAAAGGGAAGACATTTAACACAACCAGAGTCGTACAGACCCATTAGTCTATGTAATCAGGATTATAAAATATTTACATTTTACATTAAAATTTTACATTTACATTAAAATTTTAGCAAGAAGATTGGAAACAATAATGCCAAAAATAATCAAAGAGGACCAATATGGATTTGTGAAGGGGAGAAAAATTGGGGATCCAAAAAAAAAAAAAGCTTTATAGGAATTTCTCGATCCTTTATCTTGACTCTATAGTCAAATTCCAGTGAAAGCTGACCATAGAATCACTTTGGAGAACCTAGAAGTTTCTATAGAGAATGTTTTAATCTTATCTGTAAATAATCAAATAATCAAGGGCCAACTATAAAATTTCCATGTTCAGTGTACTCTCAACTGCAATATATCTGTCTGTCTATCTATCTATCTATCTAAGGACAATTTAACACTAATGGAACTGCAACAAGAAAAAAATACATTATAAAAATGACATTTGTCATTTCAGATAAATGTACCTTCAAATTCTTTCCTTTTTAGGTAATGAGTAGGTCAACCACATATTCCTTGGAAGGAAATTCTAAAGCATGGAATTTTTCTCAAAGGAAACAAAAAGTAAGTTTTCTTGCCACCGTGGGAACACTTTTTGAAAACTGTACATGAAATTCATGAAAAAGTTAAAGACTATTGGCAGTCCAGAATGTATTCTGTGTAAATTTTACACTTGCTTTTTGCCCAGAAAACAATACACCGGTAAGTAGAAATATTATTTTAATCAATAGTAGTAATATTTTCTGCACATAACTTTTATTTGCTTTGCATAAAAATTATTTTTCCTGTAGTACTGAACTGTGAAGATTCTTATCAGTCTATGATTTTCCTTATTAGAATTACCCAATATGCCCCAAAATTATATTTTAGATTCTTTTTCAAATATTTGAAATATTCTTTCCACACCTAGAATTCAATAAGGCAAGAAATGTGTTTTTGGATAATATAACTGCTATCTTATTTTTGTGTATGAGAATGGCCCTGAAAAATAATAAAATAAATAATGACTGTAAATTATTCCTCTGAGTGGGGAAAAATACCTCCAGCTTGGATTATTACCTTGACGTGGTGCTGGGGCTTGAGTGCCTCAGTGAAGCCATTAGCTATACTGTGCAGGGCCACCCAAGACGGGAAGGTCGTGGCAGAGAGGTCAGACCAGGCACAATCCCTGGGGAAGGTAATGTCAACCCACCCCAGTATTCTTGCCATGAAAACTACATGGATCAGTACAACCAGAGAAATGTCGGTATACCATCGGAAGATAGGACCCCCAGGTCGGAAGATGGTCAAAATGCTACTGGAAAGGAGCAGAGGACTAGTCCAAGTAGCCCCAGATGTGACAACACAGTTAGCTCAAAGCCAAAAGGAAGGCTAACGTCCGAAGGTGCTGGAGGTGAAGGATGAATCCGATGTTCTAGAGATCAACACACTATAGGAACCTGGAATGTAAGATCTATGAGCCAGGGCAAACTGGACGTGGTTATTGGTGAGATGTCAAGATTAAAGATAGACATTCTGGGAGTCAGTGAACTGAAATGGACTGGAATGGGCCACTTCACAAAAGATGACCACCAGATCTCCTACTGCAGACAAGAGGAACACCAAAGAAATGGAGTAGCCTTCATAATTAATAATAAAGTTGTGAAAGCAGTGATTGGATACAACCCAAAAAATGATAGAATGACCTCAAGTTAAAGGAAAGCCATTTAACATCACAGTGATCCAATATACGCCCCAACCACAGCTGCTGAAGAAGCAGAATTAGATAAGTTCTATGAGGATCTGCAGCACTTAGTGGATAACACACCAAAAAGAGACATTATTCTTATTACAGGATGTGGGCAGTCAAATAATGTGGGCAGTCAAATAATAACCGGGATCACAGACAAGCATGGTCTGGGACAACAAAATGAAGCAGGACGTAGGCCGATAGAATTTTGCCAAGAAAACTCAATGTTCATAACACTCTCTTCCAACAACCTAAAAGACGGCTTTACACATGGACTTCACCAGATCAGATTGACTACATCCTTTGCAGCCAAAAGTGGCGGACATCCATCCAGTCGGTGACAACAAGACCTGAAGCTGACTGTAGTGCAGATTATGAACTTCTTATTACAAAATTTAGAATCAGGCTAAAGAGAATACACAGACCAATTAGATATGATCTCACAAATATTCCCAGTGAATATGCAGTGGAGGTGAAGAAAAGATTTCAGGGACTAGATTTACTAAATAGAGTCCCAGAAGAACTATGGACAGAAGTCCATAACATTGTTCAGGAGGCAGCAACAAAGTACGTCCCAAAGAAAAAGAAAACCAAGAAGGCAAGATGGTTGTCTGTTGAGACACTGGAAGTAGCCCAAGAAATAAGGAAGGCGAAAGGAAACAGAGATAGGGGGAGATATGCCCAATTAAATGCACAATTCCAGAGGTTAGCCAGGAGAGACAAGGAACTATTTTTGAACAAACAATGCATGGAAGTGGAAGAAGACAATAGGATAGGAAGGACAAGAGATCTCTTCTAGAAAATCAGAAACATCGGAGGCAAATTTCAGGCAAAAATGGACATGATCAAAAACAAAGATGGCAGGGACCTAACAGAAGCTGAAGAGATCAAGAAAAGGAGGTGAGAATATACAGAAGATCTGTATAGGAAGGATAATAATATAGAGGATAGCTTTGACGGTGTGGTGAGTGAATTAGAACCAGACATCCTGAGGAGTGAGGTTGAATGGGCCATAAGAAGCATTGCTAACAACAAGGCAGCGGGAGACGACGGGGTCCCAGCTGAGTTGTTTAAAATCTTGGAAGGTGATGCTGTCAAAGTGATGCATGCCATATGCCAGCAAATATGGAAAACACAAGATTGGCCATCAAATTGGAAAAAATCAATTTATATCCCCATACCAAAAAGGGAAATGCTAAAGAATGCTCAAACTTCCGTACCGTGGCACTTATTTCCCATGCCAGTAAGGTAATGCTCAAGATCATGCAAGGCAGACTCCAGCAATACATGGAGCGAGAGTTGCCAGATGTCCAAGCTGGGTTCAGAAAAGGCAGAGGAACAAGAGACCAAATTGCCAATATCCGCTGGATAATGGAGGAAGCCAGGGAGTTTCAGAAAAACATCTACTTCTGCTTTATTGACTATTCTAAAGCCTTCGACTGTGTGGATCATAATAAACTATGGCATATTCTTGGTGGTATGGGGATACCAAGTCACCTTGTCTGTCTCCTGAGAAATCTGTATAAAGACCAAGTAGCCACAGTAAGAACAGATCACCGAACAACAGACTGGTTCAAGATTGGGAAAGGAGTTCAGCAGGGCTGCATACTTTCACCCTCCCTATTCAACTTGTATGCAGAACACATCATGCGACATGCGGGGCTTGAGGAATCCAAGGCAGAGTTAAAATTGCTGGAAGAAACATGAACAAACTTAGGTATGCAGATGATACCACCCTGATGGCCGAAAGGGGGGAGGAGCTGAGGAGCCTTATCACCAAGGTGAAAGATGAAAGTGCAAAAGCTGGGTGGCAGTTAAACGTCAAGAAAACCAAGATCATGGTAACTACACCTATCGACAACTGGCAAATAGAGGGAGAAAAAATGTGGAGGCAGTGACAGACTATATTTCTAGGTGTGAAGATCACTGCAGATGCAGACTGCAGCTAGGAAATCAGAAGATGTTTACTTCTTGGGAGGAGATCAATGGCCAGCCTTGACAAAATAGTGAAGAGCAGAGACATCACACTGGCAACGAAGATCCGCATAGTCAAAGCAATGGTATTCCCCATAGGATGCGAAAGCTGGACCATAATGAAGGCTGAGTGAAGGAAGATAGACGCTTTTGAACTCTGGTGCTGGAGGAAAATCCTGAGAGTGCCTTGGACCGCAAGAAGATCCAACCAGTCCATCCTCCAGGAAATAATGCCCGGCTGCTCACTGGAGGGAAGGATATTAGAGGCAAAGTTGAAGTATTTTGGCCACATCATGAGGAGACAGGAAAGCTTGGAAAAGATCACAATGCTGGGGAAAATGGAAGGAAAAAGATGGATGGACAGTATCCTTGAAGTGACTGGGTTGACCTTGAAGGAACTGGGAGCGGTGACGGCCGACAGGGAGCTTTGGCGTGGACTGGTCCATGACGTTACGAAGAGTTGGAGACGACTAAACGACTGAGCAGCAGCAGCAGGGGAAAAATACAGTTGGCCTTATCGATTTTCCGGCTCAAAGCAAGATGGGTTTGCAAATTCCATGACCTGAATTTTTTTTTAAAAAGCCTTTCTACTCATCTTAAGAAACTGAAGGAAGATACCAATTCCCTCTCCCTAAAAAGAGAATTACACAATCGTGGATTCTTATTGAAAATAAACTTCTTGTAGTACTTGCGAATTGTCAGCCACATAAATAGGTTCTGCAATTTTTACAATAATGGACAATAATTTATAAGTAATTTCATATCAAAAGAAACAATCCTTTAGATGTGGTACCACAAAACCATTTAACTATTTAAAGGGTAAAACAAACAACTTTGCACTGTTCTCAAGACAAAACTCAAAAAGCCAGTGGATTTTCTCCAACACTTTTGAAATGTGATCTACAGAATACAATATAAATAAAAATGTAGTTGTTATATTTTACTGTATCAGCATTTTTCAAACACTTTTCAATGACTCATACATAGATAAGGGCGTAAACATGATGCAACTAAATAATGACTCACTGTCAATCACTAGCTTTCCTCCCCATGAAACAAATAACTGATCCAACAAAAGTTCTTGCTATTTCCTCCCCATGAAGTTATTTGCTTCATGGGGAGGAACTAATGGAAGGTGATGCTCGATTATTATTCTTCCTTTCACTTCTCATACTTTTCAGAGCCTATTATGGGTGTGTGGAACAAGGGTCCAAATAATCAACAAAGTAATCTAACCCCAATTAAATCTGTTATAAACTCCATCTATTCATAGGAACTGTTGTAGCCCAGCTGTCAGGATCAGGCCCTTCTCAGGAGATAGAGGTTAACTCGGAGCCTGAATCGGATGAAGGGCCTCTACAAGATTGGGATCCAAGCCCAGTGACCTTGCAGCTGCCTGTTGCTGAACCTTCAGAACAACCACTAATTGGGGAACATTCCGATGATCTCCCAGGTTTGGAATCATCAGATGGAGAGGCGGCTGGGGAGGAAACATTCTTTGACCGCAGGCAATCTATCTCACAAGAAAGAAGTGAGAGAGAATGTCTAAGGCGCAGTAAATGCTTAGCTCTCAAATGCTGTTGATTCAGCTTTCCCTGGATTCTCAAGGCAAAACAACCTTGAGAATCCCTTAAAGGGACCTCGTGCCTGTTTCTCCTTGCAGTGTCAACATTGCCTTTCTTGGGAGAAACATCTCTGTTCCAGTCTCTTGATCCTTGCCTTGCTCCCATGCCATTCCAGGATTCTCTGTGGAGGATTGTGCCTTGTGACTCTCGAGTATACCCTGCCTGGGTAATCTTGTTCCTGCTGCCTTTCTTTGATTGTCGTTCATGTGGATTATAGCCGATGGATTTTACTACCTGCCCCACAGGTTTCCCAGCCATCATAGCTACTTTCTTGTGCAGTTAAGAAGTAAGCTGTGTATGTAGCAATTTGCCCAGGCAATCAGTAACAGATGGGGAGGGTTTATCTAAACTATTACGTGGCCACTTATGTATTCTGAATATTTGATATGTGGTACTTTCTCCCTACAGTACAAACAATATTTGATTAAAGCCATGCTTCCCTGCGCGCTTCAGTGAATAGGAACGTGAATTTGTTTTATAAGTAATGTGCTGACGCATCACTCCATACGAAAGAAGATGACAACTCAGTCTGCAATAAGCAAATTAAGAGAAGAAGGGGAGCAAATTATACAGAAAGTGTTTTCATTATGCTGTACTTTTTCACCAGCTGAACAGGCGATCTTCTCATCTTCATGAAGTATGCACACTGTAATGGCCTTATTACCGTAGGAAAATAAAAGTAAATTGAGTTGTAAGTGAAATTGCTGTTCTCTTCTACATATGATTGGAAAATGAAATACTTCTACAGCAGGATGACATTAGATCCAAATCAGAAATTTGTCTTGTTAAAATTAAATATTAACACAGAAGCATTTTTAACAGCAATACTTCCGCTTGCAAAATTAGCATATAGCTTTCAGAGTCAAATGAAAGGTCAAAATAGAAACAGTGCTAACCGAGCAATCTAGTCTTGTGAAGGATTATTCCTGTTAGATGTAGCAACCTTATTTACCCTCTCCCTTACTGCCTCAGTTAATCTGCATTCAGTCTGGGTTTGTTCATTTTCCATTTTAAAGTCATTAATGCTCTCTCTCTCCTCCACATTTGAACATCACATGGTACAGACCCTGAAACCATGAAATATTACGAACCCTTTAGTATTTGTAAAAAAAAAAAATCTGCTTCATCACACACACACACACAGCAGGCTTAGTTATCTTAGTCATTCATGCACACACACACACACACATATAAACAGTGTTTCCTCCCTACTTTGCGGTTCGCTTTTCGCTCCCTCACTGCTTGGCGTTTTTTTTCTGAGAGGTGCGTATGCGCAAAAGGTGTCAGTTTCATCTGGGCCACTCTGGATGCCGACGAGAGGGAGGTGCATGCACAAAAGGGAAACTGGCAGGCACCGGAGAGGAAGAAGCACAGGAAGAAGGCTTGCAAAGGGGAGAAAGGCCACCTAACTACTAATAAAATGTGTAAATATTGAAATAAATATAGTGCCCCTACCTCACGGAATTTTACTTATTGCGGGTGGTCCTGGAACATAACCCCCACAATAAGTGAGGGAACACTGTATACATACATACATACACATACACACACACACACATGAGATCACCTGCAACACCAAGACAAGTGATTATTAAGTTTGCTACTGAATCCAAAAAGGAAGAGGTGTTTAGAGATTTAAAGAGGAAGAAACCTCTATATAGAAACAAGCAGATTATAGTGAGACAAGATTTGTCTAAAGAAACTCTGACAATTAAACAAGATTTACAACCCTATGCTGAAACATTGTATCCAGGTGGAGTACAATTTACTTGAGGGTTCCTTATGGCTATTATACACTTTAGACAAGGGAAGAGATACATTGCCAGAACACCAGAACAAGCGGAGGAACTCTTGAAAACACTTGGAGAAAGGAACACCACAAGCAGAGGCAAGAAGAAAGAAGATACAAAGGTTTCCTCAGAGAATAAAGAGAGTAAAGCCTTGGTAGAAAGTCAAGGAGAGGTAGAGGAGGAAGAGGAAGATCAGGAGGAAGAGGAGGAAGAAGAGGAAGTTGTATGAATAAAATGGAACAATTCTAACTTATTTCGAAAGCAACTGTATACTTTTCCTCCCCCTCTCTGAATACACGAGGACCAAAATGGCTGCAATATAATTGGAGACTTTGGTCATTATTATTATTACTTACCTACCTTTACCCTAATTCAGGGCTGAACAAAGGTACAAAGTATGATGTATCTTATTTATGTTTTGTTAAACAAAATAAGCAGTACCATTTAAGATTTGTTAAAACATAATAGCATAATCGGTTACCGGGTATGACTAGCGAATATCTAAGGACCAGTTTAATTTGTATAGATTGGGGGGGGGGGGATGAGCCTCTTATTTATGCAGCTATAAGGGTAAAAGTTTAGAATTGGAGGCATAGTTATTAAGATTGTGAAAGGGGGCAATTAAAGAAAAAAAGTTAAAGGGCATTCTAGTAAAGGTTATTCAACAGGGAAGGAAGAGAGTTATAGGTAATGCAGAGGATACAAAAGACTCAATGGAAGGGAGGGAATTTAATTCCTCATCCAGGCCACATTGGGGGATTGGGGGGGTTGACAAGGAACAACAACAAAAAAAGAACTTTAAAAAGGAGCCTAGTAAAAATACCAAGGAAATAAATATAATCCAATGGGTTTATCACTAAAATGTGCTAGCAACAAACGATAGGAGAGCAACAAACTATAGGAGAGCAAGGTTAAGAAGGTTTATCGAAACAAATAACTTTGGATGTATAATGTTGCAGAAAACACACAGATCAGCAAGGGATCCAGAAAAACTATTAAGTATCTCAGGCTGGCATACATTGGAAGAGGCAAGAGAAAATAACAAAACAAAGGGAGTTGCTATCTTGATAAAAAAATAATATAGAGGGCGTACAAACAGATCTAATGGCAGATACTAAAGGGAGATGGGGAATCTTTAAAGGAGAAATATGTGTGGTAAAAATGGCAATCCTAAATATCTATGTGCCTAATAAAGGCCAGAAAAAATATATAGAAATGATATTTAAGAAGCTAGAGGGCTTCTATGAAGGGAAAGTACTTATAGCAGGGGACTTCAATTTAGACACGATCAAAAATAAGTGCAGACTGTTGGATAAATGGAAACTGAAGGATTGCTTTCAAGAGGTAAAAACACAACCAAAACCTACTTATTATTATGAAAGCCATAAAAAATTTACCCACATAGACTATATACTAAAGAGAGGTTCTAATCAATCTGAGATACTAAAGGCAGAAACTGGTCTGATAGAAATCTCAGACCATGCACCAATACAAGTAACACTACAATTAACAGAGGAGAAATCCCGCTATAGATGGAGATACAAGGAATTACAATTGATGAAGGAAAAAGATAGGGAAGAGTTGGGAAAAGAAATTAAAAACTTCTTCCACATTAATAGAAATACGGCAAAAGAAGGGATTATTTGTGATACAGTGGAAGCCTTTGTAAGAGGGTTATTAATAAAGAATGAAATAGCCAAGAAGAAATGTATGAATCAAGAGAAAAATACAATAATTATGCAATTGGAAGATAAATACAGGGACCTTCGGAATAGGTATGAAAAAAGAACAAAAAAGAAATAGATAAGTTGAAAAGGGAGTTGGAGGAGACAGATGAATTTAATATATGGAAAAAAGAAGTAATGGTGAAAAAAGAATTTCAAAGGGAAATATTAATTAAGTAAGGAGCTTGGCAAACTTTTTAAAGAAGAAAGGAAGAGCAAAGCGTGAAAGAAATACTTGATAAAAGAATAATTTGATAAAGGACAATAAAAGTATAAGGGATATATTTGCTGATTTCTACCAGAAATTATATAAAGGCAAAAATAATTTACAATGCAATGATTGGGTTCGAGAAACATTAAGTGAAGAGGACAAAAAAAAATACAAAGGGTTATTTCATATCAGGAAATCGATGAGGTAATAGGAAACTTTAAAAAAGCAAAAATCACCTGGAACTGATGTTTACACAGCAGATTTTTTACAAAAAATGAACAAATTCCTCACTTGCCTTGCAGATAATTTTATGGTCCAGAAGGTAGAAGAGGCAACAAGGGGATCAGCAACTCTTGATCTAATCTTAACAAATGTGGAAGACCTGATCAATACAGTTGAAGTGGTTGGATCCTTAGGGGCAAGTGACCATGTGCTCCTGCAGTTTGCAATACAAAGGAATGCTGAAACTAAGACAAGTCAAACACGCATTCTGGACTTTAAGAGAGCTGACTTCCAAAAAATGAAGGAATTACTGAGCGGCATTCCATGGACGCCGAGATTAAAAAACAAGGGAGTTAAGGATGGATGGGAGTTTTTCAAAAGTGAAATACTCAAGGCGCAAATGCAAACAGTGCCAACAAAGAAGAAAAATAAGACAAGTGCAAAGAAGCCAGAATGGATGTCCAAAGAACTTCTAACTGAGCTAAAGCTCAAAAGTGACATGCACAAGAAGTGGAAAAGGGGAGAAATCACCAAAGAAGAATTCAAACGTATAGCCAACACCTGTAGGGAAAAGGTTCGCAAGGCTAAAGTGCAAAATGAGCTCAGGCTTGCCAGGGACATAAAAAACAACAAAAAAGGCTTTTTTGCTTACGTTGGTAGAAAAAGGAAGAAAAAGGAGGCGATAGGGCCATTGCAAGGAGAAGATGGGGTGATGGCGACAGGAGACAGGGAAAAGGCAGAACTACTTAATGCCTTCTTTGCCTCGGTCTTCTCAGAAAAAGAAAGCCATCTTCAACCTCAGCAACACGGAATGGACGAAGGATTGGGGGAAATCCAACCCCAAATAGGGAGACAAGTTGTCCAGGAACACTTGACCTCTCTAAACGAATTCAAGTCCCCAGGGCCAGATCAGCTACACCCAAGAGTACTGAAGGAACTAGCGGAAGTTATTTCAGAACCACTGGCAATTATCTTCGAGAGTTCTTGGAGAACGGGAGAAGTCCCAGCAGATTGGAGGAGGGCGAATGTGGTCCCTATCTTCAAGAAGGGAAAAAAGAACGACCCAAACAATTACCGTCCGGTCAGCCTCACATCAATACCAGGCAAAATTCTGGAAAAGATCATTAAGGAAGTGGTCTGCGAACACTTAGAAACAAATGCGGTCATTGCTAATAGTCAACACGGATTTACCAAAAACAAGTCATGCCAGACTAATCTGATCTCTTTTTTCGATAGAGTTACGAGTTGGGTCGATACAGGGAATGCTGTGGATGTAGCGTACCTGGATTTCAGTAAGGCCTTCGACAAAGTCCCCCACGACCCTCTGGCAAACAAACTAGTAAAATGTGGGCTAGACAAAACTATGGTTAGGTGGATCTGTAATTGGCTAAGCGAACGAACCCAAAGGGTGCTCACCAATGCGTCGTCTTCATCATGGAAAGAAGTGACAAGTGGAGTGCCGCAGGGCTCCGTCCTGGGCCCAGTTCTGTTCAACATCTTTATTAACGACTTAGACGAAGGGTTAGAAGGCATGATCATCAAGTTTGCAGACGACACAAAACTGGGAGGGATAGCTAACACTCCAGAAGACAGGAGCAGAATTCAAAACGATCTTGACAGGCTAGAGAGATGGGCCAAAACTAACAAAATGAAGTTCAACAGGGACAAATGCAAGATACTTCACTTCGGCAGAAAAAATGGAAATCAAAGATACAGAATGGGGGACGCCTGGCTTGACAGCAGTGTGTGCGAAAAAGACCTTGGAGTCCTTGTGGACAACAAGTTAAACATGAGCCAACAATGTGATGCGGCTGCTAAAAAAGCCAATGGGATTCTGGCCTGCATCAATAGGGGAATAGCGTCTAGATCCAGGGAAGTTATGCTCCCCCTCTATTCTGCCTTGGTCAGACCACACCTGGAATACTGTGTCCAATTTTGGGCACCACAGTTGAAGGGAGATGTTGACAAGCTGGAAAGCGTCCAGAGGAGGGCGACTAAAATGATTAAGGGTCTGGAGAACAAGCCCTATGAGGAGCGGCTTAAAGAGCTGGGCATGTTTAGCCTGCAGAAGAGAAGGCTGAGAGGAGACATGATAGCCATGTACAAATATGTGAAGGGAAGTCATAGGGAAGAGGGAGCAAGCTTGTTTTCTGCTGACCTGCAGACTAGGACACGGAACAATGGCTTCAAACTACAGGAAAGGAGATTCCACCTGAACATCAGGAAGAACTTCCTCACTGTGAGAGCTGTTTGACAGTAGAACTCTCTCCCTGGGGCCGTGGTGGAGGCTCCTTCCTTGGAGGCTTTTAAGCAGAGGCTGGATGGCCATCTGTCGGGGGTGCTTTGAATGCGATTTCCTGCTTCTTAGCAGGGGGTTGGACTAGATGGCCCATGTGGTCTCTTCCAACTCTACTATTCTATGATTCTATGATTCTATGATTCTAAGGAGGAACTAATACCAGAATTGGCAATAGTTTTTAATAATATAATAAGAGGGAAGCAGAAATAATAACAATTATCAAACCAGGGAAGAATCCTAGAGAAGTACATTCTTATAGACTAATTAGTTTATTGAACCAAGATTATAAAATATTTGCAAAAATATTAGCAAATAGACTAAAGGATTTATTACCAAAAGTGATAGGGGAAAACCAGTATGGATTTATAAAAAGGGAGAAATATTAATCACCCAGTTAGGAATTTGCTTAACATTATTGCACAGAAAAGTAAGAAAAATAGCATATATTTAATTGGATGTATACAAACTTTTTATTTAAGAGGATGGAAAATTTGGGATTGGGACAAGAATTCATAGAGGTTTTAAGAGAAATTTATAAAAAAGGAGTAGCAAAATTGAAAGTTAATGAAGGATATTCCATAGAAATAGACATTAAAGAAGAGTTAAACAGGAGTGTCCTATATCACCAATGTTATTCACAATAGCTATAGAATATTTAGCAGAAAGAATTAAAAACAATGGTAGAATAATAGGTTTTAGGATAAGAAAGGAGGAAGTGAAAGTGAATCAGTTTGCGGATGATTTTTTAATAATCACAGAAAATCCACTGGATGCCTTGAAAGAACTGGAAGTAATATTGGAAAATTAATATAAAATCTCAGGTTTACAGATAAATATGACAAAATCAGAGCTGTTGGGGTTTAACCTGGGGAAAGGAATTTTAGAAGAGATCCAGAAAAGAAAAGATATACAGATTGTAAAAAACCAAAATCAAATATTTGGGAATTTATTTAACTAATAAGCCAACAAGTATATGGGATTATAACTATAAGAAGACATGGAATAGGATACATGTACAAATGATTAATAGGAAGGACAACAACTTAAGTATTTCAATAAGAATTAGATCAATTAAAATGTGTATACTCCCCAAATTATTGTATTTGTTTCAAACTCTACCATTGGAGATTTCACAACAAAAATTTAAAAATTGGGATGGAGAAATAAGGAAGTGGATTTTTGGAGGGAAAAAATTAAGAATAAGGAGATTTATAGATCCAATAAAGAAATAGGATGGGGAATACCAAAGTTACAAGAATACTATGAAGCATTTCAGCTGAAAGCATTGTTGGAATTGGTTGAGGAGAAGCAAGAGAAGTGGATAAGAATAGAAAATGAAGTAAATTAAAAGAGGGAATAGAAAAAACAATAGGTCCAAGGAAAATAGCATTAAAGTATGGGGAAAATGGAAAGAGAAATGGATGTCATATTTATCAAAAGAAGTCCCTACAGATAGTTTAAGAAATAATAAGGACAGGAGTATTCTAAAAAAATTGAAACAGATGGGATATAGTAAAAAGAAAAGATAGAAAAGATAATCAATGTTTTTTAAAAAATAAAAATAGAAAAATATAAGGAGTTAGAACTGAAAATAATCACGAAATGGTACAGAACACCAATTCAGCTGGCACACATGATTCAGGGATTAAATCCCAAATGTTTATTTCTCTGGCTGTTGATCCCCTTCTGCTTGTGAATGCCACACAAACACACTATTCAGATACTATATAATTATAAAAATACACCAAAAGAAAAGAGGAAATAAATGAGAAAAATGACTTAAAAGATAAAGCATAAAAGAGAAATAAAATAATATAGAAAAAATGACTTCTGCCCTTCCCTTCAACTGTGCATAGCATCATAAATTATTGAGTTCCCCCTGGGGAGAAAGTCAGGGTAAAACTAAAGTAAATAATGTGTTGTCAAAGGCTTTCATGGCCGGGATCATAGGGTTGTTGTGTGTTTTCCGGACTGTATAGCCATGTTCCAGAAGTATTCGCTCTTGACGTTTTGGCAACATCTATGGCAGGCGTCCTTAGAGGTTGTGAGGACTATATCTCACAACCTCTGAAGATGCTTGCCATAGATGTGGGTGAAATGTAGGAGAGAATACTTCTGCAGCACGGAAAACACACAACAACCCCACAAAGTTGATAATAATAATAAGAACAACAACAATTATTATTATTATTATTATTATTATTATTATTATTTATCAGGACCCTGATTTCAGGGCCTGTCCTCTGGTGCCAGAAATCAAGGACGCTGACATCACAGACTGATAAGGCACCTGCGGTTCCCAGCCCTGAAGAGAAACGGCTGGTGTGCTTGGCGGGAAGGATTGTGTGGGGCTTTCTCTAGGTGGGAATTGTTACTTTGAATGTGGGGGGTGTGTATATAAGGGAGTCCGGGTGAGCCGACTAGCAATCTTGGCTTTATGCGTGTCAAGTTATCCTACAGTAAAGTTCTCAGTGATAACAAAGTGAGTCTCTTGTGTTCATTTGAGAGCGGCTGGAGTGAGCTGACATCGAAGCCGAGATTACAGGCACCGTCCCGCTGGCATTGAAAAACACCTAAACAAATAACCATCCCACCCAAAACCCTCGCAGATCCATATTTAAACCAAAAATAAGACTCACTATAACAATTCTTTTTTTTTCTATCCTGATTTTCCAACCTCCTTTTTCAAATGTGAAAAGATCTGAAAACTTGGTTATTTCAATATGCCTTTGACCAATTCGGTTACAACTTGACTGAGTCCTTCTACCTCCACCTTATACCTAGACTCTGCACTTTATTTCTGGTCCATCTTGCCAGTGTCTTGCAATATATTACACGTGTATCATTATTGCCCTGCCCAATTGTGACCATGCTCACTGCGCTTGGTGATTGGCTTTTGGTTGTTGTTCACCTTATGTTTTATGATATTGTATATATTCTATGTATTAATTTATTGTAATTGGAATGTATTTTATATCGAGGTTTTATTATACTATTGAGCTTGGTCCCCATGTAAGCCACCTCGAGTCCCTTTGGGGAGATGGGGCAGGATATAAGAATAAAGTTATTGTTGTTGTTGTTGTTGTTGTTGTTGTTGTTGTTGTTATTGCCACAACGACATAGTATGGCACAGCAAACAAGATAGATATGCTGGATTTCGTATCACAAAATCACAAGTCGAACACTTCCCAAGCGTTTAGGACTGTGTGATGTATTTTCAGATGTTGCGCGCAGATCCCAGTAGGGTGGCCTTTTGCAGTAGTCAGATCGGAATTTTGTCCATGTCTATGTTTACAAATGCCAGCTGAGATCTTTTGGTATGGCACCCAATGTGCCGATCACCACTGGGACCACCTGTTCTTGTTTCTGCCAGAGTCTTCAAAGTTCAATCTTGAGGTCCTGATAGCAGCTGAGTTTTTCCTGTTGTTTTTCATCAATTCGACTGTCACCTGGGATGGCGACATCAATAATCCAAACCTTTTTCTTTTCCACAACTGTATGGTCTGGTGTATTGTGTTCCAGAACTTTGTCAGTCTGGATTCGGAAGTCCCACAGTATCTTTGTGTGCTCATTTTCCAATACTTTTGCAGGTTTGTGATCCCACCAGTTCTTTACTGCTCGGAGGTGGTACTTGAGGCATAAGTTTCAATGAATCATTTGGGCCACATAGTTGTGCCTCTGTTTGTAGTCAGTCTGTGTGATTTTTTTTTTTTTTGCAGCAGCTGAGGATATGATCAATGGTTTCGTCAGCTTCCTTGCACAGTCTTCATTTTAGGTCTTGGCCTTAATTGCATTTGTTCTGATGGCTTGCTCCTGGGCTGCAAGGATCAGGCCTTCTGTCTCCTTCTTCAGTGTCCCATTCATGAGCCATAGCCAGGTCTTCTCCTTGTCAGCTTTTCCTTCAATTTTATCAAGGAACTTTCCATGCAATGTTTTGTTGTGCCAGCTGTCAGCTCTAGTTTGTAGTGCAGTTTTCTTGTACTGATTTTTTTGTCTGCTGTGCTTTGAAGAATTTCTGATTTTTGACTTCAATCAAAGCAGGTTATTCACTTTGCTTTACATATTCTGCCAGGGCATGTTCTTCTTCTTTGACTGCTTGTTTTACTTGTAAGAGTCCTCTGCCACCAGATTTTCTAGACAGATATAGCCGATCAACGTCACTGCAAGGGTGCAGTGAATGATGAATGTTTTTCTGTCCAAATTGTCCAGTTCCACCTGTGTCCAGTTTATGATGCCAGCAGTATATCTTATGACAGGTATGGCCCAGGTGTTTATGGCCTTGATAGTGTTGCCTCCATTGAGCTTGCTTTTGAGAATTTTCTGACCCTTTGTGTGTATTCTTTGGCAATAATGAAAAGCAGAGGGGACAATGAGTCTCCCTGAAAAATTCCTCTTCTGATGTTGACAAGTCCATAGCTTTCATTTCCAACAATCAGTTCAGTTTTCCAGTGCTCCATCATATGTTCAATAAAAGTACTGAATGATTCTGGCTTCATATCTTTCATTTTTTCTAACTGTTGCTGTAATTTGTTCTTTCACTATTTCCAAAGCTTCTTCAATTTTTCTGGTGTTCAGCCAGTACTTTCTGATCAGGTATTGCTTGATTTTGTCATTCTTCAGTTTCTTCTCTTTCATATTTTTCAGGTTACTTGCATCTGATCTAAGATTTTGATTTTCAACTCTAGCCTGACCTTCCACTTTGGTTTTCCAATCGATTTTATTTGGGGCTGCCTTGGTTGTAGGAGCCCAAGCTCTTCTGTTACTATCACTGCTGCACTGAAGGCATACTGGTTTGTTTGTTCAATTGATGTTATTTGGACAGTGGAGAGTACTGTATTCACATCTTTCATGAGAGGCGCCAAGTGTCTCTTGGGCACTGTTTTTAGAGTTGGGAGCCGCTTTCTTATTGCATTTGCTGCAACATGAGCCATAATTTTATCCTTGAGCTCTTGCTGTCTTGCTGTCAAGGTTCCTGGTGGTTCAACAAGTGCTTCAAGTGCTGGTTCTTCAAATTCTTGCCAAAGCTCGACACTTTCTTCTGGTTCAATCTGTTCCACCATTCCAAGTGTTGCCGGAGTCTCTGCTGCTATCTGTGCTGTGGTGTGATGGTAATTTGCTTTGTAGATTTTCAGAATTTCTTCGAGTTCAACTTCACTGAACACTTTGCTTCTGATTATGAATCTTCATTGGTCAGCCAGTTGGGGTTCTGTTATCTGTGAGTCAGGGTAGTCCTGTTTCCACAGTTGATGCATCCTTTTTTGGTAGCCACGCTTTTGTGGTTCAGATTTGTAATAGCATTTCATAACTGTGAGGTTTTCTGGCATTGTATATTTCTGCTGCTTCTGCAACTGTTCATTTGTATTGTGATTCTGTCGACCACTTGTTGATGGATTTCCAGAATCGGCAGCATCCACCGCGGTCCTTTTTATCCTGGGTGATGACCGAGTCAGTATAGACTTCCTTTTGGTTTGATTCTCCATAATGTGAAAGGGTTAAGTGCTCTTAGTTCCACTCTTCAGCTGAGGCCACTCTGGCTTGGTTGGACCTGCCGGTAGTTACACTACCACCAGCACAGCTCTCAGCATCCTTGGAACAGTTAAGCCCCCCCCCCCCACCACGACAAGGTGACACCTATAGGGGATTGTTATTTTTTATTATTATTATTATTATTATTATTATTATTATTATTATTATTATTATTATTATTTCCCTTCTTTCTGTATTCCTGTTAGACATGTAGTATAAGTAACTACATCACATTACAACAGGGGTTCTCAAATTAAGGCATGTTGGTCAGATTCAACCCTCCAAGGTGTTGTAGCCCAGCATCCTTCTGAGCTGTCAGGTGAGCCTGAGGTTGGACCTGTTCAAACTGTGAATGTCCCTGAACCTGCTTTGTCAGATGACTCTGGGTTTGGGCCTGAGATGCAGCCAGAGTTTGTCACAGCAGATTCTGGGACCAGAGACATAATGGTTTCAAACAGGCAGCTTGAACCACATTCATCAAAGAGGTCAAAGTTGGACATCCTGGAGCCAGATTGTGATGTCTCATGGGCCATGTAGTCCCCTTCCTAGTACTATTGTGGCAGACGAAGAGGAAAACTTGGGTTTCCCACCGTTTCAGCCAGAATTGGAGCCCTTGCACCTGCAGGATGTTTGCCTTCCAGAAGTCAGCCAAACAAGCCTTGGGCAGAATTCTCCCCCGTTCTCTCGTAAGGATAATTATAATCGAGATAGAGGTGCTAGGGAGGCGAATCGCCGAAGCGCCAGAATCGCTGCCAGACAATTAGATGATTAAGCCTGTTTCCCTTGGGAAATCTTAAGGAGTCATGCATCTGGACACAGTATGGGTTTCACTTCTTGTTCCCCAGGGAAAGTGTTCCTTGGCGGGAAAACAAGATCCTATATAGGTGTTTACCCGCAAGGAGATCCTTGCGGAGTCAATTCGTCAGCTTCGGGAGTGAGATCGTGTGTGGACTACGCTACTCCTGTTCCTTGTTTCCAGGACCTTGTTCTTGTTCCAAGCCTGCCTTATTCCCCGGACCTCGCCACGGACCCAGTTCTTGCTTCTTGCTTCTTGTTGCCTCGAATCAAGTCTTGTTTGCCAAGAATCTAGTTTGTTTTCCAGCCTTGTTGTCAAGCTCCATTGGACTAAAGGACCCTGTCATTTCCCCACACTTTGCTCGGCAAAGTGTGTGTTTCGGTTGTTGGATTATAACTTTGGACTCTAATATCTCATATTGGACATTGATTTCCTGGACTATATTTGACCCTTCCTGAAAGGTCTACTTCTGAACTATATTCTACACTTGTTTTTATTGACTTTATATATTCCTTTAATAAAGATATTAGATAGATTCTGGTCTCTGCGCATGGTTATTGGTGCTCCGCAGCCTGGGTCCTGACAGAGATGAACATTCTAGTTCGGATTATGGAAGTGATAAGCCTAATGAGCTTGACAAAAGGAAAGTGATAACTCAGCAAAGGAGAGAAAGTGTCAGAACCCTGGCAGCAGGGCACCAATAACCTTGCACAGAGGCCAGTCTCTATCTAATATCTTTATTAAAGAAATATATAAAATAAATAAAAACAAGTGAAGAATATAGTTCAGAAGCAGACCTTTCAAATGAGGTCAAATATAGTCCAAAAATGTATTGTCCAATAAATGATATTAGAGTTCAAAGTTTTAATCCACTTGACCGAAACACACACTTTGCCAAGCAATAGTGTGGGGAAATAGCAGAGTCTTAGAGTCCAATGAAGCTTGACAACAAGGCTGGAAATAAACTTGATTCTTGACTAGATCCGTGACTGGAGACAAGGCAAAACATGAAGCATGAAGCAGGGTTCGTGGTAAAACCGCGAGGCAGGGCAAGGCTTGAAGCTTGATCCGGGAAGCAAGGAACTGGGAATACGAAGTCCACACACGATCTCTCTCCTGAAGCTGATCAATTGACTCCGCAAAGAATCCCTCGCGCCAAACACCTATATTGGGTCTCGTTTTCCCGCCAACAGAACTCTTTCCCTAGAGAACGAGAAGCGAAACCCAACTCTGTCCAGATGTGTGACTCCTTAGAATTTCCCAAGGGAAGCAGGCCTAATCAGCCATTTGTTTGGTAGCAATGCGTAAACTCCTCCGTTGAGCTTCCCTGACTCCCCTTTCTTTGGAATAAGATTCTTTCCTGGGAAACGGAGGGGAGTTCTGCCCAAGGCCTGTTTGGCTGAATTCTTGAGGGCAAACATCAACATCCTGCAGGTGAAGGGACTCCGGCTCTTGCTGAACCGGCGAAAACCCCATGTTTTCCTCTTCGTCTGCCACAATAGTACTAGGAACAGGACTACAAGGCCCATGAGTCCTCACAGAAAGGGAGTGTGTCAGAAGAAGTAAACAATTACTATGCAAATGTAATAATGAGCAGGCTGCTCATGGAAAGAGACCTTGAGTTTCCCTTAAGAAGGACTGCTTTCTAGGAAAAATTCAGAAGTGGTAACTTTGCTTCTGAGAGAGAGAGAGAGAGAGAGAGAGAGAGAGAGAGAGAGAGAGAGAGAGAGAGATCTGCTTCATGCTCCGTGTGAATTCCATGTTATTTCCTGCAGTTTGTACTTTGATTCTAGTTCCAGCCTTGTTCTTGTTTCTGGAGATTTCTGTGTATCCAGTTGATGTTCCAGTAACTTTGCAGTTTGGATTTCTGCTCCAGCCAAGACCCTTGCCTTGTGTTCCAGCATTGACCTTGTACCTTGGACTAAACGTGGAGTTTTATTTCTGTGGTCCTGCTTGGCTTCCTGTGATCCAGTTTGACAAATGCCTTGGATTAATCCTTGATATCTTGTTTGGACTATTCTTGATACCATTCTGGGGATTTACTTTGATATCCAGTTTGGACTATTTCTTTGAGTGATTTGTATAGACCCTTACTTCAACGTTTTCAAGTACTTTGTTCTTGTGGATTTAAACCCATTCTATTGACTTTGAACTTTGATTTGCTATTGCTTGCATATAATCTTCAATAAACAGCTTGCTTGCTTATATTCTGGGGCTCCAGTGTGGTTTTGAAGTCCCTACACAGTCTAGGGTTGCAACACAAGGTCATTTACCTGCACCCCCCCCCCCCCCCCGCTCACAGTTTTAGACTTAGGCTCACCCAAAGTCTGAAATGACTTGAAGGCACACAACAACAACAATCCTAATTAACTTGACTATCTCGTTGGCCAGAAGCAAGCTCACACTTCCCATTGGAATCCTGATAGATTTATGTTGGTTAAAATTGTTTTTTATTTTTAAATATTGTATTGTTCTTTCATTGGTTTTTTTTTTTTTTTGCACTACAAATAAGACATGTGCAGTGTGCATAGGAATTCGTTTGTATTTTTTTTTTCAAATGATAATTCAGCCCCTTGACAGTCTGAAGGATTGTGGACTGGCCCTCTCCTTAAAAAGTTTGAGGACCCCTGCATTACTACATGATAGGTGGTGTCATGCCCACACAGAGACCTCCACTATTTCCTCTAACTTAAGCCTCTTTAAGTTAGCAGGGCTCAGTCTTTTGTTATATATTTATTATGGAAGAAATCCATAGTTAGCCCTTTACCTTTCAAAACCACTCCCCCAGAAGCGGAGCCTCACAGCCTGTCTCAATTCTTTCCCTGAAGCCACTAATTTCTTCTGAAAGGTTGCAGGAGTGAGGAGGAAAAAACACCTCACACTTTTAGGATTGGTGCTATAATCTAAAGAAAAGATGAACAGAAGAAGAAAAGTCAGAGAATAAGGCAAAAGTAAGCAGGAACCACAGTTAAGTCAAGTCTTCTACCCTTTTCCAAAAACTTTCAGTAGCCCCAGGAGGAGTGAGAATTTGGACTTTTATTATTTTATTAAATTATTTGTTAATCGTTCCCCTGCACAATTCCAATTTGTTCTTGGTGAGGTTAAGGCACCTTCTTGAAAATAGCTCACAGAGACAGAACAGGTTGTACACAGTTTTCTCACCATTGATAATAAATCTCTTACATATAATATAGCATCACTTAATCCTTTCTATCTTATATTCATTCTAAATTTTACTTTGTATTTGAATGTCAGCATTCCTCTCAAATTTTATCATAAAATTGTTTTCAAAATTGTATCTTCATCCAGTTCTCATTGTTTTGTATCTATAACGAAATCTTATAGCCTTATTTCAACAAGACATTATTTCTTGTTTCATTTTAAATTTAATTCTTATTTTCTTCTTCCTCCATCCTAACCCTGGCCTTCTTCCGTCTTCTCGAATTCTTTTCTTTATATTGTGTTATTATTTCCATCTGCTGCCTATTTGCTGTCCTGAGACAAGATCATCTTTCACCCCACTCCCTAATCCCAGAAGGTAATCCTTTCATTAAAGATTATTGTGATTGGTCTTCTATCTGTGTAGATTCTTTATAAATCATTTCTAGATTATCCTCCTCCACCATCCCTCCTGGTGTGTAATTCCTGTTTGCTTGTTTTTTCAGAATTTCTTGAATTTTCTTCCCCTCGTCTTTACAGACTAATCCTGCACCTGGATCAAATGTTTATCCAAGTAATTTTAACTATCCATAGCTTCCAGATTAGCCCCACTTTTCTTTCCCCTTGCATTACATTCCCCAACAAATATGACAGAAGACGTGAGATATAATCTATCTTCTCAGTTGCTAGAGAATTCCCATTCTCAAAGAATGAATCTCTACCAACAGTTCTTGCAAAATAAATCTTGAGTAGTTTTATCTTTCTTCAATCTTTCAACATCAGGCAGTCACAACTTGTCACATCAGTTTCGAAGATAGAAAAGCTTTACCTACCCTTGATGTCATTTCCCTTTACTGTAATTAAGTACAGTCATAAAAGTAAAAACAAATTCAATCCATCCATATACTTCCCAAAAACAAAAGGCAACTTGACAAGGCTTTAGTTCAGCCATTTAAATCAGAAGAATTCTTCACTTATATTATCCCAAAAACTGCAGATGCAGACTTAATATCCATCAGAACAATTGCATTTCACAGCTTGGGCATGTTGGAGTATGGTTGTATTTGTATGAAATGTAAATCAAGTGTTTACTGCTGATGAGCAAGAGTGTGTATTTTTCAGTAATGAAATAGTTAACAGCAGGCTAGTTTTGACTGACAGCCTGTTGTGATTGCTATGACCTATCAGGCATTATTTCCTGCCTTTGAGGGTTGGAACTTCCTCCGGACTGAGGAATGTTGTTTATTTTTTCTGTGGTGTTCGGCTTGAGCATTCGCTGAAGATGGACTATGAATGCTATGCTCTGAAGCCGAGAAATGCAAACTGTAAATAGACATGTAAATAAAGTTAATCAACAGTTGGACTTCATCTGCTGGAGTGTTTGTTTGACCAGTGCTGTTTCTCAGCATGGGAATACAGTCTGGAGAAGGAGGTGAGATGAGGATGATGATTTTTGGAATCCACTCTGCACCCGATCATCCCCTGACAGGGCAAAGATGTACCTTCCTCACTCATTCCACATTCACTTATGAGTAAATGGAAGTAATGGGAATTCTGAGCCCTTTTGGGTGATTCCTTCTCTCCCCTTTTCATTCAGAATTTCAACATTCAGAGGTCCTTCTACTTGGTGTTTTCAACATGAACACTCTCTTCTCTGTGGGATGCTAGTTAAAAATGTTAGTCCACCATTTTCCTGCTCAGAAACATTTTTGCATGTGGATGCTAATCACTCTGCTTGTGAAATACATTACGATTGCATCCCTCATTAATTCCACATTTTAGCCCACACATAAAACAGTCAATGAGGATGTGCAAGCCACAGATGCATTCTAGCTTTATTCTAATGGAGTAAATCATTTATGCAAACTTGGGTATGAAAGGATTTTCAGGTATTGTGTTGTGGTCAAAATTTCACAATTGCAAAGAAAAGAAAATGGATAGTGAAAATTTTTGGAATGCCAGTAGTGGAAAAATTGGTCATGACGAACAAGGAGAAAACATAGAAAAACTTTATTAAGTACAAGAAGCCATATTTGAATTGTGTGAGAAGGAGGAAGGAGAGAAATGTTCTTATAGTTTTTATAGAACATTTTGTAAACTGGGTTTTTGCTTGTTACAATATTTGCATGGAATTTTTAGATGTTGACTGTTGTGCTAGAAGAAAAAAAGTGCAAATTTAATTTTAAAATATTTGCTAATAATAATTTAATAATAATAATAATAATAATAATAATAATAATAATAAATGTTATTTTTTTACCTGCCTCTTCTCAGAGCTTGAGATTGGGCACAACATACGTCAAACGTATCATTATCATAAAAACATTAAGTAAAATATATATATTAGAAACATATTTCTGTAAATATACTTTACGTATTAAAATACACAGAAGAATTTAAAATTCATATGTAAAAATGACTGGATATGCCTCCCAGAAGAGATAGGTCTTCAATTGTCTCTAAAATTCTGACAGCTGATTCTACTGGGGAAATTGAACATAAAATGCATGTATAGGCAGTTCCCAAGTTATGAACAAGATATATTCTGTAGTTTGTTCTTCACTTGAATGTGTATGTAAGTTGGAAAAATTTTAAGTGTAGTTCCAGTCTAGTATCTGTGTGTGTGTGTGTGTGTGTACACACACACATATAGCATAAGGAAGGGTTAACACCCCTGTAGTGTTTGTTTTGCTGCCTCTGAATGGCCCTGTTCTGAAAATTTCACCTCACTTTCTGTCCCCATGATAACTGGATTTTGAAAAAAAATGTCTTGTTGTGTAAACAAGGATTGATGAGAATAATAAAAATATAATAATAATTTTTATTTTTTCCTGCCTCTCCTCGTGGCTCAAGTTAGGTTACAAAATTGCTTAAAACATTTCAGTGGAGACAACTTTTCCTCATGATAACTCTTTCAGGTGTGAATTTTCCTTCCAAAAGGTACATTTCCCTCAATTCATGTTGTCTCACCCCAATTCTTAATCATGAATCATTTGTAAGTTGGATATTTGTAACTCGGGGACTTCCTGTATTAGTGAAAAAAATGCTAAACATCATAGAAAGGAAACTTTACAAGAAAAAAATTAAGAAAGCACACAAATGAATAAGGAATGGGTATTTTTAAAAGATGATGTGGTTTTTAAATGGAAAACTGATGCAGAAGGACAAACAACAGAAAGAAAGAAGGGGAAAGGGGTAAATAAAAACTGAAAAAAACCCCTAAAATTGACAGCTGTCCAGTGTCCATCTATAGTGCCGATTGTAGCAACCATAATGTATGTAAGTTTCAGTTCTTTGGAATACATGCAAAGATGAGCTCTGTAGTTGCTGAAGGGAGATAGATACATGCCCTCAAATCACCAGAGGCATTATTGAACTTATTTTTTCTCTCCTTCCACCTTAGGAAACTTTGCTAGATACATTCGAGGTCTTCAGAAACAAAAGAATGTGAATGAGAATAAAACTGCTTATTGAACAATGACTTAGTTGGCTGTGCTTAGGAGATGTTTGGCCTCTACAGTGAAAAATGTTTCCTTAAAAAGCACAGGGGAGGTCATTATTTACCTAAATGTTTCTGGCTGTTTGTCTTATACCCAGGTGCCTGGAGATCAGACAAGATGTGGTGAGGTTAGGAATGCCAAGCACACATTTACAGTAGTAAACAGAAGCACTGGCAATGAATCTTTTACCCAAAGCCACTGTCAATCCTTCTCTGTGCCAGGTTTGCACAGCTGGTGAATCTGATCTGCAAGAGAGGGCATACTGACTCCTGCTGTTTTTAAGTCTTTCCAGAGTAAACGAAAAGCCTTTATAAAGCTTTAGTGAGTTTTCTTCTCCTTGTGTTCTGGAGTTATGTGTAAGGCAGTGGCTACAACAGTAATTCAAATACATCATAGCCTTTGTAATGTAAGCAGGGTCAAACATGAAATGATAGATCTGTCTGGCAGACCTCATCATCTATGTTCCTAAGGCTTGTGTCTCAGTGAACCAACATCAGAAAACTGCAAGCCTTCAACCACTTCCTGCAGAGTTCTTTGCATTGATAGGTCACTGCTTTAACCTAGGAATTACTGATCCAATGGTGCAAAGAACATACAATCGATTTCTTTCTTTGAGCATTTGTATCCTGTGTTCCTATGATAATAAACTGGCTTGCAAATAATAATAATAGAAAATACATCACACAGTCCTAGACACTTGGGAAGTGTTCAACTTGTGGTTTTGTGAAACGAAATCCAGCATATCTATCTTGTTTGCTGTGTCATACAACATCGTTGTGTCAATAATAATAATAATAATAATAATAATAATAATAATAATAGTAATAATAATAATAATAATAATAATAATAATAATAATAATAATAATAATAATAATAGAGAAAAAGAACACAGACAAAAAGTCTACCTGGTTCTCTATTACAAAGAATTTTATTACAGAGCTTTGTAAAATCCCCACTGCTTTGGAATTTCATAGTCTTGATGTGACTGTTAGGATAATGTTTTATAATTCCTTTAGAGTAATTTATTTTTTTCACAAAGAAAAACAAAACTGCAAGAACTTTATTGAAAGGCCAACAAGGACAAAGGAACTTTACCTGGAAAGCACTATGAAAAACTTCACTCTTATTCCTAGACCTTTTTTTTTGTTTCCACCATATTTGTTTATATAGCAATGAGGATATACCTTCAAGCACATATATATAGGAGTATATTATTTTCTAAGGAATATTGGATCACAGCCATTTATGGCTCAAACCAAAGGTGTGCAGAGATTTCCCATGGAGCTATTCTCAGAGTGGCTTGATGTAAACATGGCCAAAGTACTTTTTGATCTTCTTACATAATTTAGCATTTTGTCACTTAACGATGCTCTAATGAATGCAGTTTCTGTTGATTCACCTTTATTGAAAAGTATTGCATTGGGTTCATACATGGTAAACTTTGAAGCGACCCTTAAAAACAAATTCAAAAATAATTTTTAATATCAAAAAGTGGCAATAGGGAAAATGCTATGCATGAAAGACACATTTTGATTATATTGCCAATGAGATGTGAATTATGCACTGTATTGACTTGAAACATATATTTCCCCATCTAGAGTTTGGAAAATTTACATTCCAGGGAGGAATACCACTTGAATTCCCCAACCAGCATGGGGTTCTTGAAAATGCAGTCCAAAAAGTGAGGTTTCTGAGTTGTCCTCTTATATACACAGAGATCTGCTCCAGTAACACCACCTAAGACTTGCCTACACTAGTTTTTTTAAAAATGGACATCACCCTGAATCCATTGCTGGCAGTCTTCACAATGTATCCAGAATCTTTTACCCTCACGTTGACAATGCCACACACTAAGTAGACTTCGAGATACACTGGTTTTTGGAGAAAACACCCAAGTATCCTAGGGTTTCACATCAGCTTGGATTGGGTCAATTTTAGCCCAATTTATTTTACGCATGAACATATCTGCCATCACCTTTTCTCTGCAATGATCAGCACAGGAAAGGGGGTGGATCCCATCTGTGTTGCTGCCACTGCTCCTTACCAGCCGCAAGCTAACTGCAAGCACCTGGTTATCATGGTGACATCTGCTGAGAGCAGAACGGAGTGCCCACATGGTCAAAAATAGGGAAGCAGCCACTCTACCCCACCTTGTTGATTGCTTGGATGCATATTATGAACTCAGAAGACAACAGGTGACAACCAGGTACTTGCATGAAGCTGTGTGCCAGTGAGGAGCAGTGGCCTTGACATGTTGATATTTATTTATTTACAGTATTTATATTCCGCCCTTCTCACCCCGAAGGGGACTCAGGGTGGATCACATTACACATATAAGGCAAACATTCAATGCCTTAACACAGAACAAAGACAAAGACAAACGCGGGGCTCCAATCTGGCCTCAAACTCATGACCTCTTGGTCAGAGTGATTTGTTGCAGCTGGCTGCAGCTGGCTGCTCAACAGCCTGTGCCACAGCCGGGCCCAGTAAGATGAGAGATCAGCAAAGGGATCTGAGGCAGCTCCAGGGCACAAATGTCCTGGACTGACTGACTAAGTATCTATGCACTTCTAGACAGAAAAGCCTATTTTCATTTGTGGATATTTTTTTCTTGGTTAGAACAATGCCATTCCATGACGTTTCAAATTCTGATTTTTATTCTTGACATCCCAAGGTCCCTGCTTTTATTACAGATGAGTTTAAAGATTCTTGAAAGCAATATTGTTGCTATGTTTCTAAACAAGATAATGAAGTTTAAGAATGCATTCAAATTACTCATACAGTAGTTACACCTTGCAATTCCTATCCACTTCATAAGCATTTTAAAAGCAATTTCTCCAAGCTGTTTTGTAGATCTTTTAATTTTTTTAAAAAAAGATATTGTTTGTAGAAAAACAGATTTTTAAAAAAATAAAGAAAAGTTGTTATTGTGTTCCTTTGCATTATCTCTGTCTTATGGCAACCCTAAGGCAAACCTTAAAATGACTTTATTTTTCACTCTTCAGTCACAAAAGCTCTCAGAGTGGCTTAAAGATTGATAATTTGGTAGTTCCCTGGCTTCAGGTTTACAGTCTAAATAAGATATAATACAGAAAGAATAGGGAATGACAGTGTGGGAGGAGATTAAGTCCATCAGATACTGCCCATTCTTCTCTCCTTCTGTGGTCAGGGCAGAAAACTTTGGAATGGATGGAGAACATTTTATCTATTTCTGGGCCTAGGCATGATGGAACCATGCTGGCTGTTTTTTTCTCTCCCTCTGTGCTACGTTGGTTATTGGGATAAAGGAAGGGCTTTCACTCGTCCCTCCCTCTGGACAGAGCAGAGGCAGTTGGGATGGAGGAAGACCTTTCATCTGCTTCTGGGCAAAGTATTGTGGAGATATATCTGCTTCTTCATGTCTTCTTCTGAGGCCAGGACAGTGGCAGTTGAAATGGAGAAAGGTTCTTTCATCTGCTTTTGGGGCTAAGCTTCATGGAAGTGTGCTTGCTACTTCTTCTCTTCCTCTGAACTATCATGGGTTGGCCATTGGGGTGAAGGAAGGGCTTTCATCTACTTAAAGGCCCAGTCATGATGTTTATAAGTAATGTATAAAAATGTCCATAAGTATAGATAAAAATGTCATACATCTTCAGCTTCTCAATCTATTATCTAACTTCCAATAGCTTTAATGCTAAGCTCAGTAAATGGCTATTAATGGCTATTATTTAATAGAGTTCCTTCTATAATAACATGAAATCAAAGGTGTTGGAACAGTTTTTAAAGAGGAAAAAGAAAAAGAAAAACAGCTTTAAAGCTATCATAAATAGTGTGCTTTTTTGTAGTTCTATAAAGTTCTGTGCATGCATCTACTAAAGGTCAGCTCGTTCATGTACAAAGAAAAGCTTCAAGACATGAGCTGTGGAGCTGCTTCATTAAACATGTTTAATGCAACAATGCATTCTCTCCTGTGACTATCCAGCACACCTGTTTTCAAACAAGTATTTCTTTTTTATCAACCTGTGAATTCAAAAGAAGAAAATTGCTGTATATATTTCACAGAAATCATGCTTAAGATACTTACAGTGTAACTGTCCCAAAATAGTGGGTTGAGGATTATGAGAACCAGATTAATGAATATCAGTACAGTATAACTGTCATATTTAGTAATACAGAAGAGTCTCACTTATCCAACATTAACGGGCTGGCAGAACGTTGGATAAGCGAATATGTTGGATAATGAGGGATTAAGGAAAAGCCTATTAAACATCAAATTAGGTTATGATTTTACAAATTAAGCACCAAAACATCATGTTATACAACAAATTTGACAGAAAAAGTAGTTCAATATGCAGTAATGTTATGTTGTAATTACTGTATTTACAAATTTAGCACCAAAATATCATGATATATTGAAAACATTGACTACAAAAATGCGTTGGATAATCCAGAACGTTGGATAAGCGAGTGTTGCATAAGTGAGACTCTACTGTAAGTAAATAAGCTAAAGGGACATTCCCCATAGCATGGCCAAAATAATAATAATATGGCACTGAATCAACCAAATTGCTGGCTTCATGATGTTTACCTCAGTAGTCTACTGTATGCAGCAAATTTGCATTGGAACTGAATGATGACTACTTTGTTATGTGCCCTTTCCAAGATATAAGCCAACTTCATGTAGGACAAATCTTTGAGTAGGTATGTGTCAGTTTGCTGTCAGTTCCTTTGTGTGAACCATTTAACCTCACTAGAGATTTAGTGGAAGGAAAGACTGAATTAAACAATACACTTTGGGAAATAGTTCAGAACAATTAGCTTGCAATTTGGTGTCTGAAATCTGAAACCTGAGATTAAAGGTATTGTTTTCTACCTTGTCTCTGTATCAGCTTATTAATATCATCAATGCAAGGCAATTAAGTAAACTAATTAAAGCTTCTCATTGAGGAAACATGATGGCAAGGGAACCTGAGTGAAATACAAGTATGTTATGAACCTTCCAATGTCTAAAAAGTAAATTCTCTGCAGACAGTGCTCCTTGTGAAAGTCTAAGCCTTTGTTAAAAAAAGAGAAAAGAATGGTAACCCATACTGTGAATAGCAAAAAAGAAAAAGAATTGAAAGTAAATGAAACTAGATATATAATCTGGAGTATTTGGAAAAAATCCATTTTTACTAAAGCCAGAAATGTTCAAATTTCAGAGAAAACAGATGCAACAGAAAAAAATAACATGAATTTGGGGTGGGATTTTACTATCCAAAGTAACTGTCAGGAACTGCTGGATGATGTTCAGTTTCCCAAGTATTCACCCACTGAATTGTAGCTGACAGCTTTTCTCTACAGAGAAAAGTCCCCAAGGACTGACTCTGCTTATTCAGGCATGTCACTGGAGTCTTCTGAGCTGGAAGGAATATATTTCAGCACAGCCTTTCCAGAGCAATATTGGGCACATCTACACTGACCACTTAATGAAATTGGAAGGAAGCTTGACAGTGTGGTGTTTAGATGATGTACATTGCAGGCACATGAAGCAATTCATATTAAGGGCATTAAACGGAGGTAAGCAAACTCAGGGCCCTTCTACACACACCTAAAAACCCAGAAGAAACCAGATTAAAAGGGGAGTGGAGTGGTTAAATGACATTTGGTGAAAGTGTGGGTGAAATCGGGTTAACAGCTGAAAATCACATGTTTAAAAGATGCACTTAAAACCCCATTGCACCCAAAAAACAATTTAAGTATTGGACTAATACTGGATCTACATTGCAATATAATCCAGTTCAATGCAGCTAATCTGTATTCTGAAACTTCATTATATTGCAATGTAGATGCAGCCTAAGACTTCAGGGTTTGAATCCAAATAGAACCATGGAAATTCACCAAACCAATCTCAGTAGAAGAGAAAGAAAATGAGAAACTTCTTATGGATAAACCCTGCCAAATAAATCCTTAAAGAAGGTTGACAGAGTTGACTTGAAAGCATGTAACAACAACAAACATTTTTAGAGAGAGATGTGACCTAGGGTGCATCTACACTATAATGGCTCAATGCTATGGGATCATGGAAATTGTAGTATGATAAGGCACCACCACCAGAAGAAGATAAAAAGTTTGTAAAACTACAACCCCATGAATCCATAGCATTGAGCCATGGCAGTTAAAATGGGGTCAAGCTGCAGTAATTTTACTGTATGGATGCACCTTAAGTTAGGTAAAGCTTTGTGGGCAGCCAGGAAGACCTTCACGACTGCCCGCATAGCGTTTGCAACTAACAGACCATCGGAGTTGTTTTGGCTCGTCGGGGAGCTCCTTCACCCTCCTGAGGGGGGAGGGGCACCCGAAGACTCGGCAACTCGGTGCAGCGAGTTCGCACACCACTTTGCAGACAAAGTCGCTCAGATTCGCTTCGACTTGGATGCTAGTTTTGTTGCAATGCCAAAAGAGGTAACTGAGGCACCTGTCTGTTCGAACTTGTGGGATTCGTTTCAGCTTGTTCGCCCAGATGACGTGGACAGGATCCTTGGGGCGGTGAGAGTGACCACTTGCTCTGCAGACCCTTGCCCCTCGTGGCTAATTAAATCGGCCAGAGGAGGGTTGGTAGAGTGGTGTGTGATGATAATTAATGCCTCTTTGGATCAAGGCAAATTTCCATCTGTCCTCAAACAGGCCATAGTGAGGCCTATATTGAAGAAGGCCTCCCTTGATTCGGCCATTCTAAACAACTACAGACCAATCTCGAACCTCCCTTTCTCGGGCAAGGTCCTGGAGCGGGTGGTTGCCTCGCAGCTCCAGGGTTTCCTGGATGACACCGATTTTCTGTACCCATCACAGTCTGGCTTTAGACCTGGTCACAGTACTGAGACGGCTTTGGTCGCCTTGGTGGATGACCTCCACAGGGAGCTGGACAGGGGGAGTGTGACCCTGCTGGTTCTCTTGGACATCTCAGCGGCTTTCGATACCATCGACCATGGTATCCTTCTGGGACGGCTCTCCGGGATGGGCCTTGGGGGCATGGCTCGGTCGTGGCTTCAGTCCTTCCTGGAGGGCCGTTCCCAGTTGGTGAAGCTGGGGGACACCTGCTCGGACCCCTGGCCTTTGACCTGTGGGGTCCCGCAAGGTTCCATTCTGTCCCCCATGCTTTTTAACATCTACATGAAACCGCTAGGAGAGGTCATCCGGAGTTTTGGAGTTCAGTGCCATCTCTACGCAGATGACACTCAACTCTACTACTCCTTTCCACCGAACTCCAAGGAAGCCCCCCAGATACTGAACCAGTGCTTGGCAGCTGTGATGGGCTGGATGAGGGCGAATAAGCTGAAGCTTAATCCCGACAAGACAGAGGTCCTCCAGGTCAGTCGTATGTCCGATCGGGGTATTGGGTGGCTACCTGTGCTTGACGGGGTCGCACTCCCCCTGAAGGCGCAGGTCCACAGTTTGGGGGTCCTCCTGGACTCAGCACTGACGCTTGATGCTTAGGTGTCGGCCGTGGCCGGGAGGGCCTTTGCACAATTAAAACTTGTGCGCCAACTGCGACCTTACCTCGTGAAGTCTGATCTGGCCACGGTGGTCCATGCCTTAGTTACCTCTAGACTGGACTATTGCAATGCACTCTACGTGGGGCTGCCCTTGAAGACGGCCCGGAAACTCCAACTAGTTCAACGTTCGGCAGCCTTGCTTCTAACTGGAGCAAATTATAGGGAGCGGTCAACCCTCCTGCTTAAGGAGCTCCACTGGCTGCCGTTCACCTTCCGGACCCAATTCAAGGTGCAAGTGATCACCTACAAAGCCCTGAACGGTTTGGGACCCTCCTACCTTAGTGATCGCCTCTCCCCCTACGAACCTGCACGATCTCTTCGTTCGTCGGGGGAGGCCCTCCTCTCACTCCCACCTCCGTCACAAGCATGGTTGGTGGGGACGAGAGAGAGAGCCTTCTCCGTGGTGGCCCCCCGGCTCTGGAACTCGCTCCCCAGGGAAATCAGGCAAGCCCCCACCCTGGTAGCATTCAGAAAGAGCTTGAAAACCTGGCTCTTTACTCAAGCCTTTAGATAAAGATTGCTAATCCAGAAGCAATCTGTATCTGTGACCATTCTTGTACCGGTTTGCACCTTTTACCTTTGTCAACTCGATATAGACACAGGGTCTATTCCCATCCCAATCTGCACTTCCAGAATTTGCAGCACTTTATCAGTCACCTTGTGTTTACAATATTTATATGGTGCACCTTACCCAGTCTACTTTTACAATCTCTCAGTTTTAATCCATGTTTTTATTAGTTCTTGTTTTTTATTGGCTAATGTTTAATTTTTTTTATTGTGCAAGTTGTTGTCTATTGCTGTGTTTTATACTGCTACTGTTTTTATTCGGGCTTGGCCCCATGTAAGCCGCCCTGAGTCCCCTCCGGGGAGATAGAGGCGGGGTATAAAAATAAAGTTATTATTATTATATTATTATTATATTCAGGGAATGCAAACTACTTGTCTCCTCTGTAGCCTGGTGCAGATGCTTAGAATCACTGGGTTGTTTTGAGTTTTCCAGGCTGTGTGGCCATGTTCCAGAAGCATTCTCTCCTGATGTTTCACCCACATCTATGGCAGGCCAGAAAAATCTACAAGGGCCAGAAAAACAGTACAGATCAATAACTGGCTCAGAAAATGGTGTCAGGAGGAGCGTTTTGGCTTCCTTGACCATGGCCTACTCTTCCAGAAGGATGGCCTACTGGCAAGTGATGAGGTTCATCTCACACAAGTAGGAAAACACCTTTTTGCGCACAGACTCACAAACCTTATCAGGCACACTAAACTAGGTCCACTGGGGAAGGGGAACAACAGCCTGGCGAACACTATTTTATCTATGACCACAGGGAACTGCCAAAAGGCTAAACAGAGGGCTGCACAAACACAGCAAGGACCAAGTACTGAGAGCACAATAATCCCAAATAAACAGCTCGGGGGAAGGTCACAGGGACTTACATGTCTTTACACTAATGTACAGAGCATGGGAAATAAGCAAGACGAACTCCAACTTTTAGCACAACACCACACGTACGATGTCATAGGCATCACTGAAACCTGGTGGGATGACTTCCATCACTGGGATGTAGCCATTGAGGGCTATAACCTCTTTCACAGAAATAGAACAAAGGGGAGAGGAGGGGGAGTAGCTTTATATGTCAAAAGCAGTTACGTTGCAGAAGAAATGCAAGACTGTAATCCGGGAATAATAATAATAATAATAATAATAATAATAATAATAATAATAATACTTTATTTATACCCAGCCACCATCTCCCCAACGGGGACTCGGGGCGGCTTACATGGGGCCATGCCCAAGACAGTACAATATAACAAAAAACAACATATCATAATACAATTAAACAATACAAAAATAACAATGCACAGTACAGAACAAAATCAAAAGCAACATAACATAACAAGGGCGGGCCGCACGGACACAAAATTAAAACTCGGGGTAAGAAGAGATAAGAATAAAACCATGGGGAACAGGGACATGAGATAGTGAAACAGCCTAGAGGATAGATGTTGGGGGGAGTAACAAAGGAGGTATATGACAGTTACTCTCCGAAAGCACACCGGAAGAGCCATGTTTTTAAATCTTTCCTAAAGGCTAAAAGAGTGGGGGCTTGCCTGATCTCAATGGGCAGTGAGTTCCACAAACGGGGGGCCACAGCAGAAAAGGCCCTCTCCCTAGTTCCCACAAGGCGGGCCTGAGATAAAGGCAGTGGCGACAGGAGGGCCTCCCCTGATGATCGAAGGGCTCGGGCAGGTTTATGGTAGGAGATACGGTCACGAAGGTAGGTGGGTCCCAAACCGTTTAGGGCTTTATAAATGGTGGTCTGCACCTTGAATTGGGACCGGAAAATGAACGGCAGCCAGTGGAGCTCCTTAAACAAGGGAGTAGATCTCTCCCTGTAACTCGCTCCCGTTATTAATCTGGCAGCCGAGCGTTGGACCAATTGTAATTTCCGGGCCGTCTTCAAGGGAAGCCCCACGTAGAGCGCATTACAGTATCCAGTCTAGAGGTAAAGCATCTGGATAAGAATCAAAGGACCCAGGACTCAAAAAGAGCTCGTCCTGGGTGTATACTACAGACCTCTGAGCCAGGATGAAAGACTTGATGAAGCCTTCTGTCAACAGTTGACAAAACAGGCACAAAGAAGAGATATAGTAGTCATGGGCGATTTCAACTATCCTGATATCTGCTGGAAAACAAACTCGGTGAAGAGTACAAATTCCTCACTTGCCTTGCAGATAATTTTATGGTCCAGAAGGGGACCAACAAGGGGATCGGCTACTCTTGATCTCATCTTAACAAATGTGGAAGACCTGATCAATACAGTCGAAGTGGTCGGATCCTTAGGAGCAAATGACCATGTGCTCCTGCAGTTCACCATACAAAGGAATGCTGAAACTAAGACAAGTCAAACACGCATTCTGGACTTTAAGAGAGCTGACTTCCAAAAAATGAAGGAAATACTGAGCGGAATTCCATGGACGCCAATATTAAAAGACAAGGGAGTTAAGGATGTATGGGAGTTTTTAAAAAGTGAAATACTCAAGACGCAAATGCAAACAGTGCCAACAAAGAAAAAAAAATAAGACAAATGCGAAGAAGCCAGAATGGATGTCTAAAGAACTTCTTACCAGGCTAAGACTCAAAAGAGATATGAACAAGAAGTGAAAAAGGGGAGGAATCACCAAAGAAGAATTCAAATGTATAGCCAACTCCTGTAGGGAAAAGGTTCGCTAGACTAAAGCGCAAAATGAGCTCAGGCTTGCCAGGGACATTAAAAACAACAAAAGGGGGGTTTTTTTGCTCACGTTGGTAGAAAAAGGAAGAACAAGGAAGCGATAGGGCCTCTGTGAGGAAAAGATGGGGTCATGGTGACAGGGGACAAAGAAAAGGCAGAACTATTGAATGCCTTCTTTGCCTCGGTCTTCTCACAAAAAGAAAGCCGTCTTCAGCAACATGATATGGACACAGGAGTAGGGGAAATCCAACCCAAATAGGGAAACGAGTTGTCCAGGAACACCTGGCCGCTCTAAACGAATTCAAGTCGCCAGGGCCAGATCAGCTACATCCAAGATTATTGAAGGAACTACCGGAAGTTATTTCAGAACCACTGGCAATCATCTTTGAGAGTTCTTGGAGAACGGGAGAAGTCCCAGCAAATTGGAGGAGGGTCAATGTGGTCCCTATCTTCAAGAAGGGAATTTTTTTTGATCAAATTATAATAAAAAAACTTCAAATAAATGCTGGAAATGCGATGACCAAGTGGGAACGTTTTTCCACTGCTGGTGGACTTGCAAAAAGGCGAAGAAATATTGGAAGAAAATCCACCAAGCAATATAAATGATGTTGCAAATTAAAATAGAGCTGGACCCAAAATATTTTCTTCTGGGGATGCTTAATATTGAAAATGATAAAAATAAAGAAATTCTTTTTAACTATCTCACTACGACAGCAAGAATAATATATGCCAAATATTGGAAAAAGAAAGAAATCCCTTAGTTAAGCTGCTGGTTAAATAAGGTTTTGGAAATAACGAATATGGATAAATTGACGTATCTACTAAAAATTATGGTATTCCAAAAAAGCAAACAAACTGGGACCTGATAAAAAATTATTTGGTAGAAATGCAAATGAAGGTGCTAATTTAACCTAAATAGATGGTTTGTTGATATAGACTGAAGGTAAAGAAGATGCTAACACCAAAGAGGGGGGGGGGGGGAAAGAAAAACAAAGAAACAAGAGAAAAAAGAAATACTTTTTAAAGTATCTGTGTAAGAGATGGAAGTCAACCTTTTTATTTTTATTTTTATTATTTTTTTCTTTTCCTATTTATTATCATCATCATTATTATATATTTTTCTTCTCCCTACCTGGTATGGGGTTTGAGTACCCACTTTTTTCCTTTCTGTCTTGTTTTTTCTCTTCCTGTCTATTTTCTTCACCTTCTTTTCTAAAAACCTCATTTGTTCTCACACGTTCACTGTAAGTTTTATTTGGAAATCTAATAAAAACTATTTTTAAAAAAAGAAGAAGGGAAAAAAGAATGACCCAAACAATTATCGTCCAGTCAGCCTCACGTCGATACCAGGCAAGATTCTGGAAAAGATCATTAAGGAAGTGGTCTGCAAATACTTAGAAACAAATGCAGTCATTGCTAATAGTCAACACGGATTCACCAAAAACAAGTCATGCCAGACTAATCTGATTTTTTTTTCCGACAGAGTTACGAGTTGGGTCGATAAAGGGAACGCCGTAGATGTAGTGTACCTGGATTTCAGTAATTTGAATTCTTTTGTAAAGAAATCTAGAGCTTTTGGGCAACAAAACCAGAGTCTCATACAGAACTGCAAATATCAGGATTTTGAAGTTGGAAGCTATGAGAATTATAATGGTACCAAACTACCCTTATTTTTTAAATGCAGACACACTCATGGTTATTTCCGCAAATATCAGAATTTTGGCTTATTCACTAGTCTTCCTTTGGATTGTTTTCTGCTTCTGTGCATAGCTGGCCTGTCACTCTATAAAAGAAGCAGAGGGAAAAGGATTAGTTTCTAAGACTGTAGGTTTATAAAAGTTTAAGAAAAGTTTATGATGAACTCTCACCTCTTCTTTATTCTCCCTCTGTCTCTCTTGTTCTAAATGCATATTTCTCTGCCAGCAGAAATCATGCAACTGGATAGAACAGGTACATGTTCTCAGGCTGTGAGAGTACAAGAAAGCAAAGACAACTTGAATTCACTTAGTACTTGATTTCACTTGCAGCCAAGCCAATGTTTGTAATTTGGTCAAGAGCCTCACAATATTTTAAAGCTATTTTAAAGCATTTGCTTCAAAAGTCCTGGAGCTCAGATTCCTTTTAAAATAATTGCAGGAATAGAAAAATTAGCTTGATGTTTAAAATGACAGGGGAAGTTATGGCTAACATATTAAAGGATGCATTTAAAAGCCTGTGATTGACAGGCAAACAAAAGAAAAGCAGAATGATGTAATGGAAAGTGCAGTCTTGAGCAGATGGATTCAAAATCAACAACCACTGTAGACATTGCTGAAAGTTCCAGTTCTTAAGCTCTGTGCCCTTTCTGTAAGTGAAGGTATTTTCCTTTAACACTAAATGAGACATATACAACAACATCTCACTATGACACAAGTCATTTTTATCAGTCACAAAGAGATGTAGCAGATTTTTGAGAGACTGATCACAGGTGGGAATGGTAGAATTCCAACTATGTATATAGGCCCTCCAATAGTATCATTTAATGTGTGCAAAACCTATCCTTAACATCTGCCCAGTGCACAGCATAGGAGCATAGAAGCAAAACAGGAAGGTGATAGGGACTCCACTGAGGAGGAATTACAAAATTATGCTCTAATTTAATGCATTCAGTGAACTAATGGATAGACCATGGAATTCGAATTTGTGAATCTGTAGAAATAGTAAGAATGGTTTAAACCAGTGGTTCCCAAACTTATTTGGCCTTCCGCCCCCTTACCAGAAAAAAATATATTACTCAGCACCTTGGAAATTTTTTTTTTTGAATTTTAATAGCAATTAAACAGAAAGATATATGTACCTGTGGCCATCACCGCTCCCCTGGATTGCTGCAGCGCCCACCAGGGGGCAGTACTGCCCACTTTGGGAACCACTGGTTTAAACCCTTATGCTGGCAGGACTGCTGACCAACAATTCGGTGGTTCAAATCTGGGGAGAGTGGATGAGGTCCCTCTGTCAGCTCCAGCCCCCCATGCGGGAACATGAGAGAAGCCTCCCACAGGATGATAAACATCGAACATCCAGGCATACCTTGGGCAAAGTCCTTGCAGACGGCCAATTCTCTCACATCAGAAGCGACTTGCAGTTTCTCAAGTTGCTCCTGACACGAAGAAAACTGGCTAGATTCAATCTCCACCTTGGCAACAGAACAGATGCTGAAAAACCACTACAATATTCTTGATGTTGCTGCATTAATATTTGCAGCCTACAAAAATGCTGCTCAGCTAAATCATGTGGTTAATTCCAGTACTAACATTGCTCCTGTATAGCATTTTCCTTTTGTTTGGCAGGTAGGTTAGAACTGGCACAGCTCTGGAAAAATTACAGTAGAGTCTCACTTATCCAAGACTCGCTTATCCAAGGTTCTGGATTATCCAAGGCATTTTTGTAGTCAATGTTTTCAATATATCATGATATTTTGGTGCTAAATTTGTAAATACAGTAACATAACATAACATTACTGCGTATTGAACTACTTTTTCTGTCAAATTTGTTATATAACATGATATTTTGTGCTTAATTTGTAAAATCATAACCTAATTTGATGTTTAATAGGCTTTTCCTTAATCCCTCCTTATTATCCAAAATATTCACTTATCCAAGGTTCTGCCGGCCCGTTTAGCTTGGATAAGTGTGGCCCTACTGTATATCTGTTTTAGCTTTCAGCCATTATTGAATTGAATAGTTTTTTATTGATTTTCCAGAAATTTAGGGAATTACATTACAAAAATTGTGAGGAGGGGAAAGGAAAAAGAAAGGAAAAAGAAGAAAAATTTTTAAAAAAGAAAAAAAAATATTACACACAGCAGACCACAAAAAAAGAAAAAAAGGGAAAAAAACCAAAAAAAAAACAAAAAGCACACCAATAACTTCCAGTCGATTTCACAGGGGTAGTAATTCATTTACATTATGCTATGAATTTTCTCTGCCCATATCCCCGCACATTCGTGGTCCGACACACGTCTATCTTTGTTCTGACCAACTATTCAAAATTAATCCGATGTTTCCCTTGTAAATTTTTTTTTACTGGTGACCAGTCCGTCCTTTGTTTTTTGGTATAATCTTGCAGTAAAAAGGTCATAGTATCCATGCCCATGTATTCCCTTAATTTGGTGATCCATGCATCTTCCGATGGGATATCTTTCGAATGCCATCTTTGAGCTATTAAAGCTCAAGCAGCTGCTGTTATGTGAAAGAATAATATATCTTCATTTCTTTCTAAGTGAAAGTCGGTAATATTTAACAAATAATATTCAGGTTTAAAATCAAAATTCTTATCTAAGATTCCTTTTGCATAATTATGTATCATTTTCCAGAAATCTTTGACCTCTTTACATTCCCACCATACATGTAAAAAAGTCCCTGTTTTATTATTGCATTTCCAACATTCTATTTTCTGGTTTTTGTAAAATTTAGATAATTTCTGGGGGGTTAGGTATCATCGGAAAAACATTTTGTACCAATTCTCCCTTAATTTGAGTGAAGTAGAATATTTCAGTTTAGTTTTCCACAATTTCTTCCAATCTTCAAATTGAATTGGGTGTCCCACATCCTGTGCCCATCTAGTCATAGTGTCTTTTACCCCTTCGGATTCTGTATTCCACTCGAGCAGTTTTTGATATAAAATCTTGATGGTTTTGTTTTCTCTAGACATTATTATGTCCCACACGGTTTCCTGACCCATAAAGTCAATTTTTTTTAATCTTTTGCATAACTCTCTGCTATCTGTCTGTGTTGGTACCACATTAGGCTACTCTCTATCTTCCTCAATTCATCTACTGATTTTAAGTTCCACGTATTATCTTTTTTGTGAAGTAATTGTTTGTAAGTGAACCAGTTTTCTTTAGCTAATTCTCTTTTATGGTGGGCCTCCCCTGGTGAGATCCAGAGTGCTGTTTTGTTGTAAAATCTTTCTTTGTATTTAAGCCACACCTTAAGTAGGGCTGCCCTAACAAAGTGATTTGTAAAATTCTTTTCTACCTTGGCCTTGTTGTACCAAAGGTACGCATGCCATCATCTTCTTAATTCATGGCCTTCCAAATTGAGAATCTTCTTATTAGCTAAAGTAGCCCAATCCTTTACCCATGTTAGGGCGCTTGCTTCAAAGTATAGTTGTAAGTTTGGCAGGGATAGACCACCCCTGTCTATCGCATCAGTTAAGATTAAGTAACTAATCCTGGGTTTCTTTCTTTCCCATATAAATCTTGTGATATCTCTTTGCCATTCCTTAAATAGATGATTAGTTCTAATAATAGGTATCGATTGGAAAAGGAACATTAATCTTGGGAGGACACTCATTTTGATTATAGATATTCTGCCAAGTAATGATAGGTTGAGGAATTTCCATTTATCAAATTTCTTTTTAATCTCCTTCCAAGTTAATTATTTATTAATAATTATTTATTACATAATTATTTTTTAAGAGTTGAGAATTATGTGCCATAATTTTAATCCCCAAGTATTTGACTTTATTCGTTATTTCCAGATTAGATATTTCCTGCAGTAAACCTTTCCTATCTTTATTTATATTCTTTGTTAGGATTTTTCTTTTGGCTCTGTTAATTTTAAAACCTGCCACTTCCCCAAATATTCCAATTTTATCCAGCCATTTTGGTAGTGTCTCTAGGGGTTTCTCAACAATGCAGACCACATCGTCAGCAAATGCCTTGATCTTGTATTCGTCCTTTCTAATTTTTGTCCCTTTTAGTTCCTCATCTTTTCTAATTTCCTCTAATAAGATTTCTAAAGTCATTATAAAAAAAAGTGGGGACAGCGGACATCCCTGCCTTGTTCCCTTCTTTATATTTATATATCCTGTATCTCTGCCATTAACTATTATGTTGGCCCTTTGTTTGGAATATATTGATTTAATAGCATTGATAAAATAAAACCCTGTGTCCATATCCTTGATCGTCTCTAAGAGGAATTCCCAGCTGGTATTATCAAACGCCTTTTCGGCATCCGGAAATACTAATCCAACTTCCTTTTGTGGCTTGTTCTCATAATATTCTACAATGTTAATTATCATTCTAATATTATCCCTTAAGTATCTTTGGGGTAGAAATCCCGATTGGTCCTCCTTTATTCTTGTGTTAAGTAATTTTTTAAAAATCTATTAGAGAGAATAGTAGTGAATATTTTATAATCATTATTCAGTAAGGAAATTGGACGATAGTTCCTGAGATCTGCTGGGTCCATCTTCTCTTTGTGAAGTAAGGTTATATTCGCGTTTTGCCACGAATTTGGGATTATTGCTTTTTAAAACTATTATTCATTATGTCTTTTAGGTTTCTCATAAGTTCATCCTGGAATATTTTATAGTATAATGCCGTTAGCCCATCGGGGCCCGGGGCTTTATTGTTAGGAAGCTATTCTATAGCTTCTTTAATCTCTTCTTCCATGATTAATCTATTTAGAGATTCTCTTTCTTCTTCCATTAATTTGGTTAACTTTGCTTTTTCTATGTATCTAATTATTTTTTCTTTTTTAATCTGATCTTTTTGGTATAATTTCCCGTAAAATTCTTTAAACTGATTAGCAATAGCTGCGTCTCCCGTATACACATTCCCTTCTTTAATTATTTGTGATATGTGTTGTTGTTGTCTCCTATTATTGATTTTTTTGCTAACTATTTACCAGGTTTGTTAGCATTGACGAAGTTATTCAATTTCAACAATTTTAAGGTTTTTTTCCATTTTCTCCAGTTGTAATGCTCTTCTTGATAAGTTCTAGTTGTAGTTTCATTTTCGTGTCTCTTGGGTTTGTTTTTAGTCTGTTTTCTTTATTTTTTAGTTCAACATAAAGATTTAGTTCCTCTTCTTGTCTTTTCCTATTCTTAATCACTCCTTGTTGAATAAAAGACCCCTTTATCACCGCCTTACTGGCGTCCCAGATAAATTCTGGTTTGGTTTCCCCATTATTATTTATCACAAAGTATTCCCTTAGAATTTTTCTATGTAGTTCTATATCAGTTTCTGATTTTAATAGGTTCTCATTTAATCTCCAATTTCTTACTTTCTCACTATCTTTCACTACTGCTTTTAGGGGGCAATGGTCAGAATGTAGCCTTGGCAAGATTTGTACCTTGGTGAATTTTGTTGCATTGTCTTTGTGGCCCAGATCATATCGATTCGGGACCACGACTGATGGTGATCAGAGAAATAAGTAAAATCTTTGGTCCAAATATTCCTAGTTCTCCATATATCCCATAGATGAAGGTCATCTTTTAATTGTATAAAGTTGTTTGGAAGCTTCCCTCCCTTATCCTGATTTGAGCTTTTTTGTTTCCTTATCCAGTCCATTCCATTCTCCACTACTCCATTAAAATCACCCAGGATTATCAAATTTTCATATTCTTGTTCTAATATCTTCCTTTTAAGCTGGTTTATAAACATTGTTTTTACTCCTACTGGGGCATATATGTTACAAAGTAAGGTCACCTGATTATTAATTTTAACTTTAATACCTATCATTTGCCCTTCCTGATCTTTAAAGGCTACTTTTGCATCTAAGTTGTCCTTCACATATATGACCACCCCTCTTTTTTTCTGAGCTTAAAGAATAAAATTCTTTGCCTAATGATTTTTGTGATAGTAATGATGCAAATTTCTGTTTTATATGCACCTCCTGTAGGGCGATTATGTCATAATCCCCCCTTTTAAAGTGATTAAATACAATTCTTTTTTTATTAGGAACATTAAGACCGGTAATGTAATTCGAGTAAATTGATACTGACATTTGGTGTTTCATCATATAGTCCTTCCATAGTTGCCAAAGCCTTGCCTGGCGCTTTTTGATAATCTTCTGGGGATAACTCTCTAAGTCTTTTCTCTGCTTTCTTTTTAATGTCTGCATTGTCTTTATCCTCTCTTTCTGGTTCAGGTTTCTTTTGGCCTTTATTTTTCTTGAATTCTTGTTGGGATCCTTTTTCTCTGTCCTTTTGAATCTCCGTATAAAAGTCTTATGCTGTTTGAACTGAGCTGATCCAAATCTTCTTTTCTTTGTATGTTGCCATTAGACCTTCTGTTTTGTCCCATCTAAATTTGATCCCTTGATTTTTAAGTTCATCCGTGAGAAAGTAGTATTTTTCTCTCCTGTTTCTTGTCTCATTTGGTATTTCTTTCAAAATAATTACTTTCTTCCCATTATAAGATGGTGGGTTCTTGAAGTTGCTTGCCAGGATGTCATCCCTTATTTTTTTCCTATTGAAGTTGACTATTATATCTCTAGGTACTTTATTTTTCTGGGCGTACCTTGTATTTATCCTGTATATTCTGTCCAAATTCAGCTCCATCATTTCTTGTGAGGTGTCTAACATCTCTGCTGTTATTTCCAAGATTATACTTCTAAGTTCTTGGCTTTCCTCTTCTTCAATGTTCCTGAATCTAAGTTGAAATTCTGCCTCTCTTGCCACCAGGGATTCTTGTTGCTTCTGTAAGTTTACATTAGCCTCTTCCAGTTTCACCATCTTCTGCTGTAGTTTCTCTTGTGTTCTAGCTGTTGCTGTCTTATCCTTCCTGATGGAGCTTAGTTCCTCTTGGATTTGAGAGACTTCCCTTTTCACTGTTATAATTTCTTCCTTCACTTCATTCCTTAGTTTACCTATCTCATCCTGAAAAACCTTTTTGAGGTTTTCCTGCATAATTTCTTGACCCTCCTGCATTTTCTGCAATTGTTGCATTAGGTCTTTTAAGGAGGATTCACTTGGCTTTGAGTGCCTTCTGGCCATTGTCCCAATTGCATTAGGGGCATTTTATTTACTCGCTTTAGGGGTGGTGAATTTTTCCATTTATTAATCTTAAGAGTGTCATCCACTAATCTTAGGGAATAACTCAATTTATCTTAAATTGGATAGTTGAGCTTATTAGATGTATGTCCTGATCTGGGAGAGGCGAGGTTGATAGGACAAGATCCTGTCTTGCTGTCGCTATGGATTCTCTAAGTCCTCTGATCTTTGTTAATTAAGTCAGTTAAATGTAAGCTTCCCAAGCTTATCCCAATAGATTGTTTATTTGACCAATCATTTTATTACTGTCCTTTATTGGGGGTTCAGCTTGGGATCTCTTACTTTCTCTCATCAGTCTGAGTTAAGTATTCTATCCAGAAATTGAGAGGCAAAACGAGTGGAGAACCAAATAGAAATGCTTAAAACAGCGGTTCCTCCAATGCCCTTCTTCCTCCCTTACTTGCTTACTTCACCACTTACTTCACTGCTTCTCTATTTCCAGTGCTTGTGTGTTGCGTCTCTGGGAAGATCGTCACTCCAGCTTCCTTAATCACTCCTCTGATCTTCTCACTTAAAGGGCCCACAGGTAAGGACGCTGTTTGTTTCACCAGTGTTTGTTTTGTGTTTACTTTGCTTTTCTTTGCTTTGCTTTGTTGATATCCCTTCTGTCTTGCCAGGTGATTTAGTTGCTTATTTAGCTCTAATCTGTAGCTCCTAGTTTTTTTGTTTTTTTGGAGCGAGAGTTTTGGTCAGTCTTTTAACTTTGAGCCACCTCGCAGGGAATGTATGGGCCTCCTCTTCCCCCGCTTCCTCTTCCCTTGTTATCTTTAAGCTTTAGTTATTTAATCAGTGTATTAATTTAAATGAGAGCGGATGGCTGCGGAGTGGAACTTGCGAACCATGTTCACCCTTCTCTGGGAGCTTCCTCTCTGCGGGTCTGCCGGGGTGTCTGGCAATCCTCCTTGAGGGAGGGCCACCTTCCCTCTGTCAGGAGATTGCTGCTGTGGGTTTGCTGCTAACCAACCTCGTCCCGTCGGCTAGGGGAGTCCTTCCAGGCCCCCCACCCGTTTTGAGAAGGGTGCAGGTTATCTGAGCATGTGGAGCTTCAGGAACCCATAGCAGCCTCCATCTTGCCCTCACCCGGAAGTCCAGCTTTCAGCCATTATTGAAGAGCAATTGGTCTTTTAAACTAATTGATAAAGTTAGGAATTCAAGAATGATATAAATGATTGATAGTTTTATTACAGTATGGTTTCATCCAATGTCACCAGATAAAAAAATACAAGGAATATCTGGAACATCTTCCTTTTAGATATTGAGACTCTTTTTTATTAGCCTATTTTTGTATTTGTCCATAAGCTAGTCTTCTTTTTCTTCTGATAGCAGAAAGTCTTGAATATTATCTACAGCTCTGAAATCACAGACACTCCAAGTCAACAGACTGCAAGATCATAAACAAAGAATTATGACCTCTTAATGTGATAAAACAGCAGGAGGAGAAAGAATATGAGGACAAAATTATTTCAAATATGACATCTTTAAAAATTGGCTAATTTAGAGAAGAGAGAAACATGAAACAAAGCATGCTAATTGACTTGGGTATTTTCATAAGCCATTTTTATTCATTGATTGTACTTAAACTTGCTTTTAATTAGCATTCTCAGATTCCAAGTTTTGAAATGTGAATGTGTGCATCAGATTTTGACTATGAGGTAGGCAATGGCTAAACATGATAAGCACACAAGGACAAAGGAAATATTCACTTTGCTCCCCTCTTTTTGTGTTTACTAAATATTTATCATAGGGATAGCAACTCTTTGAAGAGCAGACACTCTTCTATCCATGGCAACTTTCTATGTGATCCAGAAGGTCAGTGATGACAAAACCCGGCAAGATTCTGAAGGTTAAAGGTATATCATTGAGTGCTAAAGTGAGGATTGTTTAAGGCACTGCTTCTTAGGACCTTATCAGATGGGCAGGGATAAAGTTGGGGACAGTGGAGAAAATTTTGGGGCAGAGTCTTCAGGCCCTGTTAACTCCAGTAGCCTATAGTCTCTCTTCCCACAATGTTTCCCTGCTTTCCCCTGCTTCCTCTTTGGCTCCTCCATAACATCTTCTGGCCTTTTTCTGTGAGGGGTTGGGTGTGGGGCTCCTACACGAAGCCCCACAAAGCCCCATGTGAAGTAGCTCTGCATCATATGATGGCCTCCGGAGGAGTCCATACCAGCAGTGAAGAGAAGTGGGAAGAAGACGCTTCTCTCCCTGCATATGATAAGGTCCTTAAACTGTGGGTACCAGCTCCAAATAGGATCCCCCAGCTCAGCGTTGTGGTCTCAAAAAGGTTTGGCAGCAGTCAAAGTTTTCTGAATATGACGTATGATGTCATCACATGGACTTCTGGCTTTGCCCTAGGACACTTCCAGGATGGAGCCCACTGGAGCCCTTCACATGAAGCAGGGCTATTTCTGATGGGGCTCTGTTCTGACTCCATCCTGATAGCATCCTAGGACAGAGCCTGAGAATGCGAGTGGCTACCTCTGTTCTCATAGCCTAAAATGGGACCAGGGCAAGGGGAAGCTGGGTGGCAACACTTTCTCCCATGTGATGGGGAAGACGGCAATATGGGTGATGTGTGACTAAAGTTTCTACTAAAGTTTCTAAAGTTTCTACTGCTGCCCACTGGATTCACTACTCTGCCCAGCCAATTCCCCCGTTGTCTCCCATGTTAGGGACTTCAATGTGATTAGGTCCATTTACAATGTTTAGAGTGGACTTTGCAAAAGATGCTTCATGCCATAAAAAAGGAAAACCAGCCTGTTTAGTGAGCCTTGCAAATGCTGATTTTTTTTATCAGTAAACATTTATACCAATTTTATATACCCATATACCCAAGGTCAGTTAAACATTTCTTGAGGCAAATGAGGTCATGAGTGGAAAAATTTAAGTCCTTGTCTTAGGCTTTTTATTTCAATTTTCATGCATAGCTGTATAAGCTCGACATTGAAGAAAGTTGATAGGAAGGAAATCAACTAATTTGAAATGTGGTGATGGATACTGTATACTGTAAAAAAAAAAAATCCAATTAATGGTTTCTACAGCAAATCTAGCCAGAATTCTTCCTAGAAGCCAAGACTGTAAAGCTTTGGAAACATCTGGTGAGTTATGACTCACCAGAAAAAACAAAAATGCTTGGTAAGGTAGAAGGCAATAGAAAAAGAGGTCTCTTGTCATTGGGTCACCATAAGTTAAAGTCTATTTGACAGCAGTTAGCAACAAAAATGTGTCTCGGCTGTTTTCTTATCAGCAGGCAACTGTTTTATATTATTCTGTGGGCTTTTGGTAACTGAATGTTTTAAAAGCACTGCTTTGAATGCAGTGTACTATTTTTAATCATACTGGTCAGAATTCACCAAGGCAGTTACAAATGTGTAACCCAAAGTTATACATTCATGTCTGGTTCTTAATCATTATCCTTATGTATTCATAGCTCCCCCACTTACCAGCAGCCAGTGTGATCAATGGGGCTTTCTTATTTATTTATTTATTATTATTTATTTACAGCATTTATATTCTGCCCTTCTCACCCCGAAGGGGACTCAGGGCGGATCACATTACACATATAGGCAAACATTCAATGCCTTTTAACATAGAACAAAGACAAACAAACATAGGCTCCAAGCAGCTTCGAACTCATGAACTCCTGGTCAGAGTGATTCATTGCAGTTAATTGCAGCTGGCTTGCTCTCCCGCCTGCACCACAGCCCGGGCCTTCTTCTTCTGTCAGTCAGGAAGAGATGTAATTTACCCAAATTCCTTGTCAAATGCTCATACTATTGTTTTGCTGTGCTACACCCACAAATAAACATCCAGACCTAGTATACTTTCTTCTTAGACAGGAGTATTTATTGACTAGATTGCATGTAAAATCAACTCCTATTGGGATAAATATGTGCAATAAAATGACTATAAAACAACAGGATGTTATGCAAATTATATTTCTTATGGAGTAGTTGATTCTATGATTCTCTGAATGAAAACAGAAAGGGGAAACGGTAAGGAGTTATGAGACTGCAATCCATTTTACTTACAAGTAGCAGTCAATTTTCCATGAAGAAAAATAACATCTAATCATTTCCTGAGGAATTTCTTATCTTCAAATAATGCATTTATTCTATTCCTATTGAGTTAATTGAACTTTTGTCAGGTAAATGTATATAGGATTGCAACCTTAACTTAATTTAAACTAGAAATATACTATCCTTTTTGCCTGAGACATTGTGTGTCTTCCACTCCTAAACTTGGAATGATAAATTTAAGAATTTATCCAGAAAAAGCACAGGAAGGGAGGGAAGGAGGGAGGGAGGAAGAGAGAGATGGAGGAAGGAAGGACGGAAGGAAGGAAGGAAGGAAGGAAGGAAGGAAGGAAGGAAGGAAGGAAGGAAGGACGGAAGGAAGGAAGATGGATGGGCATGGTATTTATGAGACCATTTTTCTCCCCAAAGGGGAAAAAATGAATAAAACTCAGAATAGAGAAAATGGGATTGAAGAATATTACAGTCTTAGTAGCATGGAGTCTGCTTCTTTAAACCCACCTTTTCTGCAGTAAACTAAAACTGCTCAAAAGTCCTAGGTCTTCAGTCAAAAATAAAACACTTACAAATTTAAAATGCACAGGTTACTCTAGCTTTTGCATCATCAGTCACAGAAGGGAGCAGATTTTCCAACTTGCTCAAAAGGAGTTTCTGCCACTTTGATATATGTAAAGCATATAAATATTCATAAAATCAATCATTTCTTAGAGGGTGTGGAAATTAGCTTCTTATCGATTATGCCTTGTTATCTGTTATGTTTGTGACAACATGAAAATGAGCAAAAGCTTGCTGCCATTGATTTACTGTCCAATAAATAATTCCTGGTTGTTAATTATTGATTATGAAACTTCCATGATCGTTTCACTTTCATCCTTATGCTCCCAGTGTCAGATTCAAAGCGAAAACCATTGACCTTATAGAACTGATGTCTAGGTGACTTAATGCAGAATGGGAGAATACCTACCTTGTCAAATGTTATTTATTCTTAAATTGTTTGGATTTAGAGATAAACTAGGAGGAAAACCAAGCTTTTTGTACACATGATCAAGTTCATGAAGTGAAAATTAAATTGCAGGATTAGCGTCAATTTTAAGCAAGATACTTTATGGCTTGGAATTGAGGTACCAGTTTCTGCCTTTTACTTACCCTACACACACAAAATGAATGTCTTCCAGCCTCTGTTGTATTACATTTCTCCACATCAAACATGCATTTTCTTCCTATCCCTTTTTTCACATTCGGTTGCAAGTCTTTCTCTTTAACTCCAACATAGACATCTATTTATGCATTTTGTCCAATTTATGCATTTCCTTATAATGTCTAATACATGTCTTTGAATATTTTTATACTTTGTATATTTTATCTAATGGTGACTGGTGGCTTCCATGTAAGTGGGATAATATTTCACTTTGGATTTTGTTCAAACTTAAAAAGCAAATATCCAAAGTGCATAACCTGTTTTGGGGATAGATGCAGTACCTTGGATAGGGCTTTGCATGAGCTCTCAAGACAGATGCATATCTTTGTGTAGCAATCCTTGCAAGTAAAAAAAAAATCAATTACATTGAGACTGCCATGCCCAACAAACTTATTTTATGTCTCCAGCACACCCTCAAACAGCATGGAGTGAAATTAAAAGAAAAAAAATCACTCCACACTGTTGCTAGCATTGTGTGTGTAAAATGAATTAGAAGGAGAAATTTTGCCAGGAAGGAAGAATGAAAGGAAGAAAGGTCATCAGATATAGTAAGCAAGCCCCTTCTCTGTATACCTTCTGTAAGGAGCTCCAAACCTGGTGGTTTCAGCAGGTTTTTGAATAAACCTATTTTGGTTATACCACCGACCTATGGCCCTGAAATATGCTGTACAGTCTCATCTATTCCTGAACATGGATCATATTATCCTATTGGATTATTGATCCTCCTCTCCCGATTGAAAGTTGTTGTGATTGTCATGGGTTGTCATTTTAGTGTAAAGGTTTTATTTTGTGTAATAATGTGTTTTTATACTGTTTATGTACTATATGTTCTTGTATTTATTGATGGAAACAGCTCTGAGTCCCTTCAGGGAGATGGGGCAGTATATAAATAAAGTTTTTATTATTATTAAATATTATTATTATTATTATTATTATTATTATTATTATTATTATTATTATTATTATTATTATATATGGGAGAGTTCTATGTTTTCTTAGTCTGCAGCTGCTGAAAGGATTCAACTACACAATGCAAAATCAGTAAAGCAAGGTGAACACACTTTCTTTGTCTAGTTTAGATTGACATTTTCAAAATAATTCTAAAATTTATGATTTTACCTTGAGTTCCTTGCAAAATTTGGGCTTTGTCAAATTTACAAGGATGACTGTTAGATATGCGGGGCCTAAAACCTGCCCCATATCTAACACCTGTCACAAGTCTATGGTAGAGGACAGAGAGCTAATGGGAAGGTGTGGAAAATGTTATAAACTGTGAAGATAAAAACGAATATTTGTTGTGTGCCTTCAAGTTATTTTAGGCCCTTTATATACTCCCATATAAAATCCAAATTATTTGTTTTAAACTGGATTCTCTGGCAGTGTAGACTCTTATAATCCAGTTCAAAGCAGATAACCTGGATTATATGGCAGTGTAGAAGGGGCCTTAGACACCACTAAGTTGGGGTGTTTTATTGTGTTTTTCTGAAAGATTTATTCAGAGAAGTGTTTGTCTTTGCCTTTTTCTAAAGTTGAAGCCCCATCTACACTATCTACAGCTATGTAGATTCTTATAATCCAATTCAAAGTAGATAATCTGGATTATATGGCAGTGTAGAAGAGGTCTGAGGGACTGTGACTTGCTGAGATCTCAAAGTGGGTTTCCATGATTGAGTCCATTGAAATCCATGAAAGCTTTTGCTTAAAGAATGCATTTAATCTTAACACTGCTGCTAGATTATTTCAGCTTCCCACTCCCCCCCCCCCCTCCTATGAACAGACTACAATAGTTATCTCTATGAAAACTGTTTGGCAATAAGGAATATGAGATGAGAAGGTTAAGTAGGAAAAGCAGAAATGCATCTTTGCTGTGGGCTTGGATCCTGAAATAGGTAGAATATTTAGATATGTGTGTTAGCTGATTGTTATCTGTCTTTCACATCCAATGAGAATGAATTAGGAAGACAGGTTTGCATCTAAATTAGATTGAGAAGGAATCCAGAAAAATTGACAGGCCGTTTATTGAACATTCCAAAGAGGTATATTGAAGATAAATTTTAAACAAGGTGATGTGATAGATTGCTCATTGTGAAGAAAACACATCTTATTCCAGTGTTTTTGTGAGCTCATTTTCCAAATGCTAAAGTGCACACATCTTTTTCAAATACAATAGGATTAATGTAAAATTCCTGCATTATTTCTTATTCTGATCTACTTGAGGCTCTTCAAAGGGTCTGTTACTAAATGGCAGAATATTGACTTCAACTGAGTCTGACTCAAAACCTTCTTGGACCAAAGATGTTACAATTTTCAAACCAGGAAGGCTTTTAAGATCAATTCAGGGGGTGCTATGGTTTTAACTTTGGAAATGTTAACTGGGAATTTTGAAATACTATTTATATTTAATCCTGTTTTAATGTTTGCATGTTTGCAGATTTTAAATTGTATGCTGATACTTTGATGTTAAGCCGCTAATTAGGTCCATTATGTGTGAGTAGTCTTGATAATAAAGCTTGTGTAAAGCTTCTTGATTCCTTCCATTTCATCTGCACAGTTTTTGATAACTCCTTTTCATTTTTGCTTATCACTTGATCTGTAGGCCCTGCTATATAAGGTGCAAACTTCTGATTCAGTAACAAATCAGTCAGTATTGTATACCTTGGTGACCCATGGTAACCCTCTGTCATTAGGTTGTTGTATGTCTTTCGGGCTGTGTGGACATGTTCCAGAAGTATTCTCTCCTGATGTTTCGCCCACATCTATGGAAGGCATCCTCACAACCTCTGAGGATGCCTGCCATAGATGTGGGCGAAACATCAGGAGAGAATACTTCTGGAACATGGCCACACAGCCCGAAAGACATACAACAACCCTGTGATCCCGGCCATGAAAGCCTTCGACAACCCACTGTCATTTGTTTGGAGGAGCTTGCCGAGAATGTATCTCGACTAAGGTCAGCCACTGGATTTCCATGGCCAAACAAGCATTTGAATTCAGTTCTTCCTGAATCCTGGCCCATCACTAAAGCTACTATATCACACTCTGAGTTAATTTTCTTATTTATTTCTGTTGTTTCTAGTTCTGCTAAATTCTCTTATGCCTGCTTTGTGTATTCTTTCTCTCCACTTGTCAATAAATATAACTCCTTGCAACTGCTTTGTATGTGCTGCATTGTTATGAATGATGAATAACCCATCATTCACGGCTCTAGGTTGATACAACAAAAAGAAAAGAAAAATAAAGTCCTAATTACAGGGAGAGGAATAATAGTTTTTATCCAATCGCTGCCAGTTAGAAGGCTAAGCTCCTCCAACTTGGTCTCCTAGCAACCCAATAAAAAATAATAAAAAACACTAAAAATAATTAAAAACACTAAAAGATTAATACAATAAAATACTATAATAACAGAAAATAACTAAAAATAATACAAGAAAATAATAAAATATAATAAATAAAAAGATAACTTACAATAAAATTAATTAAAAAATACAAATAACATCAAATAAAAATTACACAACAATTTTTAACCAATACCACCACCACTTTGCCACAGCAACGCGTGGCCGGGCACAGCTAGTAGTAATATATAATGCTTATATAGTGATTATATCGTGATATACTAATAATATAATATATTATATAGCCCGAAAGACATACAACAACCCAATATAATATATTGTATGTATATATAACTTGTAAGCCGCCCTGAGTCCCCTTCGGGGTGAGAAGGGCGGGATATAAATGTCGCTAATGAATAATAATAAATAAATAATAGCATCAGTTCAAAGTCCAACATGCCGGCCACATGACCTTGGAGGTGTCTATGGACAACGCCGGCTCTTCAGCTTAAAAATGGAGATGAGCACCAACCCCCAGAGTCAGACATGACTGGACTTAATGTCAGGGGAAACCTTTACCTATACTTATCAGAAAAAGTGGTTTTGCACCTTGTTTCCAGGGAGTTCTATGAATATCCTGAAAGGACCCTGACGGATGACCTTGCGACATGGCCGCTGGAATTGTACTGTGTCATCTTATGTCATCAAAAGGCATGGGGAATTTGGCACCCTGTGCCCCACATCACCTGACTCCAGTTGAGGGCAATCCCGTGGAGGAAGCATTGATCACATGGCTTCCCCCCGTGTCACCATAGGAAACCTCCCATGTTGCTGCGGTGGTGGCATGCTCTGGCTTCACCCTCTTTCACTCATGGATACTGTTCGATGGAAGCTGGCAGGCTTTGTGGGTGATGTAGGGTGGAGTCAGTGTATGCTGCCGAAATCCTGCCCTTCTGATGAGGCCATCTGATAAAAAGAGTGGTAGAAGTTCATTCTTGCAAGGATGTTGTTAGAGCTGACCATTGGCCACTATACCACACTGGCTCAGTTCAAAATATTTGAAACCCAAACATTTCCTTCTTTATATGAGATGGTCATGTACTCGTGAAAAGGATTTTCAAGGACATATACTGTAGTCCATGTTATGAATATTTCCTTTCCTCACTGTGTCATATTTGGAATAAGAAAAAGAGTCACAGTGGAAAGTCATTTTCAATCTGTGCAGGTAACATTTCAATTCTTTAGGAACATGGTCCATATATGTAATAGGACCAACAAATTAAAATGTAGAAATCTGTCCCCAGCCTCACAATTTCTGAAGATCTCACCCATCATTTGAGAATAAGTAATATGCAAAAGTGTTATACAAGGAAGTTTCTTTTACAAACTCACTGAAATAAACTACAACACCACAATTGGCACTGAAATAAACAACAATGCCATATGATTTCTTCTTGTCATGTGAATGTCAAGGCAGTTCTATACAATATAGTATCTCAGAACTATACTTGGATGCATTTTTCATCTGAATGAAAGATTTGTGTGGATACAAATCTATTTCAGCAAACTGGAAGAGTTAATTTTTTCTATATCTCCTGGAATTCCTAAACCAGTTTTGCCAAGCTCTGCTTTATTTTACACACACATAAACGGAGTGTGACTGAAGGTGGATCTACGCCGTCCTATGTCTCAGCATCTGATTCCAGATTATCATCTTATCCCAGATTATCTGGCAGTGGAGACTGATATAATCCAGTTCAAAACAAATAATCTGGGATCAGATCCTGGCATATAGGGGAGTGTACATCCAGTCTGAATTTCAGGTCAGAAATAGAGTCTCAACTGGCATTTGCTTTGAATAATTGCCCTACAGTTCAACAACGAGAAACTCCCATAGCAATCCCACTTGCCATATGGTACTGAAATCAACTCTCCAAACCATTCATAGAGAAACCTTGAGACAAAGGTGCGGGGATTCAGAACTGATTTTTCATCAATGTCACTCATACAACTCCTAAGACAATGCATAAGTTGTGCTTGACCATTTATATTACAGGTGAAAATAATTTTGATAATTATTATTTCATTAGTTTTCACTGAAAAATGGGATTTGCCAACACAATGGTTTTATTCTGTACATTTATGGTATCTATTTTGCATTCAATTGTAAGCATGCACAAAATTTCATTAAGACTGAGCAGGCATGTAGCCAGGGGGAGGGGCTTAAGGGGCTTCAGCCCCCCCCCCAAATTCTCAAGGTGGTGAGCGAGAAAGTCTTACATTTATTATTTAAACTGTTATTTTTTTTCATATCATGATCTGATCGCCATGCTCAATATATCCCATATGCATGGGGGTATTGGGATAACTATACAAAAGGGTAGGGTAGATTCTCTCTCACGCGGACTCAGCCCCCCCCCCCCCGAATCAAAATCCTGGCTATGGGCCTGAGACTGAGGGTAGAAAACTGTGCTCCTCTAAACATTGTTGGATTTCAATTTCCATTAGGTAGAGTTAGCAGAGGTGAGTAATACGGAGGACTGCAATCCAACAGTCCTTCTAGTAATCCATTCTTCCTTTAGACTTCTTGTTGTTGCATGTGCCTTTAACTTGTTGCTAACTTACAGTGATCCTATGGAGATCTATCACAGGTTTTTTTTGGGGGGGAGGGAGGGGTTAGGATTTTTTCAGAAGAGGGGGAGAGAGTACGATTTACCTGCAGATTTCCACAGCCAAGCAGAGATTTAACTGTGGTCTCCATAGTTGTAGTATAAGGCTCAAACTATTACACTACACTAGCATTTATTTTTAAAAAATCAGTATTAATCAGTGTGAAATATAGCAGTGGAATACAAGAATCAGAGAGGCATATACTTTTCTTATTAATATTAAGGGGAGAAGCATCTTCTGGATCATAAAAATTGATTTTCACCCTATATTTTTAACTCTTCTCTGAGTTAGGATAGAGATGAACACATTGTAGTACTTTCAAGTCATTTGAAGTAGTATTAAATTATAGCCTTCTTTTCCACCATATGAATGAGTCTGGATTGCACTTCTATTCTGTGGTTCTATTGCTAATAACAACCTTCCCATCACCCATAACATCTTCATTTTGTTGTTCTACTGCATCGGTATATTATAACATGATGTTTTAATGCATTGTAGTGTTTTCTCTTTCAAATTATTTTCATTTACTGAAGTCATTTCTATTGTTCCATTCTATGCTTAAGATTGATTACAATAAAAATAATAAAACACAAAATATTCTATATAAGTAAACAATGAATCAAAAATATAAACAAAGATGCTAAATCAGAGGAATATTTGCTAAAATGATATTACGTCTTTCATATTATGTATTGGAAGGATGTGTTCACTGTTCTGGTATTAGGAGTACCAAAGAGAGAAATATTTTTTAAACACACATATAAAAACTGGAAATGCTATAAAAGTTTTATGTGCACTTGGCAGGTTTGGGAAGAAGTTAGATCATGACCTTCAGGCTAATCTTAGAATGAATTGTAGAGATCTGCAAGGATTTCTGACTCCCATTTTTTTAACATCATCATCAACAATATATATAATATGAATTTATTCCAACAGCCATGACTGCTGGAATAAAGAGCTGACCAGGACTAAGTTGGTCAGAGAAAGGACTATGACTCTGCTTCTGACACTCCAAATAAATGTTTGATCTCAACAGAAACTTCCCTTCTATATTAGATGTACCAAAATATCAACCAATGCCATTTTCATATAACATCCAATTGAGACCATTGATTCAAGTTTGATTGGATAAAGTTGAACTGCAGCTCTATGGCTACATACAGCTTCTATAAATTGTATTATGGAATCCTTAAGCCCTCCAATTGCTCACAGATGTCTTTTTTCTGGTGAAACAAAGTGAAAGAAAACCTTATTGTCTCTCTTGAGTAACTATTTCCTTTTTAGAATTAGGTTGTATGGATCCCATAAATTTTTTAATTTTAAAAAAAATCCCAAAAAGAGACTATTTTTTTTTCAAGGCAGATAGACTTCTATTCACTTCCTCTCCCTTTTTCCCTCCCTGGAACTAGCTATGGGCTTCATTACAAAGGTCAAGCAAAGTGTCTCACTTCGTCTGGCTTTGCTGAGAAAAGAGAGGGGCAACAAGGTGAATCCGTCACTCTGCACGCAGCTCCCTTTTGGCAATGCTTTCCCCATCACATGGGGGAAGCATCACCCTCCCAGCCAGGCCCTGTGCTGCCTCCATTGGAGCCAGCACAACATGGAAAGCCTCCCATGTTGTGGGGAAAGTGTCCAGTGATGCTTTCATTCCAGTTTGAGGGCTAGGCCTCCACTGGAATTCAAATGATATTGATAACTGGCATGGGCCTCCATCCATTAGATGGCATGAAAGCATCCTAGGATACAAAATTCTGCCCCTCTGATGAGGTTGTAAGATGGCATTCACCATCTACATATATAGTGACTCTTCCCAGGATACAATAGAGATCAAGAGAAAGAAAGAGGAAAAAGAAATGCTAGTAATAAAAGAAAATGTCACCCATGCTTAATTAGTGTGATATAGCTAAAGCACTATAATACTTTGATTATAATTCCTGAAAAAAATTTAAAAGGACTCAGTGGAAATGGATGAAAATGTAGTTCAGAAATGTTTGGGCACCATAGAAAGTAGCATTTTTTCCTTTTGATGTTCTGACAACTTTCTTGAGTAAACTAAAAGTGTATACATTCCTGCTTTTAATAGTAGATAAAGAGTTATTTGAATATATATGTCTGCATCAGGAATGTTATACAGAACTTGAGAATGCCTGAACCCTAGAATATTAAATAGATTGAAATATTCACAAATGTGCCAACAGATTGCAATCTCACATTTTCCAACAGTATTTCAACAGAAAGGGCTAGAGGATAACTTAACAAATATTTCACTATCATTTTTATGGTTTCAAAGGTGGTATCTTGAAGAAGACAGACAGACAGACAGACAGACAGAGAGAGAGAGAGAGAGAGAATGGTTTTATCACTATATAGCAAACAGCGGCTATTAATGAGAAAGCAGCAACTCTGACTGCACATACAGAGCTGCAAAACACAGTTTGGATAAAAAATAAAAGAGAAATTATCACTGGCTGCAAGTAACCCAACAGTAATACTTTCAAAACGAGAAGGATTACATCACGCTGTCAAGGAATGACAGTGGAAGAAATGAAAACAAATGTAATCTACACCAGACTTTCAGGAGAAAAAAAGAAAATATATTGACCCAGCTACAGTCAACAAAATTTCAGAAACAGTTGATGTCCACAGAATGGCAGAATGAGATTGAGCTGCTGACAGACAAATGTGAAGACAAAACAAAGTTTCAGCCAGGTGAGGTGGGAGAGGAGAAAGACAAGGTGAAAACTAAATGGGGGGAAAGGACTCAGACAAAGCATTATAGGATCTTTGGGCTGGGAGGGTGAACATTTGAAGATTACAATCTCCATATCTGTAGGACAAGTACCTGTTGTTTCACTTAACAATGTCTGAAAAGTTATGTTATTGCTATTACATTTTCTAGATTAACCAGCATGATTCTATGGTTTACTTCCACCACAAGGCCCACACCTGGTTAGATCAGGAGGTCCAAATCTTTCCAGGTGTTTGATTAATGCAGCATAAACTGGAAAACCCTAGTTTTCTCTGCATTAATTCACTTTTACCTAAGGTGTCGTTTGGACACCTATGGTAAAAATCGAAATGGTTCCTGCGTTAGCGGCCTGTCTAGAGTGGCTCTCAATTCAGCTGCTTTGTGTCTCCTTTGTAGAGAGAAAAAAAGAAAGATATAAATGAACATAACAACAACAAGAAAAAACAACAAAAACAAAAACAACAACAACAACAATGATGATGATAGATTGCTCATTGTAACTATCCCTAATCAGAAATCCACATGCTTCCTAAGTCTTGACATTCATCCTTGACCTTTGTAAGAGCCGAAGTGCCTTGTGGAGGGGGTGTGTGTAACAAACATAGCATTGCCAGTTGAAACTACTAAGATGAAAGCAGTTCCGCCTGCCTTCCCTTGCCAACAGCTGCCTGAAACTCCTATGGGTAGCTACAGGTTGATTGCAGCTAACTCCTTCTGACATGTCTGTCTCATTAAATTCCACCCTGAATAAACAAGAAGTAGGAATTATATTCCATTCTTGGGCTGAAAGTGTGGTGCCTCTGAGAGAAAGAATTAGATCAGAAGCCAGGCATAAAAAGGCCCAGATTATTTCTCTTTAAATTGAAAGTTGAAAGAATAACAGGATGAAAACAATGATGTTCTGGAATTATCTGTATTTTATTCAAACAGGGTATCAGTTGCATGCCAACATCTAGCTATTGCTAAAATCCAAACAATGGAAAGGAAACATGTCAGGACTGAATGTCTATTGGCTTTCTTAATGTTAGAACTAAGGTGCTTATATTTTGAAAGGATAATAATTTGTGTGATGTATATATTTGAACTCATCCCTCTGGTAACATTTCCAAATTCTGATATTTATTAATCTTTAAGAAGATGGTATTATTGAAACCGAAAGACCACTAGTGACCAGTCAAATTTAATCTTGTTAATGAAATGTAAGGACTTGTTTCCCTATGTCTCTAGCAATTGCTGTACTTCCATGAAAATTTTGAGGATGCAATCAAACGAAAAATGAGAAATTGGCTTTTATGAAATGAGATTGTGATTTTGTGTGTGATGTGGCCTTAAGGCAGGGTAGGGTAATTATGAACTGTTGTCTATATGCACCCGCATAACTATTTGAGGTGCCTAAAGACACATCAACTTTCTCCATGTTTAAAAAAAAAAACAGAAGTAGCAGAACTTGCAGGATTGACCTCCTTTCTAAGGGCCCTTCTGGACAGGCCCAAAAAATGGGATCTATCTCGTGCGGTATCCAAATGATGGCTCAGGTAAAAACAAAGTCTATACTGGGGTTGTTGTATGTCTTTTGGGCTGTGTGGCCATGTTCCAGAAGCATTCTCTCCTGACGTTTCGCCCACATCTATGGCAGGCATCCTCAGAGGTTGTGAGGTAGGATGCCTCTGAGGATGCCTGCCATAGATGTGGGCGAAACGTCAGGAGAGAATGCTTCTGGAACATGGCCACACAGCCCGAAAGACATACAACAACCCTGTGATCCCGGCCATGAAAGCCTTCGACAACACAAAGTCTATACTGGCTCGGTCGTCGCCCAGGATGCTGCTGATTCTGGAAATCCATCAACAAGTGGGTTACGAAATCAAAATACAAATGAACAGTCACAGAAGCGGCAGAAAGCAGCCAGAAAAGCGCACAGTTATGAAATGCTATTATAAATCTGAACCTCAAAAGCATGGCTATCAAAAAAGGATGGATCAGCTGTAGAAACAAGATGTCACGACCCAGGCTGCAGAGCACCAATAACCATACACAGAGGCCAGAATCTATCTAATATCTTTATTAAGGAAATATGTAAAGTCAATAAAAGTAAATGTAGAATATAGTTCAGAAGATGACCTTTCAGGAAAGGACAAATATAGTCCAGGAAAACAATGTCCAATATGAAATAGTAAGGTCCAAAGTTGTAATCCAATAACCGAAACACTCACTTTGCCAAGCAAAGTGAGGGGAGATGACAAGGTCCTTTAATCCATGAACTTAAGCAAGGCTAGGAAGTAAACTTGATTCTTGGAACACAAAGCTTGATTCAAGGCAACAAGGAACATGGAGCAAGGACAGGATCCGTGGTAAATTCGTGGCGAGGTCCCAAAACAAGGCAAGGTCCGTGGAGCAAGGCAAGGTCCTGGGAAGCAAGACAGGGCTGGAAACAGGAGCAAGAACTCGACCGCGGGAGTAGCGTAGTCCACACACAACCTACTCCCGTAGCTGACGAATTGACTCTGCAAGACTCCTTCGTGGGCAAAACACCTAAGTAGGGTCTCGGTTTCCCGCCAAGAGCAGATTCTCTGGGGAACCAGAAGCGAAAGCCATTCTCTGGGTCCAGATGCATGACTCCCTAAAGTTTCTCATGGGAAGCAGGCTAATCAGCTGAATGCCTGGCAGCGATCCTAGCGCTCCTGCGAGAGGCCTCCTGAGCGCCTTTTTGTTGTTTATAATAATCGCGGCGAGAAAATGGGGGAGATATCGGCTCAGGGTTTGTTTGGCAAACTTCTGGAAGGCAAATCTCCTGCAGGTGCAAGGGTTCCAGTTCTGGCTGAGAAAGTTCCAATTCTGACTGAAACGGAGGAAAACCTAAGTTTTCCTCCTCATCTGTCCCAACAGTGTTAGGGACGGGACTACATGGCCCATGAGTCATCACACAAGAGTACCCTGACTCTCAGATAACAGAACCCCGACTGGCTGACCAACGAAGATTCATAATCAGAAGCAAAGTGTTCAGTGAAGTTGAACTCAAAGAAATCCAGAAAATCTGCAAAGCAAATTACCATCACACCACAGCACAGCAGAGACTCCAGCAACACTTGGAATGGTGGAACAGATTGAACCAGAAGAAAGTGTAGAGCTTTGGCAAGAATTTGAAGAACCAGCACTTGAAACACCTGTTGCACCACCAGGAATCTTGACAGCAAGACAACAAGAGCTCAAGGATAAGATCATGGCTCATGCTGCAGCAAATGCAGCAAATGCAGAAAGCGGCTCCCAACTCTAAAAACAGTGCCCAAGAGACACCTGGCGCCTCTCATGAAAGATGTGAATACAGTTCTCTCCACTGTCCAAATAACATCAATTGAACAAACAAACCAGTATGCCTGCAGTGCAGCAGTGATAGTAACAGAAGAGCTTGGGCTCCTGCAACCAAGGCAGCCCCAAATAAAATCGACTGGAAAACCAAAGTGGAAGGTCAGGCTAGAGTTGAAAATCAAAAAACTTAGATCAGATGCAAGTAACCTGAAAAATATGAAAGAGAAAAAACTGAAGAATGACAAAATCAAGCAATACCTGATCAGAAAGTACTGGCTGGACACCAGAAAAATTGAAGAAGCTTTAGAAATTGTGAAAGAACAAATTACAGCAACAGCCAGAAAAATTGAAAGATATGAAGCCAGAATCATCCAGTACAGACAAAATCAACTGTTTCATTCAGACAAAAGATGGTTCCACCAGCGTCTGAACCAAACAACAGACACAGTAACCATAAAGCCAGAGAAAACTGCAACAATTTATTACATTTATTTATTACATGCATTTATACCCCGCCCTTCTCCCCGAGGGGACTCAGAGCGGCTGAACAATGAAGTTCTGGAAAGAACTTTGGGAAAATAATAAGAACTACAACAAAAACGCTGGGTGGATAAAGGAGTTTGAAGGAAAATTCTCACAAAACAGATGGAAATAACTACTGAAATGATCAGCAAAATAGTGCAAAAAGTCAAGTTCTGGAACACAACACACCAGACATCACAGTTGTGGAAAAGGAAAAGGTTTGGATCATTGATGTCGCCATCCCAGGTGACAGTCACATTGACGAAAAACAACAGGAAAAACTCAGCCGCTATCAAGACCTCAAGATTGAACTTCAAAGACTCTGGCAGAAACCAGTGCAGGTGGTCCCAGTGGTGATGGGCACACTGGGTGCCGTGCCAAAAGATCTCAGCCGGCATTTGGAAACAATAGACATTGACAAAATTAAGATCTGCCAACTGCAAAAGGCCACCCTACTGGGATCTGCACACATCATCCGAAAATACATCACACAGTCCTAGACACTTGGGAAGTGTTTGACTTGTGATTTTGTGATACGAAATCCAGCATGTCCATCTTGTTTGCTGTGACATAATAAAATAATAATATTTTATTTATATACCTCCCTGTCTCCTCAAGAGGACTCAGGGTGGTTTCCAACATAATGCAAAATATTCAGTTGCCAAAAGGAGAACATACAACAGAAATTAAACATAATAATAATAATAATAATAATAATAATAATAATAATAATAATAATAATAATAATAAACCAATAACATACAATTCTACTAAAATAACCGCAAAAATTAAAATCCAGTTTCAATAAGTATCATCAATGGGTTCAAAATACGAATGGCCAGAGTTTCAGAATGGACATAGCCAACTATGAGGGGTTAGGGGAAGACTAGTGCAACAGAATATCATAGGGCCAGGAAGTGGCTAAAGTGCAGAGCAGGGTCCTAGTTGACAACCAGGGGGAACCTAAGGATTAATCCTGCTTGAAAACCTGAATGAACCACCAGTTTTTCAGGTCCTTATGGAAAGTGGACAGGGTTGGGGCTTGCCTGATCTTCCTGGGGAGGGTGTTCCAGAGTCAGGGGGGCACCACCGAGAAGGCTCTCTCCCTCGTCCCCACCAGCTACGCTTGTGATGGTGGCGGGAGCGAGAGCAGATCTTTAGAGCCTGTGCTGGTTTGTAAAAGGAGATGCGATCATGAAGATAGGCAATGCCCAAAGCCTGCTTGATATTTATATAAAAGGACTAGTTTCATTCATGAAGGCTATCCGGGTAAAATTATGGAGTTTCTATAATTTACATTATGATACACAAAATGTTCTCCTTAATATTAGATCAGATTAGAAGATGGGCCGAAACTAACAAAATGAATTTCAACAGGGACAAATGTAAGATACTTCACTTCAGCAGAAAAAATGAAAAGCAAAGATACAGAATGGGGGATGCCTGGCTCGACAGCAGTACATGTGAAAAAGACCTTGGAGTCCTCGTGGACAACAAGTTAAACATGAACCAACAATGTAATGCAGCAGCTAAAAAAGCCCATGGGATTTTGGCCTGCACCAATAGGAGTATAGTGTCTAGATCAGGGAAGTCATACTCCCCCTCTATTCTGCCTTTGTCAGATCACACCTGGAATATTGTGTCCAATTCTGGGCACCGCAACTGAAGGGAGATTTTGACAAGCTGGAAAGCGTCCAGAGGAGGGCAACTAAAATGATCAAGGGTCTGGAGAACAAGCCCTATGAGGAGTGGCTTAAAGAACTGGGCATGTTTAGCCTGCAGAAGAGAAGGCTGAGACATGATAGCCATGTATAAATATGTGAGGGGAAGTCATAAGGAGGAGGGAGAAAGCTTGTTTGCTGCTGCCCTGGAGACTAGGATGTGGAACAATGGCTTCAAACTACAGGAAAGGAAATTTCACCTGAACATCAGGAATTACTCCCTCACTGTTCGGCAGTGGAACTCTCTCCCCCGGACTGTGGTGGAGGCTCCTTCTTTGGAGGCTTTTAAACAGAGGCTGGATGGCCATCTGTCGGGGGTGCTTTGAATGCGATTTCCTGATTCTTGGCAGGGGGTTGGACTGGATGGCCCATGAGGTCTCTTCCAACTCTACTATTCTATGATTCTATGATTCTATATATGTAGTAATTATTAGTTTCATTATATCGTTTTGAAATGGATTAGAATTTCAGCAGCCTGAATCCATTACACCTCCAGAACATCTGCCTCTACAGAATCATAACTTCTATAGTGAATTATGGGAAATTGTTTTCATATAAGTTCAAAATCTGTATCTTTCAGTTTTCTCTATCCCATCAGACTACATCATAAGTCATTGATTTTTTTTTCCTCCCCTTACCTTGCTGCCATGTCATAAGCAAAAGAATTAGAAAATTTATCAATCCAATGTATGGGAAAGCATTTCTACCTAATGAATCATTTTCAAATCTGAAAAATAAAAGCAGCCCTGGGAGATAAATACAAAGAATTGGAAATCACTATGTAGAATTTCCTGAATAGCCCCCTTTATGGCCCAAAGCAAGATCTAAATTAAGAAGTGATACACTTTAAGTGTAATGGAGCATGTACTTATAAGTTCATGGTTCCATTCATCTTATATAAACAGCTCATACTCTATACTTCACAGGAATAATTATAGACAAAAGTATGGTCTGACATTACAAATTTGAAGACAGAAAATGTTTCTGTAACAATTCTCCTGCCCCACCCCCCCACCCCCGACACACACACCAACTCCACTTCTCTTTAATAAGATGAGTCTAAAAGAAGCTCAGTCTTAATGGCTATATTGCTTTCTAATTGTCCTCATACAAAAAGCTGGAAAGTCAAGAGAATTGAAAATAAAATGTTAACTAACCGGTTGGCATGACAGGCATTCTCCATTCTGCCAAGTGATCCATTAATATTCAGGACAGATCATAGGGCTTCCAGCATTTGAAGCGAGCAGGACTGGATGAATTATACACGGGACATTTGATCTTTCCTAGAATAGATGAGTTGAATTACAAAAAAAACCCCTAACATATTGAGACAATTCAAGTGATTCCTTGTACCAGAAGGCTATACAAAATAGGTTTTTTATCACTAATCAATGAAAACAACTGACAACGGACAATAATCAGAAACATCATATATGCTTCACATACACAAAAAGACATATACTAGTTGAGTATTTGAAATGCATTATAAAATAATTTAGTGTATGAAACAAAGTTCATGTATATTAAATTATTGGAAAGTGAAAATGTCACTATCCCAGCAATCCATGAGGACAACTTTGGTTTTCAGAGTATTTTGGATTTCAGAATTCCAAATAAAGAATGCATTGTATTGTAGTAGATGAGATTCATTTTGGTTGCAATATTTTTCAGAAGACTCATTTAAAATTCAATCTACATATTACTCAGCAGATGTTTAAATGAGTACCATAGTTTAGCAAAGTTATTTCTCAGTCCTCATCTGTGTTTTAGGATGCTTCTACACAGGTCTAAAATGTGAGTAAACTGGCCTTTAAAATACTAGTTTCACTCACTGTAGAGCCCACACGGAAGCCTCAAGTCCCACCTTTTTGGTGGGATGACAGCCAAATAGTCAGATACCCTCCTGGGTTGATCTGCAATTAACCTAGAGGCATCACCTCCAGCCACCAATAACATTTCAAGATCACTTTTTAAAACAAATTGGAATGATGGCAACTGTAGATCAAGTAGGAGGTAAAATACCTGAGATGATAATTAAAAAAAATAATGAGGCAAATACTGGAGCCCACCAGTCAGAAAAATGTGAAAATAATGATTTGGCCATATCCACTGAAGTTCGTGTTCCCCAGTACACTCAATTTAGGACTCAAAAAGAGGAACAATGAAGGTTGAGTTCATTAACTATCTTGCTGAAATGATTTTTCCATTTGGTCTTAACAATATACCTCTCCAGATCTCTTTTCCAGCTTTGGAAGTATATCTTAGAATTTACTTGGATCCCCACCCCCACCCCCCACCCCAAGGATTATGACTTAATTGCTTTCATTGTACCTCATAATAGATTTTATTTCACTGATTCATCTTTTATACCTTTTACTTATTACATAAAATTGAAAGGGGATAATGGAAGAACCACTTCCAGAAAATGACTTTATCGCTTTCCCCATCTGCCTTTTGAGTTCATCACAGTCTTCATTAAGTCATTTGTTCCCCTTTTAATTTGATAGTTCCTCGATAAGAGTACCCTTTTTAGGGAAAGAACTCTGCAATAATTAATTGTTAATTGTACATATAATTATGTCACTGATTCAGTACTAGATGCTTGATCCAGATTATTTCTTAACTATAATAATTCTTCTTTAAAAGGCTTCTGTTTCAAATCAGATTGTAACAAGGGACTCTGTTTGATCCACCAGTGTCATTGTGGCTGAACAAAATTTAAGGCTGCATCTACATTTTAAAATCAATGCAATTTGACACCACTTTAATTGTGTTGACTCAATGCTATCGAATTATGGGAGCTGTAGTTTGATCAAGGACCAACACTATTTGGCAGAGAAAGCTAAAGACCTTCTAGAACAGGCATGTGCAAACTTTGGCCTTCTAGGTGTTTTGGACTTCAACTCCCACAATTCCTAACAGCCTACCAGCTGTTAGGGATTGTGGGAGTTGAAGCCAAAAAACCTGGAGGGGTGAAGTTTGCCCATGCCTGTTCTAGAACTACAGCTCCCATGCAGCGTTGAGCCATGCAGTCAGTGATGTCAAATTGCAGTAAAAACCTAAGGCACCAACTTTGGTGACCATTTAATGCAGTTCAAAGCTAGTTTCAAACTGCAGTGGCCAGATAACATAATCCCACATAAAGCAAGAGAAATAAAGCTCTTAATGCTCATCAATTCTCTGAAGTTTATGTAATCAGTATCACCATCCAGGTGTCAAACTGGTTCCCGGATTTCCTATGTAGTCATCTGCATGAAGAAACCACTTTCTTCAATACCAGTTTGAAACTGCATTGCTGACAAACCAGAGGCATAAAGAGACCAGACAACAAAAGTGAAATCAAGTAAGGGCAATTTTATTAACTGTTACCAATTTAAATTTTTCTCAGTGATGGTTTGTCAAATTTAGGGGAGCAAATTTGATATGGGAAAGGCTGAGGCAGTCGGCCACCCCAGCCTCCCCTGGGTGAAACACCAAAGCCCCAGAGAGCAATCCCTGATTAACACGGTTACTCAAAGGTCCAGCTCAGATACTGGAAGGCTAGTTAGAGGGTGTAAGCCCCTGAGACCCTTAGCCCCTGGTGAGGGCAAAGACCTAGAAACCAGCCCCAAGGACAAAAGATTCCCAACCTCTAGATCACTTGATACTCAGGAGAAGTTCAGAATTTCCACCCAATACCAAATGTGCCAATAGGTGGATCACCAGATAGTAACACTTGCTTAGGAAACCTATTTAAATTGACACTGTCCTAAGTCAATTGTCCATATCTCTGTGACAGATTAGGGTAGATTAAAAAAAAAGTAAAAGAGGGGCGGGATTCTATCTGGCTCCGAAGCGGCTATTTACACTGTGAAAGGAGGTGGGAGGATGGACCAAAAGATTCAAAAATGCAAATGAGGACATAACTGTCCTATATAAGCAAACTAGGCCATGCTCCATCACACCATGGCCTGACAAACTATCATGGAAAATTATGGCTTGGCTCCCCCCTGGATGCCAGCAAATTAATTTTCCACATTTCAACTGCTTTAAAGTGTGGTAAATGTGTTTACATGATCAGTGTAGATGTGTCCTGATTTTAGTAGTTTTGGATCAATGAAGATAAATATATATAGTTGTTTAGATTACCAACTGTAACTGCAGAAAGGAATGACATTGTTTCTTTAAATGAGTTGGAGATCATCACATAATATTAAGCACTTTCCCCAGATTTATTTATATAAGGAAATCATCCTTGTGAGTTATTCCATTGGGACTAGTTAATTAATATTAAGATTAATTTAATTGCTCATTCAATTAATGCTTCAAATTGTTTGGGCACGTAGGAGCTTTAGGGAGTTTGAGAATACAGGGGCAAACAAATTGGTTGGGCATTGTATGCAGCCCATAGTAAATTCTGTGGTAGGATATTCAGTTTTCAGGTCACAGTGACTTCTTCCATCAAGTCAGCATTCTATACAGTGGTATATCATGATAAACACCTATTTATTAACTCAGATTTGCAGAAAGACATCTAGAAACACACCCAGCAAGTTAGAAGTAAGATAGCAAAAATGACAACCAGCTGAACCAAGCCAATCAATGGGTACTTCTGAGAATTTTATTGATTTTTCCCTTATAGGTTAATATTTTATACTACAGATTTTATTCTTATTGTCAGAGAGTATTATAGCCCATATCTTGTAGAAAGAATTATTGAGACTGTAAACAACACGTCTATGAAATTTTAACTCAATGAGTGGCAACAGCAAAAACAGCAATCTCCATATTATGAGAAAGAGTTTAAAAATAAAATGCTTAGAGTGATATTGGAAATCATGTGAGTACACATGTGATCATGAAATACAACTGTCACCTACTTTTCTTCACAGCAATTTTGCTCTATGATATGCAACTTTCTTAGGGAGATTTTGGGGCCAAATGGAAAGGGAAGTGAAGCCTAAATATCAAGAGAGTGATGTGGCAAATTTGCTCCCAAATAGGAAACAATTTCAACCATATACTGAACTATAATCTTATACTTAAATTTTAGATAAACATTTCCAATGGTGAAAAAAAAAATCTGAGACCATAAACTATTGTTGTATAGATTAATGCTTTAATAAATCCCAGACAAGTAGCTTTTTTAAATGTTGTAGAAAAAAAACAAGTTACTCTTTCAAGACTCTGAAGAATAAAAGCTTCACTGAAGGAATAAGACTTTGTGGATGGAACTACATTGTATGCCAAAGAAGTACACATGTGTGGCCATATAGACACATGTGAATTTATATGTGTATGAATATTTGGCCCTCTCCAGTCATTCATGTAGAATGTTTACCCATAATGTAATACCCGGAAGGCTCCGCATCCCATCTGATCTTGGAAATTAAGCAAGGTCAGCTGTGGTTAGTACAAAGATGGAAGACCATCAATGAATAATAGATGATGTAGGCTATAATTCAGAGGAAGACAATGGCAAGCTACCTGTAAGTATTCCTTGCTTAAGAAAACCTGATGAAATTCATGGGGTCTCTATATGTGACTTGAAGGCACATTAATAAAAAAGTGACTTGAAGGCACACAAAAAAGGGAGCAGACAAGCCAGCTCCTTATATACATTGAGGATAAGAACTCTTAAAAAGATAGTCTTTACTATATCCAGTTGAAACCCCTGAAAAACATTGGAATCCCTCTGGTGGGGATAAATCCACTTCACAAATAGGAGGCTGAGAGAGTCGAAGAGCTCACCTGCTAGATTAGAAGAACTAACCTTTTAATTAAATATTTGATAAATTAGTGTTCAAACACATTGTGAATGACTGAATAACATATCTGTCTAACCATCAACCTATTTAACCACACATATTGAAATTGGATTGTCAAGCACTGAGACTTAGTCCTCATTGAGAATTATTCCATAGAATTATAGTATTCTAAGAGCTGTGAAGAACAGAAAGGATTATTTGTCTCACCTCTCTGCCAGGAGCACCACATTGCAAGGGAAGATACTACACTCCATAATGTACAGAAAAAATGTTCAAAATTCAGAAAAAGTACCTTTAACTTTTACCTATATGATATTGCATGTTTTCAATGTATTTTATGTCAACTCATCACCTTAAAAATGTATGCTAATTCTATCTAGAGCCTTCTCAGAGCTTTTGAGCACATTTTCTGCTTTAATACAAAACACACAACACAGCAAAGCTTGAATAATGGTAGAAGCCGGGCGGGGGGGGGGGGGCACCTTCTAAATGCCAGTAGGTCATTGAGTTCCAGCAGGAGAAATGAAAGAGAGGGGAAAATCTCCCTCTTGCTTTTTGTGTCTGTATGCTTGTATGTATTTTGTTTTATTTATCCCACCTTTCTTCCAGGGTAGAGAGCCCATTTTACATTTCATATTACTTATTCTCTCCAGGATTATCATAACCCTAGCAAGAGATTCTTGCTACAGATTTTGGCTTCCTAGAGAAGCTATGCTGGCTAGTATCAGACTGTAACTCTTTTTACACATAGAACTGTCTCATTTTCTAAAAGTGGTAAAAGTGCTAAAAGTATTTATGTTAGTTATTTGAAAAAGATTGCTATAAATTATGCAAAGGGTCCATTAATCTCATTTCTGTATGGGTGCACATATTTATAGGATTTTGATCAAATACAGTAAATAACTGACTGAGAACCCATACAAGGAATGAAATCTTTGCTAATTTTACATCAGTATCAATGAATGTCAAAGTGTTATATCCACTCAGTTGGATATTAAGAGTTTTTGTGCAATTTCTTTTTACTGGGGGGGGGGGGATAGGGTTTTATATTTTGGATCATTTTTGCAGAAAATGTGTAGCATACATAAAATAGTGTCTTATGCACTAGAGTATAGCTGAGAAAGCAATTCAAAAATAGTTGAGAAATGGTTGAAACCGTATTTCTAAATTGTTGGTACCCCCTGATGAGTAGAATCCTGAACTAATGAGTATCTTTGCAGCTTGGGATTTATGCTACACAAACTTTGCACATTTGTGAGTGGACAAAACAGCACTTTTTGAACAGTTTGTGTTACAGAGCAGCACACACACACACCAAAAATACATGTGAATTATGTGACAAGCAAGACCTGAACTATAGTCACTGCTGCACAAAAATAAAGAGAAAAAGAAAGGCAGATGAAGCTGGAAAAGAATTTGGCAATCTCTTTCCAAAGCCCAATTAGTACAGGAAGAAACCATGCTGTTTCAAACATTTCAGGATGTAGCTTGGCTTATTTTCCACATCAGTACAGTGCACAGACCTTGTAAGAATCACATTTTATTCTAGACATAATGGTTAGTAGTTTCTGGAAGCTGTCATTCAAAAATAACTTTTACACACTCTACTGGTATATATATCCCACCTTTACTCCAGGGCACTGAAAAATTCCAGTTGGCCTTTTCTCTAAACATTGATCTGAGCTGGACAATCCCAGTTTCAGCAAGACTGGATACATCATATAGGTGGCATTTAAGTATTATCTACCTCTGTATTTAGAATATATCCTGGACATGAGCAGTTCAGAATATCTGTCGTATAGCAACAAATAGATTGTATGAAACCTAGGGTGGTAAGGATTGTTTATCAGTTTCCAAGCATTTCCATCATTGTTAACTTGTTGGCTCAATAGTCATTGGTGTGTATTTAAAACAACATAGAAATCTACCTGGTCTCTAAATAAGAATTTCTTTTCCTGTATTGTTCTATGTCCTAGTTTCTAGAGCAGGGATCCTCAAATATTTTAAGCAGAGGGCTAGTCCCTGAGACTTTTGGGGGGCCAGACTATAGTTTGGAAAAAAAAACATGAATGGCCTCTTATGCACACTGCATGTATCTTATCTGTAGAGCAAAAAATATAATAGAACAATACAACATTTAAAATTAATAATAATTTTCATAGAATCATAATAGAGATAGAAGAGACCACATAGGCCACTTAGTCCAACCCCCTACCATGCAGGAAAATCACAATCAAAGTACCCCTGACAGATGGCCATCCAGGCTCTGTTTAAAAGCTTCCAAGGAAGGGGTTTCCTTTCCACCACACTCTGAGGCAGAGAGTTCCAATGCTGAACAGCTCTTATAGTCAGGAAGTTATTCCTAATGTTCAGGTAGAATCTCCTTTCCTGTAGTTTGAAGCCATTGCTCTGAGTGCTAATTTCCAGGTCAGCGGAAAACCAGCCTGCTTCCTCTTTCTCATGATATTCTTTCACATATTTATACATGGCTATCATGTCCCCTCTCAACCTTCTCTTCTGCAGGATAAACATACCCAATTCTTTAAGATGCTCCTCATAGGGCATGGTCTCCAGATCTTTGATCATTTTAATTTCCCTCCTCTGGACAGTTGGAATATCTTAAAATACATACAAAGACAGGGAAATGGATACAGCAATATTCCTCACCTCCACCTCCCATTTCTACCATGAATGAATCAATATAATATATATCGTAATGCAAATTATTCAATGTTGAAATCAGAAACCTTGACCTTATACTAATCAAAGATGACTTATTCTGCATGTAGCATGGTTTATCACATCCCAATTTGTAATATGATAAAGAAATTACTTTTGAAACTGCTCCACAGGACATATTTCTGCTTAGCTATTAGTTTCCCGATTTACTGCCTCATAACACTCTTTGTTGGAAAAAAGAGCAAAGAAATTCAATCAATTTCTTGGAATTATAGGGCATTGGTGCCACTAGCATATAAGACCTGTTAGATCAGGACTTTGTGAAAACTGATATAATTGGGATTGTGGAACTAATTACCAGGCTGCAATCCTACATATACTCATATTGGCATAAGACTGATTAAATTCAATATAACGTATGCATAGATTGTGTTGCCTTAGTAGCTGGCAGACTACTAGGGCTTAGAATAAGAATCATTTTTAAGAATTGGTACAATAAAAAACTTGAAAGTGAGGACCCAATGTGAAGAAATGAGAAATTACTTACCTAGGTAATCAAATTTAGAAAAAGTAGAAGTCATCACAGCAGCTCTTGTACAGATCAGATGGCTCTTTTTGCTTGTGCATGGATATGGAGTTGGGATAGGTAGAACTTGTCAACACTGTTCCCAAACCCTGTGCTGAACAGCAATGACCTTCTGGATAGTGTCAGAAGAACACTACTGTTCAACACAGGGAAAGGGGATGAATTTGCTGCCACTCCTATCAGTCACAGAGCTCCTTCCAAGCTCCTGGCCATCGTAGATTGATATAAGAATGGGATGTCATTGTAACCAAAAGGAAGGAGGTAAAATCATGGCCCTCCTTCTTGCTCATTACATGGGTGCCTCATTTAGACATCAGAAGAGGCACCTGAAATGGTCAGAAGTTTGGACAGAGTTCTGTGGTTGGATTGGGACAGTGACAATGACACAGAGGAAGTGACATCCCAGCAGGATGGATGTGATCCTGGTCCATATCAAAAATGAGTTGAGATTCAGCATTAGCTCTTCTGCTCTCTAAATGTCCCCTGCATGGAATATATTTCTCCCGGTGTAGAGGGACTTTAAGAAATAAAGTAATTGTCTTCACTGACTCTTCTTCAATGTCTACCAATTTCAAAAAGCTTGTGAATAGATTATGTATGTTTCCAGCTTGCACGTGAACAGTATTTGTTCACAAGTTCTATTAATATTCATGAAGTAAGGATGGGACTAAGGGGAAATGTATGAGTTTCCCATATGCCCCAGCATGTAAAGGTGATTTTCTAACAAAAGGATATGTGGGGCATCAGGGCTGATTAAGATCTCTTTTCACACATCTTGGAAAAAGCTCCAGAAAGAAGGAATAAGGATTTTGCTCAGGATTTTATTGCATGAGAAAAGCTCAGGACCCTGTCACACAATATCATAGCTGCTTATTTTATAATTTATAGTGATATATGGCTTTAAAAAATAACCATTGCCAGAACCAGGAAATTGCTTACTATTACTACTACTACTACTAATACTAATAAATTATGAAACAGTAGGGGTATGGGAAGTTGGGACGTTGAGGATATGTATATTGGCAAATTGGTGCAATTCGTGCAATTGCAGAAATGGAGGTGTGATAACAAGGATGCACATGGCAGTATGTATCCAGTATTGGTGATTGCAACTACCATGGTGTAACAGCGACATACGATAAAGTTCTCAGAACTTGAAAAAACTACTTTTTTGTAGTACAACTCTCAGAATCCTCCAGCCAAGATAGCCAATGAGATGAAAGAGATAGCATCCAAACTTCTGAAAAATAACATTTCAAAACTGTTCATACTTCCTGATTTCCTATAATGTATGAAGAGAGTCCTCAGTGGGATGTAACAATTAATGTGTAAAAAAGCTGTAAATGAATCATCTAACAGCACACCTTTAAAGACAATTTTCACTAAGCAATTATTCATGCTTTCAGAGTTTGGTGGGTGTGTTGTCAAGCAATTCTCAGCTCATCCTAAATTAAATCTCTTGTGATAAGCAGAGGCATAATTGCTCATTAAATGTCAAAAATGAAAATGGACAAAAGGGACATTTGTTTGATGATTTTTCTGGATTCCATCTTATTTTCTTGCTGTTGTACTGCTCAGCATATATCAGAAAACATGCAATCATATGATGATTTTTCAAAGTTTGCTTAAAAGTCATAGGTACAAATTGTTTTCATGTTCTACCATTTAAGCTATTTCTCATTAATGCCAAGATGTATGATATTACACATTTGGAGATATTTGATTATTGGTAGGCTTATGTGATATTAAAGCTTGATAGCTCAGAACATAAACATTACAGAATGTGGATTTAGAAGTAAATGTCAGGTGCCTATCATTAATATTGTCAACAGCCTATTCAACTACACTGGGAAAGTATTGGTATGCATAGGTCCAAAAGCATCACCCTTTCCATCCAGAAACGTGTACATACCTAACAATTATGCTGTAGGTGATGTTCATGAGAATACCTTTTAGCATTGATTTTCTGGTTATTATACTAACCAAACAGACATGTTAGTTCTTTTACCCCATCTAATGACAACGCCACCACCCCTGCCCCCTTCCCACTCCATAGCAAGGAGCACCAAAACTTAACATGTGTAAAAGCACTTCTTGGCACTGTGTGAACCTGCCATCCAGTTTCAAAGCCAAGTCCAGTAGTGCACCCAAACTGTGAAGCTGTAGTAGTAGTAGTGTCAGCCCCACCAAGTACTAGTTGAATCTCTATTCCTTAATCTATCTTCTGATGGATTAAGAGCATCCCTATCTGTTCTGGATTAAGTTTCCATTTGTTTGCCCTAATCTTTTCTGCTCTTACAGACACTAATTTAAGACCAGGACAGCTTGGGTATCAAAAGCTGTGAATTGTTAGTCTTGGCTAACCAAATCTCTGATAACAAGTCTGGTCTCCAAAAACACCAAAAGGTGAATAAAATGCCTCAGATATCATTATTGCATCTATTTATAACTTGCTTTTTTCAGAGTTGAGATCCAAAGCAGCTCATAACTTGCAATTAAAAATGCAATCAAAAATATTAAAAAGTTCAATATTAAAATGGAATTAAACTTGTACAATTTTTAAAATAATTCAAATACAATTTTAATGAATGAATTAATTAATTAATTAATTAAAAGCTGTTTAAAACAATTCACTAAACCTATTCATTAAATATTGTTAGGATAGATACAAGGCAGGACTCTATGACTCATCATTCTGGAAAAAAAAATCCATACGAGTTTCATAATTTGGCCAATATTTCTACTGCTCAGTAAATAATACTCATCTGAAAAGCTGCAGATGAAGCCCATTACACATTGACTTCTGGGAAGTAATAAAACTGGTGTCAGGACAGAAAGGGCTAGCAGCATCCACAATGATGCCCACCAGTTGGAAAATATTTTGAGTTTCTTGAAAAGAATATACTGAGATGGACCTATTAGAGTCACAGCACCAGGCACATTTAGAAGATACAAGAACAATAGATTTCTATGAGTGTGAAGAGATTTTCTGCTTCCTTTAAGCATTCAATTTCTTTTCTTTTCCTTCCTCCCTTTTGAGAAAAAAGTGCTGCAACTTCACAAAAGCTAGTAAAAAGCATTTCACTCTTTGATTACTTGCAAACTGCCAGAACACTTTCAGAGCAATATCAATTATTGTTAAAGCTATAGGAGATAGATATAGATACAACTTCAGAAACAGCCCCATTACTCTTCCTTTTCCCATTGCAAAGCTAAATGCATATTTGAAAAGGCAGGGACACAAGAGGAGTAAACTACTAAAACCATAGAGCAATTTTTTTTAAAAAAAATAGATTTGGGAAGCCATGTAAAAATAAATAAACAAATAAATAAATAAGGAGAAAGAAGGCACCTTTCAAAACAGGGAAACACTACAATTATTTGCATGTACAGGATGGAGACACTCAGAATGGAAATGGCATGCCTCTCATGACAGACGCAATAGATGTAAGTAAAACTATGGCTATTATAGGTAATAAAAATTGTTGACAGATGTTAGAAGCTTATTGGTGTTTATTAAAATAAAGCCACAACTTGATTTGTTACAGCTGCAGATGGAGCTGGTGCTAGAGGTGTGCAAAATTCCAGAAGTCTTTTCAGATTTCAGAATATTTTGATGATTTGGAGATATGGACCACCAAAATGCAACATGGGAAGGGCCACTTTGAAGCATTTATTAATCGAAGCATTTATAATCTTTCAGATAAATTTGGAAAATTTATTGATTTGGACTCTTTTTTCAATGTAATATTTTATTCTGCTGCCCAGAATATATATATATATCTATCTATATATAAAAGAGTGATGGCATCAGGGCAGCGGACAAAACAACAAAACTACAGGCCCCCCAACCTTGAAATTTGACAACACAACCCATCATCCACGGCTCTAGGTTGATACAACAAAAAGAAAAGAAAAATAAAGTCCTAATTAGAAGGAAGGGAATAATTGTTTTATCCAATTGCTGCCAGTTAGAAGGCTAAGCTCCGCCCACTTCGTCTCCTAGCAACCGACTCAGCCCACGGGACAGGCAGAGTTAGGCTTCACTTAGGCCTCTTCCACAGATTATCTAATTTGCACTGGATTATATGTAGACTCAAGGCCCTTCCACAGAGCTATATAACCCATTTAGAATCTTGTGTGTATATATATATATATATATAGAGAGAGAGAGAGAGAGAGAGAGAGTGAGTGAGCTGTGCGTACCTTCTCCATTTTCTGTGGTGGATGGAGTGGCATATGGAGAGAGAACAAACATGTTGTCGTGACACAGAGGCCTTAAAGAGCCACACACTATTTTAGTCCAACAAAAGGGTTTATTATAAAGCAACAGAAATACGCTCAGAGACATTTAGTTTCAATGTCTCTAGCCAAAACTCAAGGATTTGCCCAAACTGGACTTCAAAAGCAACTGGAAAAATAATCCGGATTAAACAGAAAGATAAACTGGATTAAACGGAAAGAAAACATGGAATAAAGCTCAGTTCAAAATAAACAGCAGCAAACAGTGCTCTAACAAGGAATTCCACTAGATAGTGCTGTGTCCAAAGAGTTAGTTGCAAAAAGTGATGCCAAAGCCAGTCCAGAGGTTCAGGGAAGGAGAAAGCTGAAAACACGATAGTCCAATCCAAACGTAGTTACCGGAGGTCGTCAAACAAAGCCGAAGTCGTCAGTCCAAAAGTCCAGGGAGGGAGAAAGCTGCAAACACGATAGCCCAATCCAAATTCAAGAAACACAGGAACCAGGAACGCCAAGCTGTAGAGCCAGGACCCAAAGCCCAACAAGAAAACACAGGCAGGGACAAACTAACGCCAAATATGACACTTTAGACCTTCTTTTTATCTTACACATCATCAGATGATGAGCTGGTCTCCACCCCAACATTATTCCCAGCTGTTCCTGTGGTTACACGTGGACCTCGCCTATCATCCCTCCAACTCCTCCATCTTCTGTCAAGACTTAGATCTCCCCATGCCCCAGGTGTATCATCTGCTTGCCAATCGTCCTGTCCCAAAAATCCCACAAACGTATCACCAGAAGTTGACTCTGCAAACACATCCCTCATTTCCTGAACCCTAGTCCAGTCTGATGTGCCCTCCACGTTTTCATCACTCCCAGACCCACCATCCCCAGAGAAACCCAAAAATGTCTCATCTTCTGTGGAAGCAATAAGTGTATCCCGTAGCTTCTTTCTCTCCCTTTTAGTTCCTCTACTCATATCCATCCCGTCTCCCTCTTCAACCATTGACTCCTCATCACTTGAAAACCCTTCAAATGTGTCTTCCTCCGACGGAGCCATAAGTATCTCCCGAATAGATTTCCTTTGTTGTTCTTCATCAGGCAGCTGCTCAATATTACCCCTTTTCCTCCTATTAGTCTTTTTACTACCGTTTGTAATATTGCCAGCTGGCTCAATTACAACATGTGTCCTTAGCTCTGTTCAGCTTCTCTGCCTGCCTGTTTCTTAAAACTTATATGAATGCTACGCTAGCAACTAGCTAATTTAGCTTTTTGAGAATACTTTTACTTTGTGTCCCTTCATTAACATCTATCTTCTTCTGTTGAAGCCTCTTTTGGTTTTTTAAAAGAAATTTTATTTAATTTCTTAAAAATTAGTGGATGATTGGATCTTTCTGAAACTTTGCAGTAATGATGCCCTACTCATGTCCAGTTGCTGTGGAGAAAGTCGAGGTGATACCTTTTTAGGTTTTTAAAAAGAATTTATATTTGTAAAAACTTAAAATATTTCCTAAAAATCAGTGAATAACTGAAACGTTCTGAAACTTGGCAGGCTTACAGTTGTAAATGTGGCCTACAAGTGTGGCTAGTTTTATCCTGATAAACATTTTTTTTCAATTTTTTCAATCCTCTGTGGTTCAGAGTGTGACTCACACAAGGTGCTTAAACTAAAAAAAATAATCCTAAAAATCAGTGGATGACCAGAACTTTCTGAAACTTGGCAGGAATGATGCCCTACTCATATCATGTTGCTGTGGTGAAATTCAAGGAAATACAAATTTGTATTTATTTAAAGGAAATTTTATTTGTAGAAAATTTAAGAATTTCCTAAAAACCAGTGGATGGCCAAACGTTCTGAATAGTGTCTGGCTTACAGTTGTAAATGTGGTCTCCAAGTATGGCAAGTTTCATCCTGATAGCGATAAAAATAACAAAAAGAAGAGTTTAGCAAGCGACTAATGGACAGAAACTTAACAATATTCCAAAACAAGACTAACATTGAATCACTAACTTTGTAAGGTGGGTGAATAGGTGGCACCCATATAGAAAGCAACTGGCTCGCAAAACAAGCCATGTCCAAATATGGAATGGACCTGAATGAAAACCAGCTCACTCAGATCATCCATCCCAATAGCCAGTCAGCTCAAACTGATGGTTTGGACTCATTGGCTCTCATCTTTTCACACCCTTTCCAGCAGGTCCACAGTGCCCGCTAAAAAGGGGGGAAGCTAGTCAGATGCTTCATGGCCGCCACTACCATTTATGTTCCCCACTTGTCCCAGAACAGTTTCTGGCAGGCTAAGTCATGTGGGATGACTTATTGCTGCAGTTTTTAATTTAAAAATCAGGTATTGGCTATTCTAGCATTGTAGTGGTTTTCTTTGAAAAATGCAGTATTCCTTACAAGGAGATGAAAAACTTGTCTTAACAATAACAACAAATTAATTAGAAATGGAGTTGGATTCACAATCTTGGCAGTTTGGTTAGTGACTTGCACAGGTGCCTGACTCATGTATATCTTTTTATTGTGGAGGGAAGAGTTCATCAATGTGACATTGACGCCACAGATGTTTGTTTATGTTGGCTGAATAAACTAAATATATCAGAAGTATATGTAAGTAGTCCCCGCATTACAAACACCTGACTTACAAAACAACTCATAGTTAAGAATGGGAGTGATATAATAGAAAGTGAGAGAAATCTACTCATAGGAAAGAAAATTCACTCCTGAAGGAGTTATTACAGGGAAACAGTGTCTCAACTGAAACTTTCTCACCAATTCTTGCTTCCACAACAATTCAAATTTTTCATAATCGAATTATCACAGGGACTGAAAGTGAGTTGAAATCTTCTGAACAGGATCACACACAAACAAAACAAACACTACAGAGGTATTAATCTTTCCATATATATATATATATATATATATATATATATATATATATATAGAGAGAGAGAGAGAGAGAGAGAGAGAGAGAGAGAGAGAATTGCACTTAAAATGTACCTGTACTGACTTTAAAACAAATTCAACTTAACAAAACCTACAGAACCTATCTCATTCATATCTTGGGGACTGCCTGTACACTAGAACTGTCACCTACATCATTATCATAATCATTATTTAAACATTGCACAGTAACATCACCTTGGGTCTGGTACCAGAAGAAAATCAAATGATGCAATTAAATCAAATGTGTATACTGGCAACACTATAGTAAAACAGTCTGTTTGAAATATTATAAAATATATACTATTGCTTGTAAAAATGAAATGCCCTCTTAGATATTGTCTCACTTCTGTTTGGTAACAAGTGGGAAGCACTAATTGAATATACACATATTTCCATATTGGAATATTAATTCTGCACATCTGTAGACTTAATAAAACTGACTTACAATACTACAGGGCAAAGGTGGGGCTATGCATACAAAATCAATTGCATTTTTAAAAGTGCAAATTTGCACAACTGAAAAGACAAACATTTGGAAAAGTGAGACATTTTGTAAAAATGTAATTTTTTTAAAAAAAATGAGAATGTAACAAGAATGCCGGTAAGAAATTGAAAAAGTTATGAAACAAAACTTACATTTTTTTCCAGATTCTAATTACATGATATAACAGTAAGAAGGTCCGAATACCTAAAGGGACCTGATTCCATTTTATCTTGAAAGAAAAGCAGGTTTGGCTCTCGCTGGTTCTTGGACTGCTAATTAATCACAGGTGCTGTAGGGTATATTTCAGAGGAAATATCTGTTGAAACCATCTCTGGATATTCCTCACTGAAGGGACCCTATGAAATTTAGAAGTCCCCATAAGTCATTGTCTTTTTTATCCTATGATTAAGCTTAAACCTTAATATGTGAAATAGAAATTATGGTCCAAATGTCATATGGATTCCAAGTACATTACACTTAGCTAGATACCCACCCCCTGCTCCAATCCCTAGTTCCCTTGTGTCGCTCTGTGATTATTTCCTTTGACTTAGTGGCCTAGGAGAAATATTGCTTTGAGCTTTGATCTCCGGGTTTTTGTAACATCAGTTGTATGACTGACTGATGCTAAACAATGGTTTAATTCACCCAATATTTGCCTCTGGTTGCTTGACTGAATGAAAAGTTTAAGTATATTGTCCAATTTCTGATGTGCACAGCACCTTTTAAAAAAAACTTCTCTGGACTCCATTTTGACTGATTCTGGCTGATATACCAAGGTGCTTGGGCAGCCAGGGTTATTATCCCAATATGAGTTTGTGACTACAGTCCTGTTGAACAGAAGCTTGTGCTCTCTATGAGTTTCCAAGTATCAATCAACCAGGAATTGTCTTTTCTTAACTCTAAGAAAACATCTTCCCCTTTTATCTTGGAATATCAATTATTTCCCATGTCTAGGACACTGTAGTTTGCTAGTCTCTGTTGAGAATGTGCTTTCAATCTATGCCTGCTTTTCTAGCAGTCTCCCTACGCCTTATTTAGTGAATCATAATTATACATCCCCCCATGCAAAGGATCATTATCTTGTTGTGGTGCTGGGGCTTCAGTGCCTCAATGATGCCATGAGCTATACCATGCAGGGCCACCCAAGATGGGAAGGTCATGGCAGAGAGGTCAGACTAAATACAATTCCTGGGGAAGGTAATGGCAACCCACCCCAGTATTCTTGCCATGAAAAATACATGGATCAGTACAACCAGAGAAATGTCAGTATACCATCAGAAGATAGGACTCCCAGGTCAGAAGATGGTCAAAATGCTACTGGGAAGGAGCAGAGGACTAGTCCAGCTAGCCCCAGATGTGATGACGCAATTGCTTAAAGATGAAAGGAAAGCTAATGGCCGACGGTGTTGGAGGTGAACGACAAATCCGATGTTCTAAAGATCAACACACTATAGGAACCTGGAATGTTATATCTATGAGCCAGGGCAAACTGGACATGGTTATTGGTGAGATGTCAAGATTAAAGATAGATATTTTGGGAGTCAGTGAACTGAAATGGACTGGAATGGGCAACTTCACAAAAGATGACCACCAGATCTCCTGCTGTGGACAAGAGGAACACCAAAGAAATGGAGTAGCCTTCATAATTAATAATAAAGTTGCGAAAGCAGTGATTGGATACAACCCAAAAAATGATAGAATAATCTCAATTCGAGTTCAAGGCAAGCCGTTTAACATCACAGTGATCCAAATATACGCCCCAACCACAGCTACTGAAGAAGCAGAATTAGATCAGTTCTATGAGGATCTGCAGCACCTACTGGATAATACACCAAAAAGAGACATTATTCTCATTACAGGAGATTGGAATGCTAAGGTGGGCAGTCAAATGACAACTGGGATCACAGACAAGCATGGTTTGGGACAACAAAATGAAGCAGGACACAGGCTAATAGAATTTTGCCAGGAAAACTCACTGTGCATAACAAACACTCTGTTCCAACAACCTAAAAGACGGCTTTACACATGGACTTCACCAGATAGTCAACACCTAAATCAGATTGACTACATCCTCTGCAGCCAAAGATGAAGGAATCCATCTAGTCGGTGAAAACAAGACCTGAAGCTGACTGTAGTTCAGATCACGAACTTCTTATTGCAAAATTTAGAATCAGACTAAAGAGAATGGGGAAAATACACAGACCAATTAGATATGATTTCACAAATATTCCAAGAGAATATGCAGTGGAGGTGAAGAATAGATTTCAGGGACTAGATTTAATAAATAGAGTACCAGAAGGATTATGGACAGAAGTCCACAACATTGTTAAGGAGGCAGCAACAAAGTACGTCTCAAAAAAAGAAAGAAAGAAAATCAAGAAGGCAAGATAGTTGTCTGCTGAGACACTGGAAGTAGCCCAAGAAAGAAGGAAGGTGAAAGGAAATAGTGATAGGGGGAGATATGCCCAACTAAACACACAATTCCAGAGGATAGCCAGAAGAGACTAAGAACTATTTTTAAACAAGCAATGCATGGAAGTGGAAGAAAACAATAGAATAGGAAGGACAAGAGACCTCTTCCAAAAAATCAGAAATATCGGAGGCAAATTTCAGGCAAAAATTGGCATGATCAAAAACAAAAATGGCAGGGACCTAACAGAAGCTGAAGAAATCAAGAAAAGGTGGTGATAATATACAGAAAATCTGTACAGGAAGGATAATAATATAGAGGCTAGCTTTGACAGTGTGGTGAATGAATTAGAACCAGACATCCTGAGGAGTGAGGTTGTATAGGCCTTAAGAAGCATTTCCAATAACAAGGCAGCAGGAGACGACGGGATCCCAGCTGAGTTGTTTAATATCTTGGAAGGTGATGCTGTCAAGGTGATGCATGCCATATGCCAGCAAATATGGAAAACACAAGATTCGCCAACAGATTGGAAAAAATCAATTTATATCCCCATACCCAAAAAGATAAATGCTAAAGAATGCTCAAACTTCCATACAGTGACACTTATTTCCCATGCCAGTATGGTAATGCTCAAGATCCTGCAAGGAAGACTCCAGCAATACATGGAGCGAGAGTTGCCAGATGTACAAGCTGGGTTCAGAAAAGGTAGAGGAATGAGAGACCAAATTGCAAATATCCGCTTGATAATGGAGGAAGCCAGGGAGTAGAGACGACTATCTGATTGAGCAGCAGCAATTATACATCCATGATTGTTAGTGCATCAGTCGAGTGACAGGTCCGTGAAACTCTATTTTTTTTCCTTCTGGAAATATTTAAAGGGCCAATAAAGTTGCATTATAGGTTTGCAGTCTTTTTAGAGTTAATTTCTTCATTAAAAAGCTATTTCCCTCATTTTGTGGACATACTCTAAGATGCCTTCTGTATACATTCCTCACACTCCTGGAAAACAGCTTTATATTTCTTAGGCGGTTAGACATTCAAATATCTTCATACATGACTTATATGTGAAAGTTTGAACAGCCATGCATTCAGACAAAAGATAATAACAGTTTATAAATGTTGCCATTGTAATTCAGATCATTACTTGCTGGGATAAAAAACCCAGAGACATGCTAGCTGATCAAATGGATTGCTCTGTTTCAATGTGTGTTTCTTTCCAATGCAATACTAGAAAATCAAAAGGCTTCTGCACATCCTTCTGCAGCTTTCTATGTGACTAAGACCACTTCCAGACAGTAATTTATTTCAGGAGGAAAAGGAATAATAATAATAATACAGTAGAGTCTCACTTATCCAAGCCTCGCTTATCTAAGCTTCTGGATTATCCAAGCCATTTTTGTAGTCAATGTTTTCAATATATCATGATATTTTGGTGCTAAATTCGTAAATACAGTAATTACAACATAACATTACTGCATATTGAACTACTTTTTCTGTCAAATTTGTTGTCTAACATGATGTTTTGGCACTTGATTTGTAAAATTATAACCTAATTTGATGTTTAATCGGCTTTTCCTTAATCCCTCCTTATTATCCAAGATATTCGCTTATCCAAGCTTCTGCCAGCCCGTTTAGCTTGGATAAGTGAGATTCTACTGTAATAATAATATAATAATAATAAGAAGAACAACAACAACAACCCCCCCCTTGTAGGTGCCACCTTGTCATGGGGCGGGGGGGGGGGGGCTTAACTGTTCCAAGGATGCTGAGAGCTATGCTGGCGGTAGTGTAACTACCGGCAGGTCCAACCAAGCCAGAGAGATCTCAGCTGAGGAGTGGAAATAAGAGCACCTAACCAATTAACATGATGGAGAATCAAACCAATATGAAGTCTATACCAGGATAAAAAGGACCATGGTGGATGCTGCTGATTATGGACATCCATTGATAACTGGGCTACAGAATCAAAATATAAATGAACAGTCACAGAAGCGGCAGAAATATACAATGCCAGAAAACCGCAGTTATGAAATGCTATTACAAATCTGAACCTCAAAAGTGCCGCTACCAAAAAAGGATGCATCACCTGTGGAAACAAGAGTGCCTTGACTCACAGATAACAGAACCCCAACTGGCTGACCAGTGTTCAGTGAAGTTGAACTCGAAGAAATTCAGAAAATCTGCAAAGCAAATTACCATCACACCACAGCACAGACAGCAGCAGAGACTCCAGTAACACTTGGAATGGTGGAACAGATTGAACCAGAAGAAAGTGTGGCGCTTTTGCAAGAATTTGAAGAACCGGTACTTAAAGCACTTGTTGAACCACCAGGAACCTTGACAGCAAGACAACAAGAGCTCAAGGATAAAATCATGGCTCATGCTGCAGCAAATGCAATAAGATAATAATAATAATAATAATATAATAATAATAATAATAATAATAATAATAATAATAATAATAACAATAACAATAACAATAACAACTTTATTTTTATACCCCGCCTCTATCTCCCCAAAGAGGACTCAGTGTGGCTTACATGGGGCCAAGCCCAAATACAAACAATAACAATAGACAAGAGACATGCACAATTATAAAAATTTAAACATTAGCCAATAAAAACAAATGACAAAAACTGATAAAAACATGGATTAAAACAGAAAGGTTGTAAAAGTAGACTGGGTAAGGTGCACCATATAAATATTATAAACACGAGGTGACTGATAAAGTGCTGCAAATTCTTGGAAGTGCAAATTGGGATGGGAGTAGACCCTGTGTCTATATCAGATTGACAAAAGTAAAAAGTGCAAACCGGTACGAAAAGTGCAAACCGGCGCCCCCTTCCCAAATGAGGGACTTTCTGCTGCGAGAGTGACGGATGCATGTGGCCAATCACAGCGCGGGTGGGCGATGCTGCAGAAGCATCCCCGTGAAACTTCCTGGAAAGGCGAATCCGGCCAAGTCCTAGAGAGAGAGAGCGAGAGCGAGAGGGAGAGCGAGTGAACCTGGGTGGAAGAGTGTGATGTCTCATGGGCCTTGTAGTCCCGTTCCTAGTACTATTGTGGCAGATGAGGAGGAAAACATGGGATTTCCACCGGTTCAGCCAGAATCGGAGCCTCTGCACCTGGAGGATGTTTGCCCTCAAGAAGTCAGCCAAACAAGCCTTGGGCAGAATTCTCCCCCATTTTCTCGTCGGGACAATTATAATAGAGCTAGAGGAACTAGGGAGGCGAATCGCCGGAGCGCCAGAATCGCAGCCAAACAATTAGCTGATTAGGTCTGCTTCCCTTGGGAAATTCTAAGGAGTCATGCATCTGGACACAGTTTGGGTTTCACTTCTTGTTCTCCAGGGAAAGTGTTCCTTGGCGGGAAAACAAGATCCTATATAGGTGTTTTGCCGCAAGGGGAACCTTGCGGAGTCAACTCGTCAGCTTGAGGAGTGAGATCGTGTGTGGACTACGCAACTCCAGTTCCTTGTTTCCAGGACCAAGTTCCAAGCCTGCCTTGTTCCCCGGACCTCGCCACGGACCTTGTTCTTGCTTCTTGTTGCCACGTATCAAGTCTTGTTTGCCAAGAATCTAGTTTGTTTTCCAGCCTTGTTGTCAAGATCCAATGGACTAAAAGACCTTGTCATTTCCCCACACTTTGCTCGGCAAAGTGTGTGTTTCGGCTATTGGATTATAACTTTGGACCTTAATATCACCTTCTGGACATTATTTTCCTGGACTATATTTGACCTTTCCTGAAAGGTCTATTTCTGAACTTTATTCTTCACTTGTTTTTATTGACTTTATATATTCCTTTAATAAAGATATTAGATAGATTCTGGTCTCTGCGCATGGTTATTGGTGCTCTGCAGCCTGGGTCCTGACAAAGAGGCGGGGGGTGCATGCGAGCGAACCTGGGAGGACTTCTGAGGCAGCTGGCAGGTGGGCCAATGACAGTGTGCAACTGTGACAGCACAGGCAACACCATTCTTACACGGTGGCGCCTCGAGTGTGCTCCTGTTGGTGCATGCCCCAAGCGACAGCTTAAGTCAACTCACAGTTGGACCACCTCTGGCCTCTTGGCATGCTTCCTGGAATATACCAAGGTATATACCTATATACCAAGGTAATGTAGGTATGTTCCTAAAAGCATGCTAAAAGGCCCTGTAAGTTTTTTTATTGTAAAGGTTTTAGGAGGGATTTGGGGAAGGGGGTAGGTTTCCTCTTTGCTTCTCCAGGCCCAAAGAAGTGAATTGGGCACATACCTCATTAGATCCAGATCTTTCAGGATGACCCAGAACTAATGGAGTATCAAATTAATTTGGGACAAAGCAGGATTTTCCTGCTTTGTATCAAATCAATTTGATTTTATCAGAGACATTGTTTGGACATCTCCGGTTAAACTGTGGAAACTCCCACATTATTGGCCCTCTCTCTATGGGCTCTTGGATCATGGATTGTTATGTAATCAGCAAAACTGATCTTTTTTTAAAAAAAGCCAAACAGAGTGAGCTAGTTAGATATGGTGATCTCTCAGATTTCTGATTAAAGTCTCCCATTCTCTAATAGCAGGTTAGGGACAGACAGAACAGTGTTACTTATTAGCATATGTTCAGAATGTTTATTGGAAAAAAGCATGTGTTTCAGGAAGAAAAATCAGCCAAGGTTTTCAAAGGATCAGAATAAATTGGACAAGCCAAGAATGGGTTGCTTCCAAGTAAAGTTAACAGGCTGGGGATTCATGTATTATTGAGGAAGTGTGAGCTGCTAGGTCTTTTTCTGGGACTACTCCAGAAATGTCTAAAAGGATTCTCATTGCAGCTTTGCGAATAAATGTCAAATCGTAGGTGTCTGTGTCCATTATGTATGCTATGTCCTACACATTATATGGGAAAGGGATGTTTAAAATCAGAGCTTGAATGCATAATCTTCTCAGATCCCATAAAGAAATGATTTACACTTCAGTTTGAAGTAATGTTTTACTTGCCTGTTTTTTCCCCAAAATAACTATATATTTGAATGTTTAAGAAAATATTGATTCATTCCTCACTGACTCCAAAATTTTGCAGCATGAAAGCACTTGTTAAACACAAATTCTATGACACTTTGATGTAGTTCCCATAAAGATGTTCATCACTCAATAATGAAATAATTACAGCTTGAAGTTGTGCTGTCACAGGTCAAGATACCCAAACAAAAAATTTGTCTTTTTTAAAAAACCATCCCAGGTTCAGTGGTTTTCAGTAAAGTCATTTGAGAAAACCAGAGGAATCTGATAATAGGGAAATATACATTGGCCCAATCCACAGCTGCAGTGCTAATGGTGAGGATCATAACATTATTATCCTGGAGATTTCACACTTTTTAGATAAGTTCACTCTTCTTTAAGAGTGTGTCTTTCAAGATGAGAAGCACTCTCTTTTTTCCAATACCACATTACAAAGAACAATTCCTTTAAAATGCTATTTCATTGCAAAGAGATTGCCAATATTTTCTCTTTGAAAGAAAAACCACCAAAGAATTTCATGAGCAATACTGTTGCACTTTGTTATGCTTATACAAAAGTCAATAAATTTATCCTGAAGTCAATATTTCTAGGGTTTAGTGCTTATTTTCCTACCTGGATTCTATGGTATTTTATATTCATTCATGCTTTGATGAGTCCCATCACATAGCTTGTTTATTAAAATTGTGAGTGTTTGAAATCATAAATCCCAGCACGTTTCTGTGCTGAGCAATCCATGGAGCAGGAGATTGGGAGCATAAAATAAGGTAAGGGAAATCATGTAGCATTCCACTGGGAGACATATTTTATCCTTCAGAGGCATATTAGAAATGCATGTTTTAGAAAATGAGGTGAGGCATACCAGACCATCCTCCTGAGGAATATCTCCTGCCTAGAGCACAGTTTTCTCTTGACAGTTGTGTCTCAGAATGAGAAGGTCAGTGCTTTAATTTGTTTAGCACTCATACTGCATATTCTTTAATTCCACTATAGCCTTACCACATTGACTGGGATTTCTCTCTCTCTCTTTTGCAAACAGTTTTAACACATCACCAGGATTTACTGCTTTATTTCCCAGAGGGTTCCTTGAGCCATCAGGGTATCTTTCTTTCACATCTGTTCATGGATATGCTCTTGTTGCTCCAACTTATGTCCAAGATGATAATTTCATTTTGTTGCATACTCAGTTTTTATCAAACATGCTCACAGAACAGTGCGTGAAACTGGGAAAACACCTGTCATGGATGAAAATGACTCATGATCCGGTCCTGAGATTCACTACAGTAGTATATAAAAGCTTTGTCTATGGCTTACCAAATGCTGAGCCTGCTAAATGTCATAAGCAATGACAGAGTGTACCATGTGGAGGAAAAAGGATTTCTATATTGTGGCAGAATGCACAAAATAACACACACACACACACACACACACACACACATACACAGAGATGTAAGTGAAGAGTAGCGTGTGAAACTGAGATGTTAAAGGAAATCACTCAATGTGCTCTAATTTTTATGCCACATAACTAAATTGCCATACTTTACAAGAAGTATGCATGTTTTAATTATTCCGGGATTGAAAACAACAAGCCCTTGGCCATTCAGAGGTATTTGGGCTCTTTTTTTCCTTAATGTAAGATGTAAACCAAAGAAGATAATGTGACTGTTAAATGATGCTTAAATGAAAATGATTGAATATGGAAATGCATGGGCTTTTAATATTCAACGGAACAGATAGTACGATGTGCATGAAAGACACTCTCTCATATGTTTCATTACAAATATTAAAGTTGAGCTGGGGAAAACAAATTAGACAAATTCCACTTGGGCAGTTATGAAAGCGTAACTTAGAGTTACACATTCATGACTTTCTGTCTTCATGATTACTGGGTTTGGGGGATGATAGAGACTGTAAAAATCCCTCAAGCTTTACTTAACAGGCAGCAGCGGCTGTGATTGAACAGGGATCTCTGTTTCCCTTGTTGATCAGGAAGCAGCTGAGTGATTCTCTGATGAGTTGTTGAAGGCTTTCATGGCCGGGATCACAGGGTTGTTGTATGTTTTCCGGGCTGTATGGCCATGTTCCAGAAGTATTCTCTCCTGACGTTTCGCCCACATCTATGGCAGGTATCCTCAGAGGTTATGAGGTATAGAGAAACTAAGCAAGGAGGTTTATATATATCTGTGGAAAGTCCTGGGTGAGAGGAGAACTCTTTGTCAGTTGGAGGCCAGTGTGAATGTTATAATTAATCAACTTAATTAGCATTGAAAAGCTTCATCTCCTGGCTTTCCCTGCCTTGGTGCATCCTTTGTTCAGAGTCATTAGCTGCCCTTGGTTCCCATGTCTGGAACTTCTCTGTTTCAGAGTATTGCTTCTTATTTTTATTTATTTATTTATTTCCATCATTTCTATGCCGCCCTTCTCACCTGAAGGGACTCAGGGCGGCTCACAATCTGGCAAATTCAATGCCGGTATACAGTGCAAAAATAAAACATAGCAATTAAAACAATCAATTTAAAACAATCCAATAAATACATTTAAAACAGTATAATAAAATACTTAATCCATTCGTCCACATAAACCTTGCACATAAACCTTAATCCGGACTGAGTTAAAGCCATCATAATTCATTCATTAAACGCTTGTTCGCAAAGCCAGGTCTTCACCTTTTTTCTGAAACTCAGAAGGGATGGAGCCTGCCGGATGTCACTGGGGAGGGAGTTCCACAGCTGAGGAGCCACCACCGAGAAGGCCCTGTCCCTCGTTCCCACCAGCCACACTTGTGAGAGCAGGGCCTCCCCAGACGATCTTAAAGTTCTCAGGGGCTCATATTTACTGTTTCTTATTTACTGTTCTGATTTTTGAGTTTTTTTAATACTGGCAGCCAGATTTTCATGGTTTCTTCCTTTCTGTTGTTCTCTGATGTTTTCATCTCACTCTGGCAGGAAGGCAAATAGCAACAGGGCTCCTGCTTCTATTTGCCATGCTGCCATTAGATCACAGAAGGGGGTGGGAGCAATGGTCAGTTGCTTCCTGATTGACAGGGGAACAGATTTACATCAATCACTGAAGCTGCTCTCAGTAAGTGTACACTGGGTAGGTTGGGCCAGTAGTCATAGTATAGTTCTGTAATTACAGTAGTTATGTTTCTCTAATTGCCCAATAGGATTCTAGGTAAAAGGTAAAGGTTTTCCCTGATGATAAGTCCAGTCGTGACCGACTCTGGGGGTTGGTGCTCATCTCAATTTCTAAGTCGAAGAGCCGGCGTTGTCCGTAGACACCTCCAAGGTCATGTGGCCGGCATGACTGCATGGAGCGCCGTTGCCTTCCCACTGGAACGGTGCCTATTGATCTACTCACATTTGCATGTTTTTGAACTGCTAGGTTGGCAGGAGCTGGGGCTAACAGCGGGCGCTCATTCTGCTCCCAGGATTTGAACCTGGCACCTTTTGGTCCGCAAATTCAGCAACTCAGCGCTTTAATGCACTGTGCCACCAGGGGCCCCTAATAGGATTCTAAAATGATTGTGAATTATTTCTGCTGACTTATGCCACTATCTTTGTATGAGTGGAACATAGCTTCAGAGGGAGAACAGCAGCAGACACTACCTTTGTCAGAAGATATGGCTGCCCTGCTTACTTCCAAACAGCTCAAGACATCAGACACCTTTAGCTGGTGAGGCAGATGGCATTTGCCACTACTACTTTACTTCTGTTTCTGTCACAATCTAAATCGGTGTGTTTATGCAAGACACTGTGAAGGTTGCAATTGACATATCTTTCACATATTTCACATATTTCACATATTTATAGGGAGTACGGAAGGGCTGTATTCTCTCACCCTACGTATTAAACTTGTATGCAGAACACATCATGCGACTTGTGGGGCTTGATGAATCCAAGGCTGGATCATTTTAGATATGCAGATGATACCACTTGGATGGTTGAAAGCAAGGAGGAACTGAGGAGCTGTTTAACCAAGGTGAAAGATGAAAGTGCAAAAGCTGGGTTGCAGTTAAACATTAAAAAAAACCAAGATTATGGCAACCAGACTGATTGATAACTGGCAAATAGAGGGAGAAAATGTGGAGGCAGTGACAAACTTTACATTTCTAGGTGTGAAGATTACTGTAGACGCAGACTGCAGCCAGGAAATCAGAAGACATTTAGTTCTTGGGAGGAGAGCAATGACCAATCTCTATAAAATAGTGAAGAGTAGAGACATCACACTGGCAACCAAGGTCCGCATAGTTAATTAATGGTATTCCTCATAGTAATCTATGGGTGTAAGAGCTGGACCATAAGGAAGGCTGAGAGAAGGAAGATAGATTCATTTGAACTGTGATGTTGGAGGAAAATTCTGAAAGTGCCTTGGACCGCAAGACGATCCAACCAGTCCATACTCCAGGAAATAATCCCTGACTGCTCACTGGAGGGAAAGATATTAGAGGCAAAGATGAAGTTTTTTGGCCACATGATGAGAAGACAGGAAAGCTTGGAGAAGATAATGATTCTGGGAAAAATGGAAGGAAAAAGGAAGAGGGGATAACTAAGGTCAAGATAGATAAGATGATAGCCTTGAAGTGACTTGCTTGACCTTTAAGGATATGGGCATGGTCACGGCCGACAGGGAGCTCTGGCATGGACTGGTCCATGAGGTCACGAAGAGTTGGTAGTGACTGAACGAATAAGCAACAACAACGGGGAAAGATCGTACTTGCATTGTGCAATACCTCATATACCCAGTTCAGTTTCTTCTACTTTGACCCTGCTGTGAGCATCAGATAAATTACCTTCATGATGAAAGAAGAACAGAAACACACACACACACACAAAAGAATAGAGAAGAGCAGGCTTCTCCGGAGACCTTTTTACACATAGAAATGATTGCCAGGAGGCAGGGGAAGGGCAGGAGAAGCCTAATGGTGGCCTGGTAAGTTTTTTTCTTTATTTTTAAGGCTTTTGGAGGGGGGGGTGGCCCGATGCCATTCCGAAAGTTTTTGAGATGACATGGGGACAACCCCTGGGGAAGCCAGGGATTTTTTTTGGGGGGGGGGAGGAGGTTTGGGAAATTACAGTCACTTCAGAGAAAGTTTCTGTAGCCTGCTCCAAAATTAGTTTAAGCTCTGTGTGAAAGTGCTTGTTGTTTCAGGTTTGATATTAGTATCAAATTGGTGTGGCATGGCAAATTTATGTATTGAAACCACACTTAGAGATAGGGAAAGTATTTATTTCATAGACTGGATTGGAAAAGATGTTAAATTAATTAACATTTAGTTGCAATTGCTGAGTATATGCAGTCAAATTTAATGTTTATGATCCAGAGTTAGTGATAACCCTGGGGGTTAGTGATAAGCCTAGGAACTTCAGTGGTGGTTGTAATTGATGAAGATCAAATATATCAAACTTGTGGGCAAGTTTCCAGCATAATCAGCCAGACCTAGTTCAAATTTTGAGGTTCTAGGAAGGGGTTATATGGCCTGCCTCTAGGGAAGGGTGGAACAAAACATATCTTCCTCACAGACAAGACAAGATTCTGCACTGCGAGGTTATAGGTCATGTTAAGACTTAATACATGTGGTTTCCAATATCGTTTTTCTTTCCAAATCAACTTTCACACAGCAGTCAGAAATACAAAATAAACACAGCAAAGAATTTAACATGAAACCTTTTAGCTATCTGAATTTCAGTATGGCACCTGATTTCCTTCTGTCTGAACAGGGAATATATGATTGTATGTCAAGTTGCATTTTAAACCAAAAACTTGTGATGTGTTGCTTCTCATATCTAAACATTGTCCTGATGGAAAATCATATATGGTGAAATAGTTTTGGCTGAAATCCTAAGCATATTTATTGGGAAATAAATCCTACTGAAATTAATTAGATTTTTATATAGATATAGTTGGGATCACGGTGTAATTGGCTGAACTTTCACTTGTTTTGGAAATACTGGCTTTTCTACAGCCTTTGGTTTCATTTTCCCTAACAGATAATTGACCTCCCACTCACATTTAATAATAATTGCCACCTCACTGCAGTCTGTAGGAGGATGATCTTCAACTTTCATGGGAGTGTGATCTAACTCTAATTAATTTTGTGTATAGAAAAAGGCAAATTAAAAATTCCATGGGTAGTTTATTAAAAAAATAAAAACAGCAACTCTTTTGTTCATGAGAGTTGATTAACCTTTGTAGGTGAATGGCACAATTATAATGTTTAATTACTAAATGACACTATAGATCACCAGCTTTATTAATCATCTGGACTACAACAACATCTGCACCCTATTGTGAACTATAAAATGAATCTGCAGCTTCACTTCTTCCACATCACAGTATGAAAATAAGTGCCTACTAATAAATATCTAATAGAATTAGATAGAATTCAAATGAAGATTGATGATGACTCAGAATTGAATAACCATGCCTTTACTTCCTGTATTGTGGTTTTGAAATACAGACTTTGTTGTTATTTTAAAATGACCTTCTATAGACTCAGGCAGCTGGGAGGAAACCCACAGTTAATTCTGCTCCAGCGTCTTTTACTAAACCAGAGCCCATTACAGCCAATTCATCCCATACTATTTGCACTTATATTGCATTTATTTTAACTCATTTTGTAACTTACTTGCATATAATAAAACCTTACCAAAGTTTACTTGAAAAGCCCCTCTGAGATTATACGTGCAATCCAGACATATAATTAATCTAAAAGAATGTCGTGTATGAAAAAGTCCTAAAGTTCAAGGATTTTTGTTTACATGTCTTTTACTAAACCCCATTCTAAATATTGATAATTTTTATTATGCCTACTCCTTAACAAGCAGTTTACTTCCCCATTCTAATTATTTAACAATTAATCTACCAGTCTAAAGGAGTTGGGGAAAAGACAAAGGGATTTTTTTCTAGTTATTCACTCCATCACATCGGATTTTGGTCTAAATATATTACATGGCATGGGTTAACAATTAAGCCAGTTGAGCAATGTATAGACAGTACATTCAGAAGGTCCAGCACACAGATATGTGTGTGTGTGTGTGTGTGTGTGTGTGTGTGATAGTAGTGCCCTTACATGATAGCATAGAAGTATGCCACTATAGAGGGCTCCAAGTTCATTCCGGGGTAAACATTTTGTCTATTGATGTTTTAAATGTCTGGAATGATCAAAATATCATTATCCTTGCAGATACACTCTGCTCAACTTTGTGTTAACTGTTGTCAAACCAGTTTTGACACGGAGGTCCCCATGAACGAGAGACCATCAAATTTCTCTGTCAGTAATAGCCTCGATTAGGTCTTGCAGACTCTGGACCATGGCTTCCTTAATTGAATCCATCCATCTGAAATGTGGTCTGTTAACTGAGTCTATCCATGTGGAATACTCAAATTCCTGTATTTCATACATCTTTGTGCAGTAGGTATTCAAATTAGACTTCATAATTTCTAACAGGATGAAGCTTTCATCTTAGCATTTGACCTCCTACATTTTGTCATCATCCATCATCTTTCTCTCTCCAACAATTTAAAAGTCCAGCTTTAAAATGCAAAGACCAAACAGAATAATACAGTTCTGACAGCACACCATAGCTTAGCAAGGGTGAAGCCAGCTTCACTTCCCTTGAGAGGGACTTCCATGTCTGTCATGCTGCTACAAAGAAAGGTCATGATAAAGACTACTGCTGAACATCTTAGCTGGAATTCACTAAGCCAGTTACGAATACATAATCTAGAGTTCTACTTTTATGACCTTATTCAAGATATATCGTCACTGTATTAAAGAATGCATGAGAACTGATTCTACCCCCGCCCACACACACTCACACACACACTTGCACAAATGATCTTGCATACAAGGAGGGATTGTTTCTGGGTGTCACACAACAGACTGCTGTTTGGTAAGTGAGAACTGGGGAAAAAACAGTGCTGGAATATACCATATAGAAAATTCCAGTCCTCATATTCTAGGTAGGTAGGTTCATCAGATGAGTCAGACTTGGCTGCAGACATCCTACCCCCTAGTCATCATAATAAATAAACACAAATTGCTACTTATGAGGCATTATAAACCAACATTCCTGCTGAGAGGAAAACTTCAAATAGGAAAACATGAAGTAGATACATCAAAGAATAACAGAAACATTCAGTTATTGCATATATGCCTATGAAGGGGGTTTCATACTTTGGAGATTCAGGAAGAGATGGATAAGGTCAAAAACTAATAATTACCCATCAACCTTACCTGACATTCAGGGAAGCTGTGCTCAAGAACCAAGAATAGGAATTCTCATTCTGTAGGTTTAAGAAAGGTACCTATCGTACTACTTACTGTCCATGCAGTTCATGAAAACAAAAGGATTTAAAATGCCTCTGCCCAACCTCCTCTTCATTTTCCTGTTGATAGTTCATGGCATCACCTCTTATATTATAGCATGAAAAACATCATAAGACTTATCAGGAAACACTAATTTATTTTATCTTTGAAATGGACGGACACTTTGCAAAGTATAAGTATGGAATCTGTGTTGAATGGCTAGCAATGAACTGATCCATCAAATCAGGTCTGAAGGTTCAAAAAGGCATGGTGTTTATTTTCACAGTGTTTAGCCTAGGATGAGTCCTCAAGAGATTATTGAACTCCCATGAACTCTCATATTGACTATGCTGGCTTAACTTTAACTTAAGAGATCCCTCATAGTTCGAGGATGATGGTCTTCCACTTGTGGGGTCTTGAGCATGGGTTCTTAGATGGCTGAAGAGACCTATTCTTGATCTGGATGTTCTACCGCAGTGAGGACATCGGTTTCCAGGTGGAAGGTGGTCCCGGTCAGGGTTGGCTTGATGGGCCTTCCTCTTGGCACGTTTCTCCCTTAAGTCCTCCATTCGTGCCTCTTCGAACTCTGCAGCACTGCTGGTCACAGCTGACCTCCAATTAGAGCGCTCAAGGGCCAGGGCTTCCAAGTTCTCAGTGTCTATGCCAGTTTTTAAGGTTGACTTTAAGCCCATCATTAAATCTCTTTTCCTGCCCTCCTGAAGGGGTCACTAAGCCAAAGTGACTCCATCTTAGAAATGCCTGTCTGCTTTGAAATTAGAGGATCAGTCTCCCCTCTGAATTGAAGATAAAAGTTTGCAACTTGCTGTTTTGCAGCATGTGTTCTAAGTTTAGCAAGAATCAGTTTCGGTCAAGCTTGTGGTCAGCCGATTCCGAGAAATGTATGCAATATATATACGTTACATGTGTTTTGCTTGCACCTGTTGAAATGTTGTGGTTAGAACATCCTGAAGTTGTTGACAACGCAGGATGTTCTAGCTAACCACAAACTGAACTGGGGGATTTCCAGTAAATTCCAGTTCAGAAAGAGGAACTAAAATGTGATAAACAACTGCCTTATAAATTGCCCGGGATGGAAACATTCTGGGCAGACAGTTTTTGCCAGCTTCACACTACTGTGTGGCTCTGTCTGTCGGTAGCTACCTAATAAAGGTGTTTTGTCCTCAACTATTTTGGGCTCTTGAGTGGTCTCATAGCGGCTTGGCGAACTCGGGTATTTACAGTGATTGGGGTAGTTCCCAAATCACCCCTTTCATTTCTGGGGGCTCGTCCGGGATTTCGGAATTTTGGGATTTCTAGTGTTTTGCCAAGGTTCCGTTGTAGCCCACTCAAGAGCTGCTCTTGGGAGCAAGGCGTGTCCACTTCCCCCTTCCGGGGTGCCGCGTACGGTCCGCGCTGAGACGTGCACGGCCTCTCGAGGTAAAGACCAGCGGTTCCCTGCGTGACACCCGAGGCGAGGGAAGGTGAGCTCTCCTCCAAAACCAATCCGTTGGGAGACAACCATCGCTCGTGGGAAGGCGGCCGCCGCGGGACAGAATGCCAGATAGGCAAGTATATCTCTTAAACCGCTGTTGTTTAGCATTGCGGGGAGGGAGAGTTAAAAAAAAAATTGTAGAAATTGTTCTGGGTCCCGTTAGAAGCCCTTGGGAAAACGAGAGAAACCCAAAGGGGGAAAAGAGCTCTAGGAAAGACCTGAAAGGGAGATCCAACCAGGTCTGCAGGGAGGCAAGCCCTAGTAACAGGACTTGTGCACGGGAGATCCAATCACAGTCTGGGGACATACTCCACGGGAAAATTTATTGTTGTGTTTTCTTTTCGCATCTTGTGGGAGGGCGGAGGAGACCTTGCGTTCCCGGTTACTGACCGTGACCGTCCGGGGGTGCCGGCCAGGGTCTACTCCACATACCACAATGGGTGGGAAAGAATCAAAAGGATCAAAAGGAGCAGAAGGGTCAATGACCCCTCTCCAATGCATGTTAGATAATTTTGATAAGTTTTCTAAGTACACATATGAGAAAGGAATGAGGCCAAATAAGTTGCGTACGCTGTGTGAGCTAGAGTGGCCCTCATTCCCCCTCACTCCCCAGTGGCCTTCTGAAGGGTCACTCGATCTTGCTTTGACTTCGAAGGTCTATAGATTCATTGGCGAGGTACACCCTGACCAGTTCAAATACATCTCAGCCTGGTATGATATTGTGCGAAAGCAGCCTGACTGGCTGAAAGAGTGCAAATGCATGGTGGTTGAAGAGGTGATGCCTGGGAGGAATAGAGGACTAGCCTCAGGTAATTCCCAAAGGGGAATTGGCACCCCAATGGGAAGGAGAGGGGGAAGGCAAATTGCCAAACCTCCCCCATATCAAGATTCGGGGAATCCGGCTGATGAACCCATGCCGGCTCCCCCATATATACCTACCCTCTATACCCCACTGGCATCACTTGGAGGGGCGGGCGCGATGGGGGGGCTTGACCTCACGGCAGCGGCAAGCGCTCCCAAGCAGGAGCAGCCTGCGGTGAGTTCTGACCCCCGATTGCTCTACCCCTCTGAAGAAATGAAACGGACAGAGAGGCAAGCGATAATAGATGCCCGTCAGAAGCTGGTAGAATTGAAACAGGCCCATTGTTATAGTGAATCAAGTGAGGATGAGGCAACATTGTGCCCCATAAGGGAGGTGCCACAGCTGGTACCCGCGTCTGTAGATAACCAGGGGCGTCCTAGGTTCGAGACTAGGACCTTGTTTCAACACGTTCCTTTTACTTCTTCGGATATTTTGAACTGGCGGACGAACCGTCCCGCCTGGTCAGAAGATCCAAGAGGCATGGCAAACCTGGTCGAAGGTATCATTCAGACACACAATCCTAGTTGGGTGGATTTGAAACAGTTGTTAGAGGCTTTGTTGACGGCAGAAGAAAGAGTGTTGCTGACGCAAGTGGGTAGACAGGAGGCTGCGAAGGAGCATGCAAACTCTCAGAGTAGGGATGCTGTGGATGTGTACCAAGAAAGGGTATTCCCAGTGAGGGAAGACCCGCATTGGGATTTGAATGAAGAGGATGGTCCTGGTAAGGATGCACTGAGGTTGGATCAGAACTTGGTTGTGCGAGCCTTGAGAAGAGGGGTTCCAAGGGTCCCAAATTTGAAAAAGATTTACCAGATGGAGCAGGAGAAGAATGAAAGTCCGGTAGCATTTCTGGAAAGGCTCAGGGAAGCATTTGAGAAGTTTTCTCCCTATGACATGGATGATCAGAGGGATCAGGCTGCAGGAAAGATAGTGTTGAAGAGTGTTTTCTCTAGTCAGTGTAGCCCAGACATAAGGAGAAAGTTACAGAAGGATGCTGGTTTGGCTCACTTGACTTTAGAAAGGATTTTGGAGATTGCAAATCAGGTTTACTTGTCTCGTGAGGTGGTACAAGCGAACAAAGAAGAAACAGCGGTGGCCCGCAGGGCCAAGGTCATAGCTGCTGTGTTCCAAGGGGGACAGCCGCAAAGACCCAGAGGATCAGGATGGAAAGGAAAAGGCCAAGGAAAGAAAGAACCAGGGGGCAAGCCACTGGGAAAGAATGAATGTGCAAGGTGCCACAAGCATGGGCATTGGGCAGCTGATTGCAAAGTGGACCTTGGGAAAGGACAGAATAGAAAAGTGCAGAATGGAAATTGGAAAGGGAAAAGACAGAACCGTGGAGCTGCCGGCCAGCCCAGATGGGCTCCGGTTGCAGCTGGATTGGTAGACCCTGCTTTAGATGTGCATGGATTGGCCTCCGTGAGGGAGGAGGATGAATATGAGCAATAGGACAGACCGGCTCCCGGATCCCCGGGTAGCCATGGAATGGTTAGGATTGAACCAGGGGAGCCAATGGTCGATATGAAAGTTGGAAATCAATCCGTTGAGTTTATGCTTGATTCCGGGGCTTCTAAGTCTGTGGTGAACACGGCTGTGTCTCACCCAACTGGAGAAGATGTAAATATTGTAGCAGCTACAGGAAAACGAAAAGCTTGTCCTTTGTTGGCAGAAAGAGAGTGTTTATTAGGGAGGCATCTAGTCAGGCATAGATTCATTTATATGCCTGAATGTCCTGTGCCTCTAATGGGAAGAGACCTTTTGTGCAAAATGAGAGCTGCGTTGCTTTTTTAGGAGGATGGTTCAATGTTGGCAGGATTCAGGACAGGTCCGGATAGACAGCTGGTAGAACAGCAGTTGAAAATGGCTTTGGAACTACCTATGGAGGAAGAATGGAGATTGTATTCTGTATTGGAAGAAAGAACTGACTGGGAAGCATTCAATGTCCCAGGGGTATGGGCAGAAGATAACCCTCCGGGGTTGGCAAAGGATGTTCCACCAGTCATAATTGAGTTAAAGCCCTTCGCCAATCCGGTGGCAATCCGACAGTATCGGCTCCCTCGGGAGGCGATTGTTGGAATTGCGGCCTATTTGGAGAAGTTGGAAAGATACGGAATACTGGTTCCTTGCCAGTCTCCATGGAACACACCCTTGTTGCCAATCAGAAAACCGGATGGGTCCTATCGCCCTGTCCAAGATTTGAGGGCTGTAAATAAGTTAGTAGTCCCTCTCCACCCGGTAGTTCCAAACCCATACACCCTGCTCAGCCTGATTCCACCTCAACACCAATGGTTTACTGTCCTGGACCTCAAAGATGCTTTCTTTTGCATCAGACTGGCCGAAGAGAGCCAGAAGATTTTTGCCTTTCAAAAGGAGGATCCTGGGACAGGGGCCAAGGGTCAACTCGTTTGGTCAAGATTGCCACAGGGGTTCTGTAATTCCCCGACCATTTTCGGACAAGCCCTGGCGCAGGACTTGCTGCCAATGGTCAAAAATGACAAAGGATGGACCATTCTCCAATATGTAGACGATATCCTCCTCTGTGCGGACAGTAGAGAGGAATGTTTAGAAGGAACTCAGACCTTGTTACAGTTCTTGGCAGAGAAAGGTTACAAGGTCTCAAAGAAAAAGGCTCAGCTGGTTCAGCAGGAAGTGAAGTACTTGGGTTTTCGTTTGGCTAAAGGTGTTCGGAGGCTAGAGGTGGAGCGCAAGGAAGCCATCTGCTCCATCCCTACCCCCCAAACTCGGAAACAGGTCAGAGAATTCCTAGGAGCAGCAGGGTTTTGTCGTATATGGATTCCGAACTTCGGACTATATGCCAAACCCCTCCATGAGGCCACAAAAGGGAAGTCAGGAGACCCCTTGGTGTGGGGAACGGAACAGCAGGATGCATTTGAGCAATTGAAGAAAGCCTTGATGTCTGCCCCCGCTTTGGGGTTGCCTGATTTGGACAAAACTTTCTACTTGTATGTAGGAGAACGGAAAGGAGTGGCTGTAGGAGTATTGACCCAGCTAGTAGGCGATTGGCCCCGGCCAGTGGCTTATCTATCTAAACAACTAGACAATGTGGCCTGTGGATGGCCCCCATGCTTGAGAGCTGTAGCGGCTGCTGCAGTTCTTGTAGAAGAGGCAAACAAGCTGACCTTAGGGCAGCCTGTGATTTTGAAGTGTCCCCACGCGGTAGTGACTTTAATGGAACATAGGGGACACCATTGGCTTACCAATAGCCGAATGCTTAAATACGAGAGCATGTTGGTGGACAATCCACAGGTTAAATTGTCAGTGTGTGCCACTTTAAACCCAGCTACCTTGTTGCCAGTAGAAGAAGGAGAATTGATGCAGCATGATTGCTTAGAAGTGATGGATGAAGTGTATTCAAGTAGGCCAGATCTCAAAGATCTGCCACTACAGACTCCGGAATGGGTACTTTTCACAGATGGGTCAAGTCGTGTGGTTGGTTCCGAAAGAAAAGCGGGATATGCAGTGGTGAATAGCAATGGGGAGACCCTAGAGGCAAAGGGGTTGCCTCCGGGAACTTCCGCACAGCGGGCCGAGTTGATTGCTCTGATAAGGGCCCTCCAATTGGCTAAAGGAAAAAGAGTCAATATTTATACTGACTCAAAATATGCCTTCACCACTCTACATGCCCACGGTGCCATTTACAAGGAAAGAGGACTGCTGACCTCTGCTGGACAGCAGATCAAAAATGCAACAGAAATCTTGCAACTCTTAGATGCAGTTTGGGAACCAAAGGAGGTAGCAGTCATGCATTGCAAGGGACATCAGTATGGTGAGGATCAGGTAACACAGGGAAATCGCCTGGCAGATCAACAGGCTAGGAAAGCAGCAGATGAAAGCACATCGGAGGAATCAGTTTTGCAGTTGGATGTCACATTCACAGTAGAGTCCATGACTTACTCTGCACAAGAGAAGGAGTGGGCCCTAGCAGAAGGGGCAAAATGGAAGGGTAATATTCTCATATTACCCAATGGGAAAATCTTCGTCCCAAAAGCCTTGGGATGGGAATTAGTGAAAGAAGTTCATAGACAAACCCATTTAGGTGCAACAGGAATGGCTTCACTCTTGGAACGGCAAATCTGGGCGGACGGCTTGCATGCCTTGGCCAGAACCGCTGCTCTAAGATGTGAAATTTGTGCTAAGAACAATCCCAGGATGGGGCCATTGCTCCCACCTGGAGTTCAGTATTTGGGAACGACACCCTTTGAGTCTCTAGTGGTTGATTTCACTGAAATGCCAAAAGTCCAAAGATTTCATTACATGTTGGTAATGGTATGCACATTCTCAGGGTGGGTGGAAGCATATCCTACCACCTCTGAGAAGGCTGTGGAGGTCAGCCGTGCCATGATGAGGGATATAATCCCTAGGTACGGAATACCTTTACACATTGGAAGTGACAATGGCCCGGCCTTTGTTCACCAGGTCCTAGGGTGCCTAGCCCAGTTGTTAGGAACCGTTTGGAAATTGCATTGTGCCTACCGGCCCCAATCTTCGGGGAAAGTGGAAAGGATGAACAGGACTTTGAAAGGAACAATCTCAAAGATGTGTCAAGAGACTGGGATGACATGGGTTCAAATATTGCCAATGGCATTACTAAAGGTCAGATGCACCCCCACCAGGGTTTTGGGTTTGTCACCTTATGAATTGTTGTATGGAAGACCCCCTCTGAAAATTAGACCTCTGCAAGGAGACATACATGAATTAGGAAAACAAGAATTGATAAAAGAGGTCCAAGCTTTGGGTATAGTGTTAAACAAACTGTATAAATACACTGGCATGCTGCGTTACCCCTTTCCCGTTACTGCGTTACATTCTTTCTCACCAGGAGACTTTGTTTGGCTGAAAGATTGGAAGTGCGATCCCCTCGGCCCAAGGTGGAAGGGACCACTGGAGGTGTTACTCACAACCCCTACTGCTGTAAAGTTGAAGGGTATAAAGCCGTGGGTACATTACACTCGTATCAAGAAGGACTACACCACCAAAGATCCTGATTACTGGAAGGTAAACCTACACAAGGACAATCCACTCAAATTCACACTCACACGCCCTAGGGGTCAAGCTACCAAGAGCTGCCCTGAAGAGGAGGGGCCCGAAGCTACCTAGAGCTAGCCCCAGAGGTCAGGTTACCAAGAACCGCCTTGAAGAAGGAAGGAGGGTACACTTCCGAGAGTGTCCCAAAAGACCGAATGGACACTTGGTTTTGGGTGTGGGGAATTGGGGGTTCCTGTGTGGGTTGTATTCTGTTTCTGTGTTGGCTGAAATTTTGTGATATTGAGGACAAACACCAGTGTAAAAAAAATGAGGACACAATTATACTTATTGATATTGATAATGATGCCATTGGTGCAGACTCAGATGGGTTGGGACAAGAACATGTTCCACCAATTAATTAAAGAGATAGCCAAAGAGGCAGAGGTTGAAGACTGCTGGATTTGTGCCCATAGCCCTCACTCTCAATATGAGGGTTGGGTCATGAAAGCAGGGCCACTGCTGGATGTATCTGGATGGAAATTGTTTACCCCTTGGACATATGAAAGTGAAGAGGGGTTGACTGATTCGGCTCAATTTTTATTGGCCCTTGATGATTCTGCACCAGCCGCATCAGCCTGTCTGACACGATCAAATGAAGGGATTTCAGAAATTGATCATAAGAACTTCCCCCAAGCCAATCTCATAGAAGTAGGGGATTACCCCCGTTGTAATCTCACTCTCCCTGTATATTATGACAACATACACTTTGGAGTTGAACAGCCACAGCCACAACGAGATGGTCACTCGCAGATATTGAGGAGGCAAGCGGCCTCACCAGAGGGGGGTGACAAGAAACCGCCCTCTCATCCGGCACGTAATGGGAAAGCTAACACACCCCCAAAAATATATGTGGTTAAGCCCGGGTCGGAGCTGCCTCGTGCAGCAACTCAGCCACCTGTGGCGGGAGCGGCGGCTCCACCACAACCGCCTGTGGGTGGTGCTGCACCTTCACCACGATCACCAGTGGTGAGGGCTGCACCCCCACCGCGGCAAGATCTGGTCCGGACGCGAGGAAATTTCCCAATGGAATACCAAATTCCTGGAAGGCCAAGGCCCGGTATATTGCTTGATAACCATGCCATGGGAGGATTGCCTCCGGGGTATTTCTGGATATGTGGGAAGTGGGGAGGTAAAGTCTTACCCCCACTATGGGTTGGTACCTGCACCATTGGTACCCTAGTCCCCACTAATATTGGGATACACCCGAGAGAGCAGCCCCTGCATGCATTGGAAGCAGCTGACCGGTGGAACAGGCCTAAAAGATCATATGATGAAAAACGTGGCTACGATCCTGATAATACGTACCTAACAGAGGGAGAAAGATTTGGAGCAATTCTGTTCCCTTGGGTGGGAGTTGCCCTAAATGTCAAACAACTGAGGAGGCTTTCCGCACAGCTGGAAATTTTGGCTAATCAAACTGTTATAGGCATGAAAGCACTCCAGACTGAAATTGACTCACTGGCAGGAGTCCTTATGCAACACAAGATGGCATTAGATTACCTTCTGGCAGCAGAGGGTGGCTTATGCGTATGGTTAAATACAACTTGCTGCCATTATGTCAATGAGTCTGGACTTATTGAATCTGATGTGGCCAAAATCAACAGTGTTGTCTCCACAATAAGGGCCACTTACACCCCCAAGGGAACCGGCTGGCTTGATTGGCTTTTTAGTTGGCTGCCGAATCTTAATTGGTTACGAGACCTCATCAAAGTATTGTTTGTAATCTTGCTAATTATACTTCTTGCTTTGCTCTTTTTGCCTTGTATTATGTCGTGCTTAAGAAACATGATGGCAAGACTGATCACTGCTACTTTCAGTCAGCACAGGGAAGTTCAGCATGTCATGTACATGCAGTTAAACACCATGGAGCAAGAAACCACCCCACTGTAATTGGACCTGTGTAACCAAGAAAATGTCTTTCCTGGTTACAAGAAAAAACGGGGGAATGAAGGGGTCACTAAGCCAAAGTGACTCCATCTTAGAAATGCCTGTCTGCTTTGAAATTAGAGGATCAGTCTCCCCTCTGAATTGAAGATAAAAGTTTGCAACTTGCTGTTTTGCAGCATGTGTTCTAAGTTTAGCAAGAATCAGTTTCGGTCAAGCTTGTGGTCAGCCGATTCCGAGAAATGTATGCAATATATATACGTTACATGTGTTTTGCTTGCACCTGTTGAAATGTTGTGGTTAGAACATCCTGAAGTTGTTGACAACGCAGGATGTTCTAGCTAACCACAAACTGAACTGGGGGATTTCCAGTAAATTCCAGTTCAGAAAGAGGAACTAAAATGTGATAAACAACTGCCTTATAAATTGCCCGGGATGGAAACATTCTGGGCAGACAGTTTTTGCCAGCTTCACACTGCTGTGTGGCTCTGTCTGTCGGTAGCTACCTAATAAAGGTGTTTTGTCCTCAACTATTTTGGGCTCTTGAGTGGTCTCATAGCGGCTTGGCGAACTCGGGTATTTACAGTGATTGGGGTAGTTCCCAAATCACCCCTTTCACTCCAACATTACATTTCCCATTCCTGAGTTGGGAGTAGAGTAACTGCTTTGGGAGACGGTGATCGGGCATTCGGACAATGTGGCCAGTCCAGGGGAGTTGATGGTGTAGGAGCATCGCTTCAGTGCTGGTGGTCTTTGCTTCCTCAAACACGCTGACATTTGTCCGCCTGTCTTCCCAAGAGATTTGCAGGATTTTTCTGAGGCAACGCTGATGGAAACGCTCTAGGAGTTGAGTATGACGTCTGTAGACCATCCATGTTTCGCGGGCATATAGCAGGGTTGGGAGGACAATGGCTTTATAAACAAGCACTTTGGTATCTCTACGGATGTCCCAATCATCAAACACTCTCTGCTTCATTCAGAAGAATGCTGCACTCACAGAGCTCAGGCAGTGTTGTATTTCAGTGTCAATGTTGACTTTTGTGGAGAGGTGGCTGCCAAGGTAGCGGAAATGGTCAACATTTTCTAATGTTACACCATTAAGTTGTGTTCCTGACATTGCAGAGGGATTAGCTGGTGCCTGTTGGAAGAGCACTTTGGTTTTCTCAATTTTCAATGAGAGGCCGAGCTTCTCGTATGCTTCTGAGAAGGTGTTTAGAGTGGCTTGTAGGTCTTCTTCTGAATGCGCACAGACTACATTGTCATCAGCATATTGCAGTTCTATAATAGATGTTGTGGTGACCTTGGTTTTGGCTTTCAGTCTGCTGAGGTTAAATAGCTTGCCATCTGTCCAATAGATGATTTCCACTCCAGTGGGAAGCTTCCCATCAACAAGGTGAAGTATCATAGCGATGAAGATGAAAAATAAGGTAGGGGCAATAACACATCGCTGCTTGACACCTGATTCCACCTTGAATGGGTCACTTTGAGAGCCGTTGCTCTCATGATGGCAACAGTCCAAGGCTGTTGTCATCATGTCATCATGGAGGAGCTGCAGGACGTTCACAAATTTGTCAGGGCACCCGATTTTTTGGAGGATGGTCCAGAGAGCGCTGTGATTCACTGTGTCGAATGCCTTTGAAAGGTCAATGAATGCCATGTACAGAAGTTGATTTTGTTCCCTGCATTTTTCTTGGAGCTGTCATGCAGTGAAGATCATGTCCACTGTTCCTCTGGAGGGGCGGAAGCCATTCTGGGATTCTGGGAGGGTGTCTTCTGAGACAGGAAGAAGGAGGTTTGCAAGGATTCTTGTGAGGATTTTCCCAGCGGAGGTTAGAAGGGAAATACCATGATAGTTCCCGCAGTCTGTTCTATCCCCTTTCTTGAAAAGGGTGATGATGGTGGCATCCTTGATGTCTGCTGGGATTTTCTCAGTCACCCACACCTTTTCAATGAGCTGGTGGAGTTGTTGTATCAGCTCAGGTCCACCCTCTTTGAAGATTTCAGCAGAGATCCCATCAGGTACGCTGGCTTTGTTGTTTTTTTGTTGGCTGATGGCTTTGCTGACTTCTTCCAAACTAGGCAGTGCTGCAAGCTCATCCCTGGTGTTGTTGCGGGATTTGTGAGAGGGCCTCTTCGGCCACATTGGAGCTGGGATTCAGAAGGTTCTGGTAGTGCTCTTTACAACGTAGTGCAATTGATGTTTTGTCCTTCAGAAGTTTGGTTCCATCTGATGAGCGTAGAGGCTGTATGCCATGGTTTCTTGGTCTGTAAATGATCTTTGTGGCTTTGAAAAATCCCTGAGCATCATGAGTATCTGCAAAGTGTTGGATTTCTTCAGCCTTTTTTGTCCACCAGATGTTCTTGAGTTCTCTGGTCCTTCTCTGGACCTCAGCTTTTGCACTGGCATAGATCTTTTCTTGGCAGCACAGCTGGTGTCTCTCTGCCATGTTTGGAAGGCTTTCCTTTTGTTATCAATTAGCTGTTGGATCTCTTTGTCATTATCGTCAAACCAGTCTTGATGTTTCTTAGTTTGGTATCCAATGATGATGGAGGTCTTCAGTTTGTTTCAATGTTCCTCAGCATTTTCAGGGTGTTCTGTGGGTAGATGATCCTTGAGTGATGTTTGGAGAAGGGCTCGTTTGGAGGGCTCCTGAAGGGCTTGAGTGTTCATTTTGTGCCTTTTTTTCTTCCTCGGAGTCTGCATTTGGGGGTGATCTTGATAGCCATCGTGGATCAGATTAACCTGTGATCTGTCCAGCAGTCATCAGCACCTGTCATGGCTCTTGTGAGAAGCACATTGTGGCGGTCTCTGGTCCAAGAGGTGTCAATGCTTTCACTGGGGGTGCTTCCATGATGTTTTGAGCTTGTTTGTCTGGCGGAAGAGCGTGTTGGTGATGACAAGTTTGTGCTCTCCGCATTTGGTGAGAAGCAAGATGCCATTCTAGTTGCTGTTTCTGACCTCGTCTTTTCTTATGATCCCTGGCCATAGGTCAGAGTCCCGTTCGACTCTTGCATTACAGTCCCCCAGGAGTATGATTTTGTCCTCCATGGGTATCTCCGATAGGATGATGTCCAGCTGACTATAAAAAGTTTCCTTGACGTCTTCGTCAGCATCTAGTGTTGGTGCATAGGCACATATGATGGTTGCCTGTTGGTTTTTGGCAAGGTTAATTCGGAGGGTTGAGAGTCATTTGTTAAATGCCAATGGGTGCTTCAGTCAGGTGCTTCACCAGGTCATTTCTGATAGCAAAGCCAACTCCGTGTATTCTTCGCTCTTCTTCAGGCAGTCCCTTCCAGAAGAAGGTGTAGCCTCCTTTTTCTTCCTTCAGCTGACCCTCTCCTGCTCTCCGGGTCTCCTGAAGGGCTGCTATGTCAATGTTAAAGCGTCCCAGCTCCCTTGCAATGATAGCAGTCCTGCATTTGGGGCATTCACTGTCAGTGTTATCCAACAGTGTCTGTACATTCCATGTTCCAAAGTTCATTTCTCTCTTTTGCCTGCAGAGTGGTGACCCCTCTGGGCGCAGCAGTCCAGTCAGGGATAAGAGAGGCAGACTATGTTTAGGGCACCTTTTCTAGCCCCTTCCCCATGTGGGGTGAGCAGAGCGGATCCTAAAAAGGGTTGCTCAGTCATGGATACGGCTACCGGACTACTCAACTGCCTCTAACCTTGAGGTAGAGTGACTGAGTCCATATCCACCACCCATGTGCCAGTCTGTGACTAGGGGCTTCCAGATTTCACAGTCCTGTCCCCGTCGCCACTCGCTGATCGCCATGGGACTTTTGTTGGTTTGTTTTTATTTTTCCTGGAAGACGCCTGTGCATGATTTTTTTAAAAATGTGTGGAGGTCCGTGCATGGCCAGTCAATACACAGTCTTCACAGAGTGAGGTCCCAGTAGTGGTGTGGTTAACACAACAACAGTGGCTTCTCAGTCTGTTGCAGCCTTCTTCCTTTATAACTGTTGTACCATGTTATCCTCCACCTGCTCCACCATTGAGGTCTTAGGGTCTTTGGATTGTGCTTGGTCTGATGCTGGCTAGGTCTGATGACATTAACCATCTGACAAGACCTGGAGGGCAGCAGAAACTCACTACTACTACATTTACTCCTACTTCTCTTCCTCTACTTCTTCTAAAAAGTGCTGCTGTTCAAATGAGACAAAGGCTTTTGTAACCAAAACAGAAAAATATATGGGCTGCATCAATTACAGTGCAAAATGCTAAAAAAGCAGTCAAAGAAAAACTTGCAAAGTGGAAGAGACAGTACTGATGGTCTGTTGAGTCACAGCAGCTTGAGAATGATTAGAAGACAAGTCTCTGTTAAAAACAGTCAAGGACAAAGATGAAGGTTCATAGGGCCCAAACAGCCCAAGGAGTAAATCAGATAACATGAATGAGGATATCAAATAAACAGTGAGGAAAAGACTTTAGAGGCTATCATAGGGGATGTACCAGAAAAGACAACTGAGAAGTTGTCGAACACAATGATTTGAAAAGATTTAAGAGCTAAGATCTGGCAAAGTCTTAAAACTGCAAGACTTTGGACATGGATGGAACAGCCCTGAGAAGCCTGACTAATTTTGCAATCGTCTGACAGTTGAATATAGTGGATTATTTATGAGCACAGAGGTAGTTGCTTAACTGAGCTTGCCAAAGGGGTAAACAACTGTCTACAGCTATGATCTAGCCCTTTATTTCATTTTACAAAAAATTGCTATGATGTTACCTCCCCTGCCCCTTGAGTTATTAATTATTTCAAACTCTATATTGAAAAAAAAATGGGCACTGGAATGGAACAAGAAAATGTTCATGTCTTCCATGGATATAAGAGAATTCTTCATCTCACCAACACGTAACATTTTATTAGTAATTTAATTATTCTGATAAAACATTAAAGTGTATGGTTATTTCTCTTGAGCATTATGTTTATACAACCAACAGAAAATAAAACAGAGCTACAGTAACTAAAACATAAGCATGCAGCATTGAATCGATATAACAATGTTTTGAATTTGTTTTTAGAATCATGATTTCACTAATTTACACTTCTGTCATGTCTTCTTCTCATTTGTTTTCTTCTGTAGATGGCTTAGTTGAAGAACACATACTTGCGAAAAAACATTACCTATTGAAATTTTCATAAAGGTGCATGAACTTTGACATCTTGCTGACCTAGAATTCAAATAATCAGATAGATCTTTCAACACTGCATACATTTCCATTTGTTCAATGAGCTTTACTCCCATCTATGTACAGGATTGCATTACCAGAATATATCTGTTATTGGGGTGCATGATGGAAAGCTATAATTAACTCGGCAACTAAAGCAAATTCTTATTGATTTTTCAAACTCAAGCTAATGTCAATATGTGAGGGATATTTTTCATCCATAGGTTTCCAGATTATTTTTAATAACACCATAGGGTGTGGGAACAGAGCAAAAATTGGATAGAGGTATATGTATGACTCTTTCCCTTGTTTGTAAGCAATGAGAGAAGGAAGACGAGATACTTCCAAGATAATAGCAGCAGCTGGTTCTGTCTTGGACTAAATGAGTTATCTAATGTGCTAAAATCTAGTTAATAGGTTCAAGTAATTTGGGTAGTTCTCTTAATCCTAAAGTGGAGCCACAGACCTAATGACATAGAAGCCACCACTGCAAGGACTTTTCTTTCACAATTTTATATAAAGTTCATCCCATCTGCTTAAAAGTTGAGGGAAGTGGCAGAAAGAACTAAATGATATACAGTAGAGTTTCATTTATCCAGCCTTCACTTATCCAATGTTCTGGATTATCCAACACAATTTGCCTCCCGCCCGGATCCACAGCTGTTTCTCTAGGCAGCAAGGACTGAATTCTTTATGGATTTAACTTCTGACAATGTTGTTACTATAAGTTCATTTTATGTAATTCTATCTTTATTTGTAATCAGTTTGTTAGTAGCCAATGTTTTTGTAGTCAATGTTTTCAATACATTGTGATGTTTTGGTTCTAAATTCATAAATACAGTAATAATTACTTCATAAGGTTACCATGTATTGAACTGCTTTTTCTGTCATTTGTTCTAAAACATGATATTTTGGTGTTTAATCTGTAAAATCATAACGTAATTTAATAAGCTTTTCCTTAATCCCTCCTTTTTATCCAACATTTTTGCTTATCCAATGTTCTGCCAGCCCATTTATGTTGGATAAGTGAGACTCTACTGTAAATAATATAGAGTGGAAGCCCGGACTCGGAAGCCTGGGAATCCACATTTGTGACATAGATCTGGAGTTCTTTACTTCTAGTTTAAATTATCTAATCCTGTGGAAATTTCTGATCTTGTTCGTTATTTTACTTTATAACTGCCCTGTCATGTTATCTTGTTGTGTCAGATCTGTTATCTCATTTCCCTGGTGAAGTAGTCTGAACACTGAGAGCCCTTTGCTTTTAAGAAGGCCACAAGAGAGACATTTGCCATTTTTTCATGGGGCAAATTTAAGAATCTAAGCCATTAGCCTTTCTCTTTCTGGGTTATTAATTGGGGAATGTGAATGGTGGCAGTTATATGATTAAAGAATCCAAAAGTGTGCTGTGACAATTAATTACTGCTTACAGAATGTTCCATCAATGTAAAGTGTTATATTATTATTAATAACATCACAATTATGAAGCTTTAAGGGCATCAGATATTGACCCCTCTTGTTTTACCACAGGGACCTCATTAATCCTGTCCTGGTTTATCACAGTGACAAATAAAACCACAGCCTTTTGAATGAATCATTGGTGAGATAGCAATTTGCCACATGATGTGCTGCAGAAGGGACACAGAAATGATATGAAAATAAACAGGAGATGAAAAAAAGGGATTTAAAAATATAAGAAGATAAAAAAATGCTTTAAGGTAATACAATTACAGAAGGACTAGCTTTTTTGGCCAGGATTCTATAACTTCACAATGATGAAGTGACAGGAAGAAATTGAATCAATCAAACATTTCCTATTATGGCATCTATATAGCCAAAAAACTTTCCTCTGGTAGATTTCTGCTTCCCAAAGAGTTAGTTAAGCGCACAGAAGTTAGTTAAAAAATGTAGCCACCCTGATGGCAGTCTAAGACAACTTTTCTTATTAAAAGGAGCCTAATTGAAACCTGGTTGCTCTTGTGAAAAACATCTTACAAATGTGTTATATTATGATGACTTTTAAAAATATCCCCACAGCAGTCCCCAGTTGTATCTACAGCAATCAACAGAGGATAAGATTTATCTCCAGACTATAAATGTTCCTTGCTAATTCTTGTGTATAAAGGAGCTTACTGACAGGCCAATTGTTCAATATGGTTACTATTTATATTTGTTGCATGTGCTGCTTTATTCCTATACTTTTTACCCACTTTGATGCATTTGATTTAAAATAACTCTGAAACACTTATATATTATTTCCCGTCTTCATGGACATTTGAGATAAGCACTTCTGTCAAGGAGGAGGATTACATTTGACTTGTGTGGAGGGAGGCATTTGCAGGCATAGGCATGCTGGATGCTATGATTTCATGCTGGCCTAAACAAAAGTACAACCTGTTTAAATTTGGCTTCTGACATTCCCAGCCTGTTTTCTTCTATCACCTTGCTGAACGAAGGGATGAAATTCTGAAATAGCAGCAATAGTAGGATGTGGTACTGTATTTTGGCCTTGCCTAATATTTTACTCCGGAGCCCTGATGGCAAAGTGCATTAAAGCACTGAGCTACAGACCGAAAGGTCCCAGGTTCAAGCCCCAGGAGCGGTGTGAGTTGCCAACCTAGCAGTTCGAAAACATGCCAATGTGAGTAGATCAATAGGTACCGCTCCAGCAGGAAGGTAACGGCGCTCTATGCAGTTATGCCGGCCACATGACCTTGGAGGTGTCTACGGACAACGCCGGCTCTTCAGCTTAGAAATGGAGATGAACACCAACCCCCCCAGAGTCAGACATGACTGGACTTAATGTCAGGGGAAAACCTTTACGAAGCTGGGGTGAGGGAGGGATTTGCCACCTCCACCACAGAAGAGGTGTTTCCAAAAGTAGTCCCTCTGGGAGGTAAGGCCCACTGCCCTCCTCAGTCTTGGTTCAAGCGGCATGAATGGACGTGTGGGACAAAGCTTCCAGATGGACCTTGGGTCATGTGAGTATGTGGGGCTTAGGATCCCTGACACCCTCCACTCTGTCCCTTGCTTTAATTTATTTTATTTTTGGACCTAATGAGAAGGCCCTCACTAACCTTTTTGGTGATGCAGGCCTGGCATTGCCATTTGCCCCATGCCACCACGCCTTTCTTCTGCTGGGGTGGCCCACACCGCATGGCCTCTATGTGAGGCCTGCCGTCGAGAGGCCACTCCAGCATGAGCTTCCGTCTCCTTCAGCTGTGTGGTGTGGGGAGGCCGGCCACTCGGCCCATAGCTCCTATCCTTTCTGCAGCTCCTTCGCTCCCTCCCTCCGGCTGCAGGATGGCAGGTGGGGGGTGAAGAGCTGGATAGTCTCGTTTTGCTGGCTCCTTTTCTCACTCCCCCCAGCTGCGGGACGGCGGTGGGGGGGAGCTGGAGAGGTTCCTTTGTTGTTGGCTGCGAGGCTGGCTCCTTTGCTCCCTCCCCCCTCCTTTGCGGGTCGGCAGGGGGGAGCCAGAGAAGTTCCTTTGCTCCTTCACTCCCCCCCCCCCCCGGCAGCTTTGGGAATGCAGGGGCAGAACAAGGGATGCCCCTTTGTTCGTTTGTTTGTTTCTTCGGCTTTGCTCTGAGCTGTGTCTGTTCAGGGATAGCTGCCCTTCACTCCTCCCCCTGTCTCGGCTTTGGGGAGGTGGTGGTAGGGGGAAGAGTCACAGCTGCCCTTTTTGTTATTTTCCTTGCTGTGGCCTTGCGGCATGGAGATAGGTGCTCCCTCGTTCTCCCCCCCCAGCTTTGGAGAGGAGGGGGAGGGGAGAGAGAGTTGCAGCTGTGGTTCAGGGATGGGTGCTCCTTCGCTCATTTCCCCCTCCCCCCTGCTTTGGAGGGGCGGGGAGGAGGGAAGGGCCAGGGATGGCTCCTTCTCTTTCACAAGCGCTCTGTGGCCCAATCCTCCCATGGCCTCCAGGCTGCCAGTTGGAGGAGTGGCCAAGTTTGGTTCTTTTTGCTGGCCACATGGCTGTTGTCTTGCTGCATGGCTGGGGGAACAGCCAGGTTGGGTTTTCTGCCAGCTGCAGGGCCGACGCCACGCCGCAAAGCTGATTGAGCAGATAGGTCAGGCCTTTTGTTTTTCTGCACTGAGGGACCATTCCTTCCCCCTCTCCCACTTTGGGGCAGGGGAGGGAGGTGCAGCGAGCCGGGGCTGCTCTTTTTGGAGAGCAGCTTCTTCTCTCTTTTCCCTCCTCCAGGAGTTTCAGGATGGCAATGAGGGGGGGGGGATGGGAAAACCTGGGCTGATTCTTTTGTGCTGCTGCAGCACTTCCCCACAACATCTTTAAAGGATCTGCTTAACAGTTATACAGCCATTTTTAGGTTTGAAATTAGGATCATGCAAGGCCGCATGGCAGCCAGTGGGAGGGGTCTGAAGGGAGAGCCTTTTGTCCTCCCCTCGCTGCCATTTGTTCTCATTTCACCCCTCCCCCCTCCCCTGCATCCTGCTGGTGGGGGAGGAGGGAGAGGCAGCCTATTATAGCCTTTGTTTTTCGGCCACACCACCTATAGGGCCTGGGCAGCCTGGGAACTAGGGCTCAGGCTGTGCCTTCATACCCCCCCCCCCCCCCCACTGGAAAGCCAGAATGAGGGGAGATGGCAGAGTAGCAAGGATAAAGATAATAATAATAAAAATAAAAATAACAACAATTCTAGCAATGGATAGTATCAATCTACATGGGGAATTTAAAGAAACACATAGCTTAGGGCCTTGGCAGGCATGCTAGTACATGTGGAGGGCTCCTCAAGTCCTCGGTTTTGGCCTAGCTACTGGGTTGGATTAACAGGGAATGGCGTCTTGGCTTCAAGACTGGGCTGCTTCCTGCGGGGTCTACCAGGCCTTTATTCATCTTTAAAATATACCTGCTGTTTGAGTGTGGGGCAGCTACAGGATCTAACTATCTGCCATTTCATTAGCAGGTCTACCTTTTTTTGCCAGCATGCCACCAAAGAAGAATGTGGGACGCACCAAAAGCAAAGGCCCAGTGAAATGAAAGCAGCCTGAAAGCTCACCCTGTCCTACTGGTTTGGATAAGGGACCATCGGATGACACAACAGTGCCACCCACACCAGTGGCTAATCATCAGGAAGTCACTATTGTGCCAATAGAAACCCTCAATGCTATGTGGGCAACACTATGCACCTTGGAGCAGGAGAGAAGAGTGCCACTCCCTAACATTGCTAGCGAGCAAGCTTTTAACGCTTTGATATCCTGTGTCTCCGCTCTAGAGAATGAACACAGGGCTCCTGGCACAGGGGATGGAGGACAGCGTAACATCCAGCTGGCAGAACCAGCATCACCTATTGAGCCGAGGAGGGTGACCCAACCAAAGATGATGGTGCAGACACAGACGGCCAGGAGCAGTGGCAGTAGCACAGGTAATTTATGATGCATCTACATGGCCGTGGGACCAACAAGGGTCAGAGGAGGGCTCCCAAGGTCAAACTCCATTAGAAGAATTCCTGGCCTCGCTGACTCCTACACCCACACAGAGCCAAGTGCAGGGGTCGAGTCAACCCACTTCAAGTGGTAGCACAGATACTTCAGGGTTTTTGGCTTTCAAGGATTCGCAAAACCAATATTGGGGAATGGAGAACTGGCCAGTGGCCTCGCCTACTATGGGGGCAATGTGTCTGGGCTCCCACCTCAACCAAAAAACAATATATTGAGGAATGAATACGTTGATATTTTCCCCCTCTACTTTAAGGACATGGACAAGAAGGAGAAAGATGAGCTAGATGAGGAATATAAGGAGAGAATTAAGAAGAGGAAAGTGGACAGGATCTGGGAGAACTGGTTAGCTTGTTACATGATATATGCAGGGGTTATCGTTAGAAAGTACCTTGCTAGGGGGCCCTCCCTGTTCCAATAGCTGAACATCATATATTCTGCCCATGTTAACTTTACGACCAACAGATGCTTGAGTATGATAAGTGTTTTAGGTCTGACGCAGCTATTGATTCCACGATGCGTTGGGAGCTCATTGACAACCGACTATGGATGGAGGTCATGACTAATGCCAAAACACTGCCCAGAGTTAAAGCAGACAGTGGGCACGCAATTCAGTGTGCTAAAGGAGGGCAGCCCTTTCACCAGGGAGCCAATACCTCACACCAGCAGCGAGTACCATGCTGGGAATATGCCTCACACAGGTCGTGTTCTAACAAGGGCTGTAGAATTCAACACAGCTATACCATCTGTAACGGAGCCCATTCCACAAAACACTGTGGAAGAATTAGATCATTTTTGCCAGCCCAGAGGGACAACCAGTTTCAGAGGAATGGAGAGGGCTCTGCTGCCCTTCCCAAAGGGACCCAGCCCAATTAACGTACTAAAATTGGACCAGTGGCTGAGGACTTACCCGAACACCACTGCAGCTAAGTATCTTCTTGACAGTTTTACCAGTGTTTTTTGGATTCAAGCACAAGGTCCAAGGACCTCTTTCTGGTCCACAAACTTAAAGTCCATATGTGTTGTCGAAGGCTTTCATGGCCGGGATCACAATCTCTGAGGATACTTGCCATAGATGTGGGCAAAATGTCAGGAGAGAATATTTCTGGAACATGGCCATACAGCCCAGAAAACACACAACAACCCTTAAAGTCCATACTAGAAATGGAGACAATAGTCAGACAAAAATTGAGAAGGAGGTTAGGGAAGGTAGGGTTTTAGACCTCTTTTCTTCATCTCCATCCCCCAACCTGAGAGTGTCATCGTTGGGGATTGTGCCCAAGAACGTCCTGGGAGAATATCACCTCATTAACCACCTGTCCTATCCCAAGGGCACGTCGCTGAACGATGCCATATCTTAAGAGGATTGCATAGTACACTACACATCATTTGACATGGCAGTGGGCTTAATATGTTCCAGGACCACAACGGCGGAGTTGGCAAAGTTTGACATCAAATCGGCTTTTCTTCTCCTCCCCATACACCCTCTAGATTTTGAACTGTTAGGCTTCCAGTTTGATGGAGCATACTACATGGACAGGGCTCTGCCGATGGGCTGTTCGGTCTCCTGTGCTGTTTTGAAACATTAACCCTTTTTGGAATGGGCGGTGAAAGTTAAGGCCAGCTTGACAGGTGTGGTGCACTATCTCGATGACTTTCTGTTCGTGGGGAGATACAATACTAAGGAGTGCACCACAGTAATGCAGGCATTTGACGACTTGATGGCCTTGCAACAAAACTTTCCTGGGAATAGAAGTTGACACGGTTCATCAATACTCAAGGCTACCATGAGACAAGATCACAGATTTGACAGTTAGGATAGCAGGTTTTATAAACCAGAAAAAGGCAACTCTTAGGGAATTTTATGAGCTCATCTGCACTTGAACTTTGTGTGCTGGGTTGTGATGCCAGGGAGGGCATTTCTGTGGAGGCTATGTGATGCCATAGCAGGTGCCATGCAGCTGCATCACCACATCAGATTCACTAGGGCTATTGGGTCAGACCTAAAGGTATGGCAGAGTTTTTTTGCTGAATTCAAAGGGGTATCATTCTGGCGACAGGGCCTGATGTTGCAGGACATGTTACAAGTAGCTTCAGATGCAGCAGGATCCCTGGGTTTTGGGGTATATTTTGATGGCCATTGGTGTGCTGAGCCCTAGCCAAGGGATTGGCACACTTGGGGCATTACTGTTGACCTGACATTCTTAGTTTTTCCCCATTCTTGTGGCCGTCAGCTTATGGGGAGAGCAATTCACAAATTCCACAGTGCACTTCTGGTGTAATAACGCAGCCATAGTGCAAGTCATTAATTCTCATACATCCAGATCAGTTAAGGTTATGGGGGCGGTGCAACATTTCATACTGCTTTGTTTAAAGCATAACATACTTTTCAAAGCCTTTCACATTGCCGGTGAAGAAAATGTACTGGCTGACGCCGTGTCCCTCTCACAGATGGAATATTTCAGACAGCTCTCCCCCAACGTGAACAGGCAAACGGTGCCAATGATGAAGCATCTGTGGAAAATTGGAGTGAGGAATTAGTTCATTTCATCAGCAAATCCTTGGCTCCAGGTTCCAGAAAGTCATACATCACGACAGTGCAAGAATTCAATGAATTCAGACAAAAATACAGAATAAAGGGATCACCAAATGTACCATTTCACTATGTGGCCCAGTTTGCTATCTTCCTTAGGAGAAAAGGCCAGACGCTGAAGACGGTCAGAGCTAAACTATCAGCAACAGGACATCACTGTGGAATTTAGGATTTGCAAGTGGCTGGAGGATTGGTCACGTGAATACGGCAGGCCCCGCGACCAGCAGGAACCCTTCACACCAGAAATATTAAAAGGGCTCTGGTAAACGTAGCCTTCAGTCTGTGCATCCAGCTATAAAAACACCCACACAAAATTTCACAATTCTGTCAAAAATAAGGATGAGAAAAATATGTATGTGAGAGCCAGAGAAACATAACTACATTTAAAATGATTTTCACATTTCTACCTAAAACATACTACTGGTATTTGACACATCATCTGCTTGTTTGACTATCCTCTAGAATAGTCAGTTTCCTAAACCCTCCATCACTGAATGGATTTGAATGCAGAGAAGATGAAAATGTATATATTGCATATATTTAGTATGACCACTAGTAAAGACCTTGAAATTTAATATCCAGAAAATACAATGTTTATTTTTAGCATGGATGACTGTGCTTTTTAAATATATATTGAATCAAGGAGACAAACATGACCTTGCCTTAAACCAGTAGTGTGCAAGCAGTTGAAGGCTGCATGTGTATACTATACAACAGACAGACATGAGCCTTCATAATTCACAATAGGGTGGGGGCTTCTTGGAGTAAGAACAGAGGTACTACAAGCATATTCCTGTTTTATCTCTAAATATTTGAGGGCATGCAAATGCTTAGCTACAGAAATTTGATTAGAAAATTCAGACAGCTGGCCCAGATGGATCAGGGATTTGAGAGCTTTAGGACAGCTTTTGGTCTAAGGGGCTAATTACATGATACAAGCACACATTTGTATGGCAGGCCTTATGCTGGCTTTAAAAGTGGAAAAAAGGAAAGAAAATCCGCTTTAGAAAGAGATTTGGAAAGGAGAGGCAGAGAAGGGGATTCTTATGCCTCACACATTTGGTGCAGCTTTCGCACTTCAAAATGATTCTCTAGAATAGAACATAGGCATTGCTGTGTAAGTGTCTGCAAGCTTTCTCATGTGCATTTGCTTATGTGTACAGGAAACACGTATGTATTTTTGAGTTCTTTCATTTTGAGAAGGGAAAACATTAGATCTAAAACTGGCCTTTATAGAATAAGAAAATAATAGATCTATAGTCAAAAGTGAGCAATGAGACCAGAGGTAGAAATCATAACTGTATATAGTATATTATGAACATTCAGAATAACTGCAGGTAACATTCAGATACAACAAGGACCTGTTTAATTAACAATGTCAAGGAGCCTCTGGATAAAGATAAAAACTAAGATAAATTAAGAAGAATGAAAGTGGAGCTGCTAGCTGGAAGGCAGGAGTTGAGAAAACTGTCCAAACTAAAGAAATAGGAAAAAACAAGGAGTCAGATACACATTTAATACAGTTACTTAGATGTATAAAGACATGGATAAACCCTTTTCAAGATGGACGAAAAGAATAAGGACTTCAATGACAATTTTACTTATTTCAAGGTAAAGAGAATGAAGATGTCCCTTTCCTCTGTGTTTTAGGAGTTCACGTTTTAGATTAAAGTTAAAGGCTTTGCCCTTAAATTATGTTGTCCCTCAAGTGGCACTTTCTAAAGAATACAGAAGAAGTAGAAGACTGGCAATGCCTGGGTATCTAAGTACAAAATAATAAAAAAAATTAAGATAAGGAAACAAAGATGTGCTGGGGAAGGGCAGCAGAGGGGAATCTTGAGATCGAAAATAATGGCTTGCCGTGCCATCCCTGCAAATGAAGGGGCCACACACATGATTGGATTAACTACGGGCAACATTTATTATTGTTACCTAATTAACTCACTAAATCTCTATGAACCCAATCACCGTGCAGACTGTGAACATATCAAATGCAACTTGTTGTGAACTTGACAATGAATAAACTTGGGTAATAAACTTGGTGAGGATAATTTCCAATCATCAATTTCTGCTTCCCAATTCCTGGGCCCTCCTTTTTGCCCAGCCCCTTTTTATTTACATCATGCAGGCAGTTTATATTTCCTGGGCAATCCAATTGGGTACCTGGTCTGTGCTCTGAACTCAACACCTTTACTGTTTACGCTACAGATAGGGGCAGGCGTTTGCTTTGTTCCTATCCCCCACCAAGCTCTCAATGGCTGCTGCACAAATACCCCTCTGTAAGTGGGCTAGAAAGTGGTCATTTCCCAGGTCATACATATGAATTTAGTCAGCTCAGTAATACTCCTGGTTGGCATATGATATATCATGTTGTATGTATGAGCCCATACCCCCCTTTTTTGGATTGCCCAATTCACTCTTTTACATGCACCATCTAATCTCCGCACATCACCGCCTCCTGGCAACTTTAGCCACAGAATTGTCTCCGACCATACAATGTGAGTGTGAGGCCACGCCTCCTTAATCTTGCAGAAGTCTGCCACTGCCTGCAGGAATAGTGCCTTGCCTTTGAGCAGGCCCAAGTCGTTGCCACCCAAGTGGACCACCAACACGTCAGAAGGGAAGCCCTGCATGGCAGTGTCGTATGCATCGGGTGCCTCTGCGTTCCCAGAATTGAACAACAGGGGAGCAGTCCATCCCAACAAAGTCCCCATCTACCCTTCCACTCAACAGTGGCAATAGACGCAAGGCCAAGGTGCTGGCCATAGGTAGATCTCTGAGCATGTCGCTCGGCCCAATAAATGTAGCTGTGCCCACCAACACTCCATCTGTAAAAAAACAAGAGTCATAACACCTGCACTGGGTGAATGTAAGATCGATAGGCTTCAGACAGCCATCTCCCTATCGACCTTATTCTGTCCACCCCATATCCCATGGCTGCTGTGGTAGACGCCACCCCAATGCAGAAAGAATGTGTCCCAAACTTATGTCCCTGCATGCCCAGTTTTTGAAGCACCTTGGCAGTGACTGCCCAAAATTCAAACTTGGTTAGGAGGGCACCATCCTGATGACAGAATCTCACATACTTTTTTTTTCTCATCCTTATTTTTGACAGAATTGTGAAATTTTGTGTGGGTGTTTTTATACCAAATGGAAAATCTTTACATGTTGAATTTTAAAAATGCATTTTCCTAAAAGTGCCAAATATACCTAATTTTTGCTTTTGTTTCAGTGGGCAATTAATTAACAACAACAACTCTTTATTGATTAGTCAATTTTGACCATATCAAAACATGTGAAACATACAAAACGTACACACTTACCCATACATACAGTAAAACCATGTATAGAGATACAAAGCATCCTGGCCTACAGGCCTAGGTAGTTGTGCAAATACAGAATAAAAAGATTGAAATTAATTATTCCCTTAAGGTAAGGTTTGAGCGGGGGCAAGGGTAAATGAAACTAGTAGCTTGTCCATAGTAAATTTTAAATTTGGATTTTCTTAATGGCATTAATGTCACAGCTCTCAGCTTCCATCTTCTCGCGGATGACCAGCGCTTTTTGCGTAAAAAGGGTCAGTTTTAAAATAGAGTTTTTATCTGAGCCCTGTAGAAGGATGTGCAATTTCTCCTTATTCTCTAAATGAGTATCGTTCTCCAGCAGAGGCTCTAAATAGAAAGATCAAATCCTGTTGTAATAGGGGCATTTTAAGAAAAAGTGTTCTGAATCCTCCACTTCTGCATCTACCTCACGGCACCCATAGGTTCTCTTTGTATAGGGGATATTCTGATGTCTACCTAGCTTAACTTAATGTCGAGTTGCTCGAATTTAGCCCGGGTAAAAAGTTTTCTAATATATAGTGGAAGTGTAAAAAAGAGGTAGATTTCCATGCCCACATTGCATTTAATTTTAGCCAGGTATGGAGTGGCTCTAGCTTGCGCTATGATCATAAGATCATTTTGTGCAGCAATGTCAAGGGCTCTTTGGTAAACAATTGAGCACACTTTAGCCCCGAGATTTATTAGCTCGGGAGGGGCAAAACCTAACTTACTGACAGTGTGACCGAGTCTGCTTAGCCATGATGACCATTCTTTGTGGTTTTCTTGCTCTAATTGGCATATGGCTGCGAGTCTATGTGGTTGCATTTGTCTTAGTTAATACCACCAATTGATCTGCCTCTTCAGGATTACTGTGGAAATTGGCGGTACTCCTATCTCTGCTCTCACTGCAGCCGACAGGGATGATCTCTCCACACCTAAGCCAATTTTCAAGTGGCGAAGTTGGAATCTTTCTACCAATGCCAGATCTTGATCCTCCCATATTTCAGCTCCATACAAAGCAATGGGAAACACCTTGGCCTTAAGGACCTTCAGAAAGGGACGCAAAGATCCCGGGTAATTGTGGTTACATAATTTATGAATTGCCTGCACAGCATTATCAGCTTTTGCAATACTTAATTTTAGGTGTTGGGACCATGCCCCAGATGCTGCAAAATGTAGACCTAAGTATTTAAATGTCCTCACTTGTTCCACTTTGTGCCCATCAAGGAGCCAGTTGTAAACCTTAGTTTTCTTGCCATTATTTTGGATTTTTCTTTATTTATGGTGATGGCATTTTCAGTACAGTATTGGCTAAGTTTTTGCAGAGACCTCCTTAACCCAACTGGGGTGGTGGATAACAATATTATGTCATCTGCATATATCAAAATATTTAACTCCCTATCCATAATCTTTGGTCCATGACATTCTTTCATATTCAAATATTCCACGATATCATTTATATAAAAATTAAAACAGAACGGTGCCAACAGACATCCCTGTCTCACACCCCTAGTTGAAGCTATTCCATTGGAGATCACCCCGCTATTACCTAATCCCGCTTTAACTGAGGCATCAGCATATAGAGCAGTTAGAAGAGCCAGGAGTCTTTTGTCTATGTTGGACTTTGAAAATTTCCTCCACAGTAACCCTCGGCTTATAGAGTCAAAGGCTGTGGATAGGTCTATAAAAGCAACATATAAGCTTCTATTCAATGAAGAATATTTGTCCATTACATGCTGGAGAACAAAGGCATTGTCTATAGTGGTGTAGCCTTGCCTAAAGCCTGCTTGTTCTTCCTTTATTATCAAATTAGTTTCAGCCCATTCTTCTACTTTGTCCAGAAGATATCTTGCGTAGATCTTAGCTGCAATGTCAATCAGGCTGATTGGGCAGTAATTCCTAGGGTCGGCTTTGTCTCCTTTCTTGAAAATTGGCACTATAATGCTTAATTTCCAGCCTGGTGGAACAGAACATGCCTTATTTATATGGTTATATAGGCCCGCTAGTAAATGAGCCCACCAGTCTATATTTTGCTTGAACAGTTCAGGGGGGAGAAAATCTTCACCCGGGGCTTTGTTTTCTTTCAGCCTTGTTATGATTGTTTTCACTTCCACTGCTTGCACTGATGGCCATGAGGGAAGGGGGTCTGCTCCTGCAATTAAATTAATACTTGATTCCTCCCTTTGGGAGTGTGATATGTTAAATAAATCCGTATAAAAGTCTTCCCATTGGGCCACTGGAATAGGTGAATCGATATCAAATCGTACTTCCTTTAATTTTTTGGCCACAATATCCCAGAAGAAAATGGAGTTACGTGTGGAGATTGCCAGTTCAAGATCGGACCATACTTTTGTATTATAGCTCTTCTTTTTATCTGCAATCAGTTTTTTATATTGCCGTCTAATTTTTAACATATGGGCATGTGTATCTAAATTATGAGTATATTGGAGTATTTTTATTGCACATTTCAGTTGCTTCTTTTTTTGTTGACACTCCTGGTCGAAACACTTGTTGGAATTCGAAATGGACAATGGAGATTTTTTTTATTAGATTTCTCTGTCAGCACCCCCTTTAGACCACTGACTAAAGAACTATAGGCATCTAAAACAGTTTGACTCCAACTGGATTTCTTTTTTGAAAATGCCAACTTCTGGAGAGTCGATGATGTCCGTTAAGTGGGATAAATTAACAAATTTCCATCTCAGTCTTTTATTATATTGTAATTCCAATGTCTGGCTCTCCTGGTTGGAGCTGAGTATAGGCCTTCTAAGGTCAGTCTGCAGGAGGCATCTCACTGTCACAGGTTGGTGATCGCTATTCAATCTGGGGATAACTTCCAAAGGTGTAAATGCTGGCTGGATTTCCTTAGATACGCAGATGAAATCTATAGCACTGCTGGTGTTGGCTGCATGGAAAGTGAATGGGTATATAAATTCCTCATTTGAGCCTCTAAGGATTGTGAGATCGAATTTGTACAGTAGGGCCACCAATATAGCTCCAGCTTTGTTTCTTTGATGGTCACAGGACCTCCATCCAAAGTCAAACATGTTTACATCTGGGGGGATGTTGCTAGCTGATGCAATATTCAATATGGAATTGCCCAGTCTCGCATTAAAATCACCTTTTGTTTCAGTGTATTTTTACATTTTTATATATATATAATATGATTTATTTATTATTATTCTAAATGGATACATTTGTATCTTCATTTTAATTGATATTTTTCATGTACACATACACACAGCATTTAGTTATTCACATGTTATAGTTGTTTTGTGCATACTTTATTCCTTTGAAATGGTATATAAGCAGTGTGCTTCTGTCTTGAAAGTCTTGAAAGATGTAAAAAGTTGGTTGAATCCCATGAAATTCTTTTCCATCCCTAGCTCCAACATAACTTCTGATTCAAAGTAGCAATGCAGTACCCTGGAGAGCTCCTGGTTGAAGTCACATTAAGTGAAACTTGCATGTTGCTCCAACAATAGATACCACTTGATTAAAATGAAAGAACTGATTTAAAATACCATTTTTATCCAGAATTTATTCAGTTCACACCCTAGAGCCAAATGCAATTACAATTTCAGTTTGGAATATAAACCCCATACCTTTGTACTCTTGCAATCCAACACTGTGTGTGTGTATATGTGTGTGTGTGTGTGTGTGTATATATATATTTGAAGAATACATATATTTGAAAATAATGATGTCTGAAAAATACAAATGTTAAAAATATCAATTAAAAATGATATATAAAGGTACAAATGTGTCCATTTAGAAAAATAATAAAATTTATCAACATTTCACACACACCCAAGATAGAATCAGATCAGACATGAAAACAGAATAACCTCAAAACTTTATTTTGCTTATTCACATATTGCTAGACAGGCTTGAAAAGGGTTGCCACCTAGCTAGCTTTAAACCTGGAAGTAAAATACCGCAATTAAACAACAACAACAACAACAACAACAACAACAACCAGAAACAAATCCCAGGCACTTGGACCTAATGTGCACATGGGCTGTGTTGTTATGTACATGTAAAATAATAATTTTATTTCTTACTTGCTTCTCCCCATTTCTCAAGGCAGGTTACACCATAATTAAAACACATTAATTAAAAATAGAACATTCCTTTCAAATGACCATTTGTATTTTACAAAATCGTGTGTGGAGGGGACAGTTTCAGTCACACTCAGGGGACTGACTGAATGTTGGTCATGTTCATGGGGCACATGGACAATGAAGAACTCTCTTGAAAATGAAGATAGACACTTTGCTTTTAAGAGATACTTTTGAAAGCATAACACAGTTCAGACAACATCCTTTCACCTTGGAAAAGATTTGCAATGAAGTTTTTGCAGACTAAGAGGCAATGTAATCCATACATTCACCTTGGAGGTGTGGATTTGGTGGAATACAGCTGAATATATTCAAGTTCTTAAAGGGAATGCATTACAGGTACTAATCAGGTAACTGGCAGGCAGAACAAACAGTATAGTATTTGGAGAATAGTACCAGGTTTTGAGGGCAAGTCTCCTTACGTGACAACAGGGCAAGTCTCTTTCCAGCATCCTCAAAAGTTCCTAGGGATTCTCCACATCTTTAAGTAAGACATTTTATATGATGCTTCATTTTATTCATGATTGCCAGGTACTCAGAGCTTGGTGGTACTTGTGGTGTCTTCCAACTCTATTATTTTACCCTTTGTCCCCCAAAAAAGGATGGAACTGAATATTTCAACCAAATGCTAATTACAATGGGAATTATTTTATCAAGTACAGGAATAATTATGGCCCTGCCATGGTTTCTGAGCCAGAGTGTTTGGACTCTGAGGATAACAACACTTCATTATCATGGGCGGGTAATGGCAAGATGAAATCTCGAAGAACTAGTGCCTGTGGGATAATTCCCTCTTTTCTTCCATCACTTCCTCAGAGCCCATTTTATAGTCCCTCAAAGATTAGAAGTGCAGGAGAAAAATTAATATTTTCTCCACATCATGGTCTATTATCACAGTGAACGTCCCAATGTCTTGGAGCCAAGCATCATGAAATCCTCTCCCCAAATCTTTTTGTTTTTGTTAAGAGCTTGAACAAGTGCTCTCATATGAATATTTGTTTATACCATGTAATTAGCCTGCTAGATCAAACACCATCCTGAATCTTTTGATCTGGCTTCCCAAACATCCGAATTAAATTTTTGTGGCTGAGCCATTTGCATTTCTTCCAACAATTCACAGAATTCAAAAATGGTCTCTCTCTGTGTGTTGAGGGCATTCATTTCTTTCAGTATAAACAGTAAGTGCATTTCAGCAACAATAAGAGGCAACATTAATACCAGTGGTAACAGACACACAAAGAATAATCAAAGAAGGATTTGCCTGCTTCTTGAAAGACATTTGACACCAGATAAACCTTCCTGGGAAGCTGTACTGGCAAGATGGGTGGACCCAAATACACATTCCTTGGCTACTCACCCATTTGCTCATACCAGGGGAAAGAAGGAGATGGGACAGATGACTGGAAGGAGGAAGGGTACATGGCACATGGGCTCTGGGGCAGACTGTAAGATAGTCTTATTAATGTGCCATAACTTGACTGATACTATTTTAGCCCAGCTTCTTGTCTTCTATAAAGGAATTTTTGGCTTCCTGCCAGGTCTGGAATTGGTTTTAACCTATGTTACACAGGCTAGTTTCTTGTTTTGACTTAATTGTTAGTAGGGGTTTGTCATATTTGGACAGAAGTGTTTGTGTACAGGAGAAATGAACATTTTAATGAGCCTCAAGTGACTGGCCATTCTGGAGATCTGGAGCTGAAGTGCTTAGGGACATGTCCAGATATAGATGAGGTTTGTGATCTACTGAAACTAACTTCTTTTGGGATTATGAGGACTACAGTTGGGATGCCTAAGAAAGACTAACCTTTCCATCATGACAGGTGGTTCAAAAGGCAGAGATGGGAACATCCCCCCCCCCTCATATGTGTGTGGGTCCAAGAATAGCACAGACATCAGATCTGTCATTATGGATAGAGAGCCCACCCATCCTTTGAAAGCAGTGCCGATATTTAGCATTTAATTGAATAGATTGTAGCTCTTTTCAGTCCAATAAACTGTTGCTTACATTTTATTTCCATTTCTGGACATGTTTCATACATTTCTGCATGGATATATCATGATAAATTCAAACTAATGGGGAATGCATTTGTGTGAAAATAATTCAGGACATTAAAGTGGCAAAATAGTTTCCTCTTACTGTTAACTCCACATCAGACATCCCACATATATATCAACTATAAGGCAGTCTCTGGGTTACAAACATCCAACTTACAAATGACTCATGGATAAGAATGGGGTGAGAAAACAGGAAATGAGAGAAATCTACCCCTCAGAAGGGAAATTCACCACTGAAAGAGTTATCATGGGAAAGTGATGTCTCAACTGAAGCTTTATCACCAATCTTTGTTTCCACAACAAGCCACATTTTTCAAAATTCAATTATCACAGGGACAGAAAGTGAGGTGAAATCTTCTGAATAGGGGCACGGGCAGCAAAATTAATACCACAGGGGTGTTAACCCTTCTCTATGTTATCCAAAATGTATATATTTGACTGAAGTTACACATTAAAAATGTGCCCGGTCTGATTTACAAATAAATTCAACTTAACAAACCTACAGAACCCATCTTGCTTGCAACTTTGGGATTACCTATACTTTGTCCTTGATGGTATTGTTATAACCAAGAAGTTACAATGAGTGTTTTTTCATTTTATTTTTGGAACAATAGTAGAGAAAATACATGTGAAACTGCCATCAGCATTCTTCAGAAGTATAGTACCAGTAATTTCAGGGGAGAAACTTAAGAGTCTGGATATAACATAGGGAGTATGAGTGGTCAATAATAAAGTCTGCAAACTCACATAAAAATGAGCAGATATGCCTTTTGTTTGTGCTTTGTATATGTTATTCCCTGAACCTAACTGGACAAAACATCTTGGATGCTGGCCTTTTTGCAGAGAAATTGATCAGATAACTTTATGCTTTATATCCTTTATTTTCAGGGTCTATCACCAGGTGAAAATTGCTTCGAGACAATATCGATCACTGATCCAAAACTAAACAAAGAAACAAACAAATACACCAAAGATCATCTTAAAAACCTCACAGATATGGCTGCAAAGGAAAATACTTTCTTCTTCCTATAATTTTTATCCATGGCATGCAGAATAACAGGCAGATAAGCTGAGTAATCATGTATGAAACACATAGTCAAATGAAAGCTCAATTTCTTAGGTACACAAATCAAATTTTCTTGGAGGAAAGAATAATAGGAAATTGAATGGATAGAACTATCCCCCTACCCCCTCACTATTCCCAAGTTAGCAGTTTTCTTTTTTTTTTTTTTTTTTTGCTTTTTTGTAAGTAAATGCTGGAATTGTGCATAGTATAGCAGAATCTGTTCATGATTTTCTTCTCTATGTATGTGTGAAGTACATGACATGGGGAGAAAACAGGCAGTCTAACTGACACCACTTCAGCTGTTCATTTGGTCCTCACAAAGTTTGAAACAGATGCAGTCAGAAAAACTAATTATGAAATAATCTGAACTACTTGAAGAGCCATGCACTTCTCTATGATTGTAGAGGGATTGGTGAAAGTGCTGGGAGTGATTCCTTCTTCCCCCCTCTCATCTGCTTTATTGTTTTGTTGCTCTGGCTATGAACATTACAGATGCCCAGTGGTGATCATCACCATTTTTGTGCCTGGTGGGGACAAGGTAAGGTTGGAGAATGGGGACAAGCTAAGAATGGCAACTGCTGGGTCATGCCATCCTGTCACTGGGCCAGCTTGGGAATGTGCAGTGCAGATGCCATCCATCAACTAAGCCATTTCAGTAGCTGGCCGTGTAAAAAATGGCAACAATAATTCAGAATACCCCACTCCAGATCATCATTGCCATTTCTAGCATGTGTAAACAGCAAGAGGTGTTCTATTTATTATAAAGTTGGATCTATGTATCTCAAATTCTACTGTCTTCTTCCAAAATCTCTTCTCTCTCTCGGCTATAATGGATGAACCAAAGTGTTCATTTGGTGCACTATCCATGCTCTGTTGACACTGCGCTTGAAAAGCTTCAATTTCTTGCTTGGCCAGCAGTGTGATTTTGAAGTGCTAGGATATTTTCAATTTTTCCACCATAAGCTCCACCAGGGGATTTTTGGTTTTCAGCACAAATGACTTTAAGGAGTCCTGGTTTTAGAGGCTTGTCCATCAGTTGTCTAATGAAGAAGTACTTCATTGAAATCAAAGAGACTGAAGTCAGTGAGACTTATCACAATGCCAAAAGTCCACCTCCTGAATCTATATTTGTCAAATGAGGTTCTAATCTGTGACTTGCATTTGACACTTGGCATTGACTTGGTCTTAAATATATTTGGATAAAAACTTTAGGAAATGAACTAAAGAGACACACGTGGTGCAATTACAGGATTTCGGACTTGGGAGTGCTGTATGTCTGCATGACTCTGCTTAGATATGAAGCTCCTTGGGTGACTTCATTGTTAGTAAGTATCTGGAATATCTAACCAAGTTCACAGAACTATTATAGATATCCTTAGTTCACAGTAAAAAAATGAGATACAATAATGATTAATGTGTAGTTATCCACAAGTTTTTTTTAATATATCACCATTTTTATATTAGTTCTCTCTTTCATTCATCTCTCATTCATATTTGGTAGTTCTGTGAAGTCTATTTTTATTCCCATTTTACAGATCAGGATGTCACTTCCAAATACTGGCAGGCTTTCCATGAGCTTATTCTTTATCTCTAGGTTTGAAAGATATAGACTGCATCTAAAGGAACATATATGACACCCCTGTTAACAACTGTTGGCTTAGTTCCCTTCTCCACTCAGCAATATTACTGCCTGGACAGCCCCCACACAGTCCAATCTATTATATACCTATTGAGGGAATGATATCCAGGTATTACAAGAATTAGTTGGTGCAGGCAGAAAGATTATGCAGAAAGTGGTACAACATGTCATACTCAAGCAACACTTGACATTAAACCTGACTCTGTCATCATCAGGATTCCAACACATATGTAGCTCATTGCATACTTTTCACATGCAAGTTTACACAAAAAAAGGTTAAAGTCTATTTTTATGTTCTACTTAATTTCTTTATCACAATGAAAGATTCTGAACTGTCTTTTTAAAATGTAATACTTGTTAATGACCTGATGACCTTAGTCATGTGAAGCCTCAGCTAGAAATCCCTCTAATTCCTATTATTAGACTTGCCATGATAAAATATTCAACCAAATTTATCACTGAGTGAAGTAATAACATTAGTGCAATCACTGCTGCTAATTAAATTAATTACTTGACATCTCAGCTTATTTCTTGAATGACAGCACTAGAGTCTGGCAAAAAGAGAGAAGGAAAAGATTATTTAAGTCCTAAATCGGAAGTGCTGTGGAAGCAGATCTTCTTCTAGTGTCTCATTGCCATGGGATTCATATAGAAATTGTAAGTTATCCATAGTGCATCTTATTTATAATTCACTAATTGTGAATTATGCAGGCTAGTTCAGGCATAGTCGATTTTTAACTCCTAGAAGAGATGCTTGGAAGTAATAATAGTTAGTTACATATAATTAGATAATTAGTATATCTCTGTAATAATGGCACTACTTTGTGACTGCAGTGCAAGGAGGGACTCTGTTTCAAACTTTACAGGAGTTATATTGGGTCTAAAGCAATTTTGAAGACAGGGTTCAGGACCTTGGAAAGCTCCTTTATACTTCAAACTCACTGGTGCCCACTGTACAGAGTGAAAACTCCCTATAGATCAGGTCAATAAATTTACATAAATGATGTTACCACAGGCACTGTCACACACAAAAAGTATTGAAGTCATCCCTAAATAGGTTACAATAACATTTACTGTAAAGGTTTTTTTAAAAAATCAGGATTCACCTAATCAGGATGTATCAACACTTCAGAAACATATTTGTTGACCATTTTCAAAATATTTTCAAATATTCTTTCCATCCCTAGAACAATTGGCATAAGACAACTCTGGTACTATCTACATTGACTATTAAATTGAGTTTTAAACCAGTATTGGAAGTGCTTTTGTTGAGCAGATGCTTACATAGGAAATAATGGAACCTGTTTGAGGCCTGGATGGTGATCACACAAATCCCAGAGCACTGATGCACATTAAGGGCTTTCCTTTGTAAGCTTTTTTGGGAGTTTGTCTTGCCACTGCAGTGTGAAACTATCTGCAAATTTCATTAAATAGTCAGGGTAGGTGGGCCTCTGATAACCAAACAGCAAAAAATATTTCCCATTTGTATGTGTTGTGCAGGATTCTTTTTTTTCTGTTCCTGAACATAAACTTTAAAAAAAAGCAGAGAAAATATCATCTTTGCTTACAGGAGTGTGTAGTGTGGATAATCACTCCTTTCATGCCAAACCAATGCATATAAACTAGCGAAGTTTCTATTAAAATTTAAATGTGGTATAATTTTCTTAGATAAAGTAAGGTTATCCCCCAAAGTCAGCTCCACAACAGAATAAAATTCATAGGAATGACTATTTTATATAGTAACTGTGTCAAAAGTCTCACCAGCATATTTTTCATTTTCATAGTTTCTTAGAGTATACATTGTTTCAATCCAGGCATTTTATGTAATACTGGGATAGGACAGAAGGTATCATCTCTCCCTCCCCCTCACAGATATAAAAATGTTCAATCAAATTTTTGGAAAATGTATTTTTAATGGAGGGAGAGATTAATGATCCCAGAATGGATAGAATCTCAAGCCATTTGAAGATTCACTATTTTCCCTACCACATTTCTGCTGCAATGTCCCTTTTCCTGAAGTCTGGTGTGTTCTTGAGATGTCAAACTTTATGGAAACAGATTTGAGTAGGTTTGCCACAATGAGAACTGGAGAGGATTTATGTTAATTTTTGGTTGTGTAGAAGAGGGAATTTAAGGAGCTGTTACTTGTTACATAGTTGTATGATGAGCAACACAAATCTAAATCTACATTAATCAAGTTATTTAAAGGACCAAATTTCCCCATATGAACCTGCCCACGCTTTGAGATATTCAGAGGAGAACATCTCATCTGTCCTACCACCTCCACAGGCACGGTTTATAGGTATGTGGAAGAAGACTTTCTCTGTGAATATTTCAACACTGGAACACATTTCCTAAGGAAATTAGGGTCGATCTGTTGTTATCTTTTCAGGATTAGAATGTCTAATCATTTTAACAAGCAAAGGGCCTTTTCCAGTGCTGTTATGGTAGTATAGGGGGAATTATAGGTGATATAAAAATAAAATCCTAAGGGAAAAATGAAATTAGTTTGTGACTTCAAAACAGAAGGAAAATTATAGCATTTTCCATTCAACTTTATCTTAGCAGTTTTTTAAGACCCCAGCATGTCATGAAAATGGCTGGTGCTACTTAGAACAAGAGAGAACGATGAAAAGATTTCTCATCTAAATCAAAACACAGGTTGACTATTATGAAAAATAGACTGTACTAGCCACTCAAATGAAGCTGATAAGGTACAACCTCACTGTGCCATCTATAAATTACAATATTTACTTGAGTATAAAGTGCCAATTATTGTAATGTGTACCTCAATTTTGAATGTGTTCATAACAAAAATGGATTTTCCCCTTAATGTATTGTACCCAACGGTGCAGGCATAGCATGTCAGGGAGGCAGGCAGCATGAATGGGGACATTTGGGAAGCCCCACCCCTCCATCAGACCAAGGCTGCACACAATTCCCAATTAGCCTCCTTCACAATACTCTCCACACTGATGGAGGGAGTGAGGGGTTTGAAAGTTTCCTGAATGAGGCCAGTGTGATGACTCATGGGCCTTGTAGTCCTGCTCATGACATTGTGATGCCTGATGAAGAAGAAAACTTGGGTTTTTTACCTTCCCAGTCAGAACTGGAATCTTCCCAGCCAGGTTCTTCCCAGCCAGATCTGGGAACCTTGCACCTGCAAGAGAGTTGTGTTCCAGAAGTATGTCAAACAAACCCTGAGCCTACATCTCCTGTGTTTTCTCGCCATGAGTTTTGTAAACAACAGAGAGGTTTGGAAGCGGCCTCGCGCAGGAGTGCTAGAATAGCTGCTAAGAATTTAGCCAATTAAGCCTGCTTTCCGTGAGAATCTTGAAGGAGTCAAACATCTGGTCTCAGAGATTAGCTTTGTTTCTGGTTCCCAGAGAACTGCTCTCGGCGGGAAAGTTAGACTCTATATAGGTGTTTTAACCGCGAAGTAACTTCGCGGAGTCAATTCGTCAGCCTCCGGAGCGAGTTGTGTCTGGACAGCGCGCTCCGTTCCAAGCCTCGTTCCTGTTCAAGCCTTGTCCTTGTTCTCAAGCCTTCGCTCCTGCTTCCCAGCCTTGTTTACCTTCGGACCTTGCCTCGCCTTCCAGGACTAAACCTTGCCTTGTTTCACGGATTTTACCAAGAAATTCCACGGACCTTGTTCTTGTTCCTCGTTACCTTGTGTCACGATTCAAGCCTTGTTTTCAAGTATCAAGTTAATTCCTAGCCTTGCTCAAGTTCATGGACTAAAGGACCTCGTCATCTCCCCTCACCTTGCCTGGCAAGGTGAGTGTTTCGGTTACTGGATTACAACTTTGGCCCTTAATATTGCATATTGGACATTGGTTCTTGGACTAATTTTGACCTTTCCTGAAAGGTCTGCTTCTGGACTAACTTTTACATTTGTTTTTACCAACTTTATATACTCCTTCAATAAAGATAGTAGATAGATTCTGGCCTCTGTGTATGGTTATTGGTGCCTTGCAGCCTGGGTCCTGACAGTTTGACTCCGCCAACATAAGCACCAATTAACCAAGGCCAGAATGTCTACCGGAGCCATGCCGGGTGGACAGCCACTTAGCTACACCATCAGCAAGGACGAAGTGGACCGCATCCGTGACAGACTCAACGCGCAGGATGGAGAAATAAAAGGGTTGAGAGAGCGCGGAATCCGCCTCCCGGCCATGGCGTTGCCAACCAAGTTTTCTGGAGAAGCCTCCAAGGTCCAAGTTTTCCGCCACCAGTGCCAGGCTTACCTAGAGGCCCGTGCCGCCGAGTTTCCCCAAGAAGACATCAAGGTGGCGTGGGTTTACAGTCTTCTAGACGGGCCAGCGGCCAACTGGGCGACGGCACTGTTCGACCAAGCCTCTCCACACCTAAGATCAGCGCAACACTTCTTGGACCACCTTAAGGAGACCTGGGGAATTGAGGACAATTTGGAGGCAGCCGGTCACAAACTCCGCCGCCTCTTTCAAGGAGACAGACCCATGTCTCAGTACATAGCCGAGTTCCGAGTGCTGGCCCACAACACCGGCTGGAACGATGTAGCCCTCAGAGGACAATTTCGGGAGGGTCTCAACATTGAAATGCTGGAGGAAATCTCCAAGGTGGATCCTCCCCACACTCTTGAAGCACTCATTGATCAATGTTTACGGGCTGAAGTCATGATTGCCAACAGGAAACAGTGGGTACGAGGCCAGAGCGGTAGAGCTGGGGCAAAACCCCTCGCTCCCGCCAGCGTTCAGCCGCGTCCAGTGTGGAGACCCCCACCACCATCCCCATACCCCAGAGGGAGCGAGGAGGTGCCGATGCAGTTGGGCAATGTGCGTCCCAGATTAGATGCCGCCGAGAAGGCCCGCCGCCAACGCCTAAACCTCTGTTGGTATTGCGGGAATGGGGGCCACTTCGCCAGAGAGTGCCCAGCCAAAGGGAAGCCCGCCGCCCGTCTTGCGGCGGCGTCCTCCACGGAGACGAAGGCGTCTGAGGCGGCTGGCACACAGCCGGCGGGGGAAGCCAACGACCGGGCGTAGAGAGGCTCGCCAACCCGGTCAAAAAACCCATTCAAGAGCCGCCAACCGGGGTCCTGTTCCTTCTAGTGGTCACCTTATGGTCAGCAAAAAAGGGACCCGTCATGATCCACGCCATGATAGACTCAGGAGCCACCAACAATTTCATTGATAGAGAGTATGCCGACTCTCTGGGATTACAATATCATGACTTCAAGAATGCCCGTGTGGTGCAAGCCATCGATGGCCGCCCTCTCAAGACGGGCCCCGTAAGCCAGTGGTCGGAACCCACCAGGATGTGGATAAGGGAACATATGGAAGAGATTTCCTTCTTTGTTACTGAGGTTCCCCATTTCCCTGTGATTTTGGGGATTCCATGGCTGACACTTCACGACCCAAGCATCTCCTGGTCCAACAGAGAACTGCAGTTTGCTTCAAAGTACTGCCAAAACCATTGCCTCGTAGCCAAGGTCTGCCATGCCACAGACACCGAGCCCATTATCACCTTGCCAAAGAAGTACTCCGAGTATTGGGATGTATTCAATGAAAAAGAAGCCGAAAAATTACCCCCACATAGACCTTATGACTGTGCCATTGACTTGGTGGAGGGGGCCCCGATCCCGCGAGGGCATCTCTACTCCCTGACTGAACCGGAGCAAGAAGCTCTCAGGGAATTCATAGAGACAAACCTTCGCAAGGGATTCATTAGACCCTCTCAATCCCCAGCCGCCTCCCCAGTGATGTTTGTGAAGAAGAAGTCAGGGGAATTACGCTTGGTGGTGGACTACAGAGCATTGAACAATATCACTAAGCGGAACAGCTATCCCCTGCCCTTAATCTCGGATCTACTAGACCGACTTCGAGGAGCCAAGGTCTACACCAAGCTGGACCTACGGGGGGCTTATAACCTAGTTCGCATCAGAGAAGGGGACGAGTGGAAGACCGCCTTCCAGACTAAATTCGGATTATTCGAGTCCCGAGTTATGAATTATGGTTTATGCGGAGCTCCCGCAACGTTCCAGCATTTTGTCAATGACATCTTTCAGGATTATCTAGATCGGTTCTTGATCATCTACCTGGACGATTTTTTGGTGTTTTCTAGATCACAATCAGAACATGAGAACCACGTTAAAATGGTGTTACAACGATTGCGGGATCATGGGCTTTATGCCAAGCTGGAAAAATGCGCTTTTGATCTACAAGAGGTAGATTTCCTGGGGTACCGCATCTCGCCTCTAGGGCTCTCCATGGACCCGGCAAAAGTTTCAGCAGTATTGGAATGGCGGGCGCCAACCAACAAGAAAGAGGTGCAGCGATTCTTGGGGTTCGCGAACTATTACCGCAAGTTCATTCCAGATTTTGCCCGCTGGTCTGACCCAATCACCAGCTGCATCCGTGGGAAACAGCCCTTCCGCTGGACTGATCAAGCAGAGAAAGGGTTCCAGCAACTAAAGAAATTATTCACGTCCCAGCCAATCCTTCAGCATCCAGATCCTGAAACCCTTTTTGTTGTGCAAGCGGACGCCTCTGATGTGGCAATTGGAGCTGTACTCCTACAACCGGTGGGAGATCACCTTCACCCTTGTGCCTTTTATTCTCGTCAACTAACCGCACCAGAGAGAAACTATACCATTTGGGAAAAAGAACTATTAGCCATAAAGGCAGCTTTTGAAACTTGGAGACATTGGCTAGAAGGGGCCAAATTTCCCATTGAAGTCCATACTGATCATCGGAATCTAGAACATCTAAGAACTGCCCGCAAGCTAAATCAGAGGCAACAACGTTGGGCTTTATTCTTTGAACGTTTTAACTTCCAGATTCATTATGTAACCCCAGCCCAAACCAAGCAAGCAGACGCCCTGTCACGTAAACCGGAATACGCTGCAGGACGCAAGGAGACCTTTGAATCCCAACTACTACAACCCGAGAACTTTGCCACGCTCACAGTGGGGAACACCAAATCCACTCTCATTGATTCAACTCCCTCTACTCCAGGGCCCCTCTGTGCTCAAGAAATCAGGGCTAGTCAGCAAGCAGATGCCTGGGCGCAGGACCAACTTCGTCAAGGACTGCATTTTCCCTTTTCGCTTAAGGATGGACTGCTTTGCTATAGAAATCATGTTTATATCCCACCAGGACCGGGCAGGGAAAAAGCACTTCGTCTGTGTCATGACTGCAAGCCAGCAGGGCATTTCGGACTATTTAAAACCATGCATTTGATCCTAAGAGATTTCTGGTGGCCCAAGATCCGTAAGGATGTGGAAAAATATGTCAACACCTGCCCAGTATGCCAGCGCTCCAAGACAAGAAGGGAGAAGCCCTCAGGGCTTTTACACCCCCTTCCTACCCCATCTCGCCCATGGGAAATAATTTCTGCGGATTTTATCACTGACTTACCACCTTCCTGTGAATTTACCACGATCCTAGTGGTGGTGGACCTTTTCACCAAGTTAGCCCATTTCATTCCCTGTGAAGGCCTCCCCACGGCCAAAGAGACTGCAGATCTATTCCTCCAACATGTTTTCAGATTACATGGATTGCCCAAGAGTTTGATCACAGACCGTGGATCCCAATTCACCTCTCGTTTCTGGAAGGCACTACAAAAACTATTGGGCATAGACTCTCGTTTATCTTCCGCTCATCATCCCCAAACAGATGGGCAAACGGAGCGCACTAATGCCACTTTGGAACAGTACCTTCGCTGTTATGTAAACTACCAACAGGACAATTGGGCTTCTCTGTTACCACTGTCGGAGTTTGCCTACAACAATGGAGTCCAGGCTTCTACAAAAGAAACGCCGTTCTTTGCAAACTACGGTTTCCATCCACGTTTCTTTCCCCCTGTCATTGAAACTTCAGAAGTTCCCGCAGCAGAGGATTGGCTGCAGGAACTCACAGCGGTGCAACAACTTTTGCTCCAGCAACTGGACCAAGCCAAGGAGGACTATAAACGTCACGCGGACAAACATCGCCAGCCGGGCCCCGAAATCAAGGTAGGAGATCGGGTTTTTCTGTCCACTCGCTTTCTGCCCTCCCATCGCCCTTGCCGGAAGTTAGATGCCCGTTTCATTGGCCCCTATCCAGTGGTGGCGCAATTAAACCCCGTGACTTTCAAACTCCAACTTCCGCGTTCAATGCGCATTCACCCAGTGTTTCACCGCTCCCTGCTCCTTCCGGCGGATGGTGTGCGGCCAGATGTAAACCGGCCGGCCCCCGTCCCTGTTTTGGTGGATGGGGAGGACGAGTTCGAGGTTCAGGACATTTTGGATTCTCGCTTTCACCGCCGCCGCCTGCAATATCTCATTGACTGGGTGGGTTTTGGCCCTGAGGAACGCTCTTGGGAAGACGCCTCCACAGTCCATGCTCCTGATCTAACCCGTCGCTTTCATCAGACCTATCCCGCCAAGCCACGACCTCGCGCCTCGGGGAGAGAGTCCCGGTTTGGGAGGGGGCTTGAGGAGGGGGATAGTGTGATGACTCATGGGCCTTGTAGTCCTGCTCATGACATTGTGATGCCTGATGAAGAAGAAAACTTGGGTTTTTTACCTTCCCAGTCAGAACTGGAATCTTCCCAGCCAGGTTCTTCCCAGCCAGATCTGGGAACCTTGCACCTGCAAGAGAGTTGTGTTCCAGAAGTATGTCAAACAAACCCTGAGCCTACATCTCCTGTGTTTTCTCGCCATGAGTTTTGTAAACAACAGAGAGGTTTGGAAGCGGCCTCGCGCAGGAGTGCTAGAATAGCTGCTAAGAATTTAGCCAATTAAGCCTGCTTTCCGTGAGAATCTTGAAGGAGTCAAACATCTGGTCTCAGAGATTAGCTTTGTTTCTGGTTCCCAGAGAACTGCTCTCGGCGGGAAAGTTAGACTCTATATAGGTGTTTTAACCGCGAAGTAACTTCGCGGAGTCAATTCGTCAGCCTCCGGAGCGAGTTGTGTCTGGACAGCGCGCTCCGTTCCAAGCCTCGTTCCTGTTCAAGCCTTGTCCTTGTTCTCAAGCCTTCGCTCCTGCTTCCCAGCCTTGTTTACCTTCGGACCTTGCCTCGCCTTCCAGGACTAAACCTTGCCTTGTTTCACGGATTTTACCAAGAAATTCCACGGACCTTGTTCTTGTTCCTCGTTACCTTGTGTCACGATTCAAGCCTTGTTTTCAAGTATCAAGTTAATTCCTAGCCTTGCTCAAGTTCATGGACTAAAGGACCTCGTCATCTCCCCTCACCTTGCCTGGCAAGGTGAGTGTTTCGGTTACTGGATTACAACTTTGGCCCTTAATATTGCATATTGGACATTGGTTCTTGGACTAATTTTGACCTTTCCTGAAAGGTCTGCTTCTGGACTAACCTTTACATTTGTTTTTACCAACTTTATATACTCCTTCAATAAAGATAGTAGATAGATTCTGGCCTCTGTGTATGGTTATTGGTGCCTTGCAGCCTGGGTCCTGACAGCCAGTCAGGAACCTCATGGGACTGAGGCTAGTGTAGTGGGGGGGGGGGGAGGTGAATGAGAGACCCCAGGGGTATGCTCAGGAGGCAGAATCCACTGCTAAGTGGCAGGAACTACTGGATCACTGGATCCTTCTCCTGGCACCACAGAGCCCTGAGGCTGCCACCACCACTGGGAACAGCCTCTTGCCACCCCCATTCCTGTCCAGACTTTGAGGTTCTGGGTCCCTTCGGACCTTGTCACTCAGATGGGTTTATATGCGTGATTCTAATGCACCATGGAATCTAATGTGCACCTTAATTTTAGCAATGTTTTTTTGCCAAAAAAGGTGAACATTTGTATTATATTTTAAGTCTGCAGCACTAAGAATTACATTTATGTTACTATCCCTGACAATTTTGGAACTAAAGTTTTGATACTGTAGAACTACCATGATCAAAAATGTAAAAAGCAGGTGTACTACATACATTAGAAAGGAAAAGGAAGAAAAAGAAGTGAAGATAAATCTATACTTGGTAAATGTTTAATTGCTTTACTTAACTAGATATCTAGCTCAAATGGGATTTCAAAAAGACAAACACATCATGTTTACTCCAATTCTCTTTCAAGTACAATGGGGAAAGAGTCCATCAAGAGTTAGTGTTTCAGGTCATCAGAAATCTTAACTCTCCTGAATTGCAGTATTTATTGAATAGTCAAATTATCATCTCCATTACACTGGAAATCAAATAATTTCTGATTGATATTTAAACTATTGAAAGTAGAATCACATTTTTTCACACTCACAGGTGTGAAAACATTTCTCTGAGACCAAGAACATTGTTATATCTTCTTAGAGAAGGAACAAATATAGATGAATGTGGTGGGTTTTTAATTTTTTGTTTTTCCATGTGACCAAATGTCATTCAGCCCATAGATCATTTCTTTTTCATAAAAGTTCAAATATTCACATTATTTCTCTACTTTTTACTGGTGTTCCAGTTCTTTCCTCTATAAATGATCTCAAACATACAAAGGTAATGCACTGAATTGGAAGATGTCACCACCATGTGGCTGATCAAATCTGACTACATCTTCAGATACAGTATTCAAATAATGCAAAGCTGTGTAGAGTGGTAAAGGTCAAAAATAACATTTGGAATTCTGCCCAGAAATGAACTGACAACCAATGAATTTTTTTTCAAGGGAGATGGGAGTCACCAGTCCAAGGCACCAGCTTGACTAAAGCATTTTGAAGTTTTCTGAAGGCTCCAAAGAGTTTCCAAAGCAAGCCCCATATACAGAGTGTTAACAGTAATTAAAATACTGGAGCAAATTACAGGGCGCGTTCAACACCACTGTTTAAGGAGCTCCACTGGCTGCTGTTTATTTTCCGAGCCCAATTCAAGGTGCAGAGCCCTACAAAGCCCTAAACGGATTGAGACCCTCCTACCTTCATGACCGCATTTCTCCCTATGAACCTGCACGATCTCTTCGCTCGTCGGGGGAGGCCCTGCTCTCGCTCCCACCACCCTCACAGTCGCGGTTGGTGGGGACAAGGGATAGGGCCTTTTCCGTCGTGACCCCCTGGCTCTGAAACTCCCTCCCCAGGGAGATCAGGCAGGCCCATACCCTCCTCTCCTTTCGGAAGAGCCTGAAAACTTGGCTCTTCCAACAGGCCTTTGGCGACTGATCTAGTAGGATCGACCTGTTGCCTATCCAGCAGTAGTCCCTTGTGTACGCCTTCCCCAGAACTTTAATGGCTATGACAACTTGGGTAACCACCCCTTCCTGATGATATCAACATAACTTGCACTTTTGGCCCAGTTCCTTTGGATCCAATCCAAGATTTTATCATTATATTTTTGTATGTGATTTTTTTATGAGTTGTTTTTATTGTTGATTGATCTGTTTTATTGCTTTGTTTTTATATTGTTGATGTCCAGGCTTGGCCCCATGTAAGCCGCCCCGAGTCCCTTCGGGGAGATGGGGCAGGGTATAAAAATAAAATTATTATTATTATATTAAATAGGGTGTAATTAAGGCATATGTCACTCTAACCAGATCTGACTTCTCAAGGAATGGGAACAAGTCTAGGAAAACCTAAGATTCCAAGGTAGTATAATCCCATCAAGCACAAGATGAACCCTATTCCCAGATCATTCCAGGAGCACTTCGCCTTATCTGGATTAGCGTTCATTTTTTGATTTTTATCTAGTCCATTACTGGCACCAGACACGGCTTTAGTAGAGAGGCTTCTTTCTTTGAACCAAATGGAAAGAAGAGATAGGGGATAGTGTACTGGTGACATTAAACCCCAACACGCCAGATAACCTCTCCCAGTAGTCTTTATTTAAACATTAAACAGCAAAAGGAGCAAAACCAAGCTCTGAGGACACCACAGGCTAGGGTGTTGAACAGGCATCCCCCTGCACTGCCTTCTTAGTCTGCCTCTCCAAGAAGGACTGGAACTACTGTATAATAGATCCCTCAAACCCAAATCCACAGAGGTTACTTATTGCGGATTATATGCAGGTTTTTCAGGTTGTAAGCCAACCTAGGGCTGCACGCCCCCCCCCCCCGAAATTACACCCCCCACCCCAAACTTATCGGCATCGCCACCAGCGGGCAGCAGCGGCGGCAGTGGCGGCAGCGACCATTGCATTGCTCGCCCTGGAACCAAGAAGTTGCTTGTGTTCTCGCGAGATCTTGTCAAATATCGCGAGAATACAAAATACTTCCTGGTTCCGCAGCGAGCGACCCAATGGTCGCCGCCGCCACTGACCGCCGCCACCGCTTCGGGTGCGCCCAGGAAGGGCTGCGCCCAAAGTGGTGGTTTCAGTGGTGTCAATGAAGAGCAGGGCCTGATTATATGAAAAGTCACTGAGAGCATTAGAAGAACTACTGAGAGCATTAGAGAAAGCATTATGATTATCTATTTCCCTGTATAGGTCATTCATCAAGGTGACCAAAACTTTTATCTGTTCCATAGCTAGATCTGAAGCCAAATTCAAGTCAATTTAGATAATCAAAGTCATCACTAGAAGTGTGAAATTCTCTAATGAGGAACTCCCAGATATCTAATGCATCATAGCAAACCACGTTGATTGTGTTAGTTTGATTTGGTATGTACAGTATAAATATAGATTATAAATTAACACATTTACACCATGGAATCACTTGTTGGCCTCTTACTTTCAGCAAAATGCTCTTTCCCACAAATATGCTCCATGGAAACCCCATAACAGAATTCCCTGAAAGCTATGGATACAAAACTGATAGCAGGATTTGCTAACAATTCAGCAAGCCCTCATGTGAGTCTAAGAAAAGTGACATAATGTTTGTAACGTCTGAAGACCTAATTGAAAACTTGGCTTTTTAAACAGGCCTTTGACAAAGGCAAAATGTAAGAATTCTTAATAACCACCAAACAGATTCTATGGCTTATCTTTATTATGCAATGGTTTGAAACCTAATTATTGTTCAAATCATTTTATATAATAACCTATTGATGCATCAGTTGTATTGTGTTAATTTTGTGATTTTTTTTAAATGATATTTTACTTATTTTGTTTTATGTTATCTACTATGTCTTTATGACTGTAAGCCTCTCCTAGTCCCTTGTTGGGAGATAGGGCGGAGTATTATTATTTATAACCCATATTTGTCTTACATTGGTCACATTTTTCTCTTTTTAAATCTGTTATTCCCATCATTGTTACAACTTTACTATCTTTTCCCTCGTTCATGTTTGATACACTTTATGAATTCATCCAATACGAATTCATACCATTTAATGATCAGAAGCACCTTCAAAACTCTGTTATGTAATTTAAATCCTATCTTCCTTGTCAATGAAAGAGAAAAGATGCATATATATGAGAAGCCACCATATAGGCAATAAGCATTTTAATTAAATTGACTCTATAGGGCATAATGTTAGTTAGGTACACATGGTATCAGGAAAACATAAATCATAATACTATTAGAGAATATCACTAGGCCAGAACCAATGAATAGGGTTATCTTCAGAAAGAATTGAGTAGTAAATAACATTTTCTGAACCTGCAATAATATACTGTTCAAGGACATACACACCAGTTACTTTTCATGTCAAAAGGCACTTTAAACAGAAGGATTCCCCAGTGCATCCTGGAAGGGATTGAATCAAGCATATTTGGCCTCAGTTGAAACTGGTTCTAAAACTATTTATTTCAGTGTTCTCATTGCTAGCTAGCACCCTGTCATGAAATTATAAAAATTATTATGGCCTTAAGAACTACTCGGTTAATGAACTCCCGTAAAATAAAGAGAGCAGACACCGAAATGGGATCTAAAGGGTCATTTCCTGACTTATTTATTTATAATTTCTGGAACCACCTGTGCACGAAAACATTGTTAAGTGGCAGGCCCGTAGCCAGGATTTTGATTCGGGGGGTGGGGGTGGGGGTGGGGGGGTGCTGAGTCTGAGTGCAAGAGGATCTACCCTAGCAAACCTTTTGTATCGCATCCCAATACCCCCATGCATATTGGATATATTGAGCATGGTGATCAGATCATGATATGAATAAAAATAACAGATTAAATAATAAATGTTATTTATTTACTTTCATTAACAAAATGTTTAGAATACGTTTTGACTTATTTTTTTACTTTACAGCAACAGTCTTTTCTTCTCCCCAGCCATTTTGTCAATTGCTTTTTCTGGTTCGATAATCATGTGCCGATGGATGGAAATCATTGCTAGTCCACTAAGTCTCTGGTTTGTCATTAAACTTCTAGATGCATTTTTCACTCTCTTCGTGGTTGAAAACGATCACCATGAGAATTGTTTTTTTTGGGGGGCTGAAGCCCCTCAACCCCCCCCCCCCCCGCCTGTTAAGTGGAATTAACCTGTAAAGATTTACATCTTGTGATATTAGCCACCTAGTGGACTAGGTGTCATTCCCTCTGACTACCTTCAAAGACATACAGGCACCAAATATCCTGAAAGCCAACCAAATTTCTTTGGCTGCACCTCTCAGCTGATTATAACTGGAAGGCCATCTTGAGGGTGCTCCCTCCCAAACCTCATAGTTTTTCAAAAGTGAGAACCCTCATTCCAGGCCCAGACCCCCAAAACTTATAGGAACTGTTATGGAAGTCCACCCTTCACCCCTTAAAGGTGGGGTACAGTACCTACCAGGACTATTTCACTTTATCATGCTTTTTAACTTACTCAACAAAACCTATTGAAGTGACTCCACCCAAAGCCAGTTACCACAACTCTTTGAAACAGTGTGGGGTAGATGAATCCCCTACAAGGAACAATTGGTGATGGTGCTGGGAAATTCCTACCTGGCCCTTGTGCAACCAGTGTAAACTCTCCCTGTCCATAGAGTGGAATGGTGGGTCATGCTGAAGCAAAGAGGATGGAGAGGGGCAGAGTAGCCTTAATAGCTTGCAGCTCTGCCCAGTCTTGTGATTGTGGCCAGTGAGGTCAACCAGCCCTAGCTCGGTCCATAGTTGCAATGTTCTGAAACACTGCTCAGAATTTTTAAAATATAGAATCAGGGTAAACTGTACCAGATTTTCCTCATTAAGACTTGCACATATCATTGCTTATATTACATAGGCAGCTCAATATTATGCATATTTGCTCAAATATGAGTGCTATTATATTTCAGTTATTCCCCATAGGAATGATACTTTAGTTGTAAATGCCCAAAGAATTAGTGAATGTCTACTGAGCTGTTGAGTTAAATAAAAAAAGATCTGGCACAAGGAAGACTTTGCAGATATTTGTAATCAGGGCCATAGCCAGAAAAAAAATGGGGGGGGGGGAGGGTTGAATGCCCCCCCCCCCGGGCTACAGGTCTATTTGTAATGTCTTCAAAAGTTAACTCGAAAAAATTCTTCCCAATGTATTCCAGCAAAAATTCTTTTGGGTTTTTTTTCCTACCATTTTCTTTCTTTCTTTCTTTCTTTCTTTCTTTCTTTCTTTCTTTCTTTCTTTCTTTCTTTTTCTTTCTTTCTTCATCATAATTATCATACATGTATGACTCACATCTCCTTTTAAAACCATTAAGTTATTTCATAAACAATATGCAAGAAATAGAAATAACTTTTCAAATTGTGGTAAAGTAAAAACAGTAGTGAAACTCCAACCTTTTTGTAAACAGGGCTACACAATGAATGCCTGGTCAATCAAATATTATATATCCAATAAGTCTGCCATCTATCTCAGTGATTTCCCCAGTCATACCCTCCCACATCATATTCTATCTCCATTAGATGTAATCCTGCATGAAAGGAGCATTTTCCTCTCCTAAAAGTAAATAAGAAACTCCTATATTTGAAGGGTTATGGATTGTGGCCACTGCTGCTAAAAATTATTGTCTTAGCCTTTTTGTTTGGTAATAAAATTTTATATACCTATATTAGTATAATAAACTAGAGCAATATATTTCCCAGCTCTTCATAATTCTTCATAATAATTAAAAACTGGGGCATAGACACTGAAAACTGGGAAGCCCTGGCCTTTGAGCACTCTAATTGGAGGTCAGCTGTGACCAGCCGTGCTGTGGAGTTCAAAGAGGCACGAATGGAGGGCTTAAGGGAGAAATGCGCCAAGAGGAAGGCCCGTCAAGCCAACCCTGACTGGGACCGCCTTCCACCTGGAAACCGATGTCCTTACTGCGGGAGAACATGCAGATCAAGAATAGTTCTCTCCAGCCACCTACGAACACACCACCAAGACAACAGAAATGGAAAAAAACATGAAGATAGGCATACTCCTTTATAGAATCTCCCTATATTGTATATGCTGTCCTTGCACAAAATGTCTTGTATTAGTTCTGCTGAAGTTTGGCAGATTTGATTGCTTTAGAAGAGGCTATACTTGAAAATGTAATACAATTTTAAAAAATAAACTTCAAAGGCATGTAGCACAAAATCACCATATCTATCTGTCAAAGTAGCAGCTATTGTTTCTTTAAACGGTATTACCATATATGTTGTTTTCATGTAATTATGATAAACAGAGGAGAAACATTGAAAGTCATTTCTTGATTTCTGATGATAATCAATGGGAAATCCAAAGATTTAGAACTCCAAATCAGGGTTTGGATTCAGCGTTGAGTTGAGTTGAACAGCTTCAAAATAAATCCAAGTTAAATTATATTCCTTACTTAACTGGTGAACAATGTACAATTGTGATTTTCAAAGGAATTCTCCAGTGATAGAGTATTAATTTTGTGCCAAGGAAACAAAGTATGCTAAGGAAGATAACAGCTTTAAATCCAATTGTTAGTTCCAACTTGAGTAGGCTATTGAATCAATGGGACATCCACAGCAGTTGACTTGCCAAATTCTCTTTGATTCAGTTAGTCTGTTCTAGTTGGGGCTAACAATTGGATTTAGGTCAGTTTCTCTTTCTATATAATAATACTTTGTGAAATGTACCTACAGTGATTAAAGTCTGTCCAGAAATGCTCATTATCCTATATTTAAGGCTTATTTGAGATTGAATAGTTTTTGACATCTTTCTTGCACCAATTCAGATTTTCAGAAAATGTCTGATGATAGTCTTAAACTAGGTTAATACCTTTTTTAGTGTGTCATTTCTTTCTAGCTTAATTACCATTTCTTTCTAGGATAATTGTAAAAATTCTTTATGGAATCCATTTGATGAGGGACAGGAATTGAGAACTGCCCCTTCATGTCCCATGACCAGAGCAGTGAGGAACGTGACTGTCCTTGACTGACCTCAGGGTTTTCACCCCCCAGTTTGAGGGATGAGACTCCTGGTCCATATAATAGCCAGTCTGGAAGCAACCCAGATTTAAAGTGAGTTTCTCCTGGGTGTTGTAGTGTTTCACCCAAGGAAAGCAGGGGAGGAGATCTACAAGAGACCAACTTCTTCAGCCATCTCTACATCAGGATGCCCTTTCTTCTTCCTTACCAATCCACACAACAAAGAAACATTTAATAGATGAGAGTTAAATAAAGTTACCCATATTTTCAACCAATATCTTGTGTGCAGTCTCATTATTCCCCCCTTTTTTTTTTGGTCAGCAAATACCTTTTTAGCCTTCTTGAGTGTTAAAAATATTTTATTTCTTTCTAGTTTAATTATAAAAATCTTCAGGCCAGTGCTCTTAAGAATCTCTCTCCCCCCCCCCCCCTCCCTGTTTCTCTGTAACCTGAATTTACAGGACAAGTGAGTCTTCGAGTTCAACAAATGATTTATGGGCATAGTCTTATGGTCAATGAGACTATTGTATTATGTGTTCTTAAGTGCATCACCCAAATGGGCCTGTAATCAATACATTTCTTCAGTGTATTCTTTCAAGAAGCCCAAAAGATCTTTCAGAAAACTTAAAGACAATTGTATTGCAAAACTAGCTAGTGATCAATACATTTTGGACTGCTTAATGAGTGGCTGAAATCAGGGCCATGAAATGAAGTTACTGAACAGTAACTAATTAATCAACAGTGCACCACTGGGGACAAAAATGCTAATTGAAGCAGAACTGAGACAAACCTCAGATATAATAACCCTGAAGTTAGACAGATCAACCACTATGACAAAATCGCTTTAAATAGAATCTGTCTATCATGTACCTGGGAATGATTCCCATTATTAATTATTTATTGAACAATCCTTTCTCTCAGAACTTATGTGCTCTACTACCACAACAAAGAGCACAACGTCTAGAGAGTTAACATCTGCTCATTCAGAATTCAAAGCACTTCATCAAATACTTATAGCAACAGTGCCATGATGAAAGAAGAACATGGAAAGACTTCAGGGGGCAGGGGTACTGTGAACATCCATATATCTAGAATCCCACAAGTAATGTTGATTAGGTTAACAACTCAGATCACAGGACATAGAATGATATGTTGACATTTCCATCATTTGTGTAGCGGAACAAAACTTTGTAAATAACAATGTGGCAGAAAGAGATATAAAGAGATAGGGGGCAGACAAACAGAGAGACAGATGATAATTATATTTTTTGACAAAGCCAATGGCTTAAATTTAGATGCCCTTTGCTAGTTGCAGCTATATCCAGAAACCAGAAATGTTAGGTCTATATCCTAAGAAATAAAAGGAGGGGTGTTATGATGATGGTTAGTAATCTAGACTCCAATATTTCAGTTCCTTTTCTATAGGTCTGTGGGATGTTTATGGAATTACTGAAAGAATGATGCTCTGGCCTGTAGTTCCATTGATTATAGCTATTGAGTATTTCATGCCTACCTGATGTTGAACCCATGCTCTGCAGCAGAACAGAAGGTACTTCTGGAATGACAAACTTTGTGATCCACCAAAGGCCAGGCTCTGATGCTAAAATTCTGGCATTAAATATGGAGAATTAGAGGGATTTGTTTTATATATATATATATATATATATATATATATATATATAGGCCCCTGGTGGTGGCACAGTGTGTTAAAGCACTGAGCTGCTGAACTTGCAGACCGAAAGGTCCCAGGTTCAAATCCCAGGAGCGGAATGAGCGCCCGCTGTTAGCCCCAGCTCCTGCCAACCAAGCAGTTTGAAAACATGCAAATGTGAGTAGATCAATAGGTACCACTCTGGCGGGAAGGTAACGGCACTCCATGCAGTCATGCCGGCCACATGACCTTGGAGGTGTCTATGGACAATGCCGGCTCTTTGGCTTAGAAATGGAGATGAGCACCAACCCCCAGACGACTGGACTTAATGTCAGGGGAAAACCTTTATCTTTATATATATATATATATATATATATATATATATATATATATAGTTGTGGTGTGCTATATTTCCTGAATATGAGAAACAATGGGACAGTAGCAGTTAGTGGTTTATTTATTTATTTATTTATTTTTAAATAGAAGGTCTATCCAATGCAATGTCCCAATTTGGGGATAAACTTCAGCACCAGTGATAGCTCCATTAATGTTCTGACAAGAAGTCGGAGGCTAGATCTACACTGTCATATAATCCAGATTATCTGCTTTGAACTGGATTATATGAATCTACACTGCCATGTTCAAAGCAAATAATTGGATTTTATATGTCAATATAGATGGGACCTGAGTGGCCTGATTGCCCATTGAACTGAAAGCCATCAGTTGGAGTTGGAGAAAGGGGCGGGGAATAATGCTGCACCTGTCTATCTATTGAAATTATATAGTACCTTGTTTCTCCTAAAATAAGACATCCCCAGAAAATAAGACCTAGTAGAGCCTTTGCTGAATTGCTAAATATAAGGCCTCCCCAGAAAGTAAGACTTAGCAAAATTTTTGTTTGGAAGCATTCCCGCCGAACAGAACACCAGAGCAGGCAGGATCAGTAAATGTACGTACCATAAAGTGTTGTACATGGAAATATTGGTAGTAACAAGAAATTCTTGATAGTATTCACAGTTTGTCTGGGTATGCTGGTTTGTGATGACGACTACTGTACAGTATATAATACATGTTCATTTTTTTGTTCAACAATAAATGTGAATTCTTCTTCATGGAAAAATAAGACATCCCCTGAAAATAAGACCTAGAGCATCTTTGGGAGCAAAAATTAATATAAGACACTGTCTTATTTTCAGGGAAACATGGTAGTTATGTGCTACTTTTCAAGTCAGAGGCATTGGAAAGTTGTTGTATTCACAAAATATGAGAACAGCTTAAAAATAAAATCAATCAATCCAGTTACCAAATAAATAAGTAAAGAGGAAACACATAGCATTCTAAAATTAAAATAAAACCATTTTTTAGCAGAATGATGTTTGCAAATGCTCTTCTCAGGTCCATCTATCAGGTTAAGTTGATGTGTCTCCATGATAGGGCTTTCTTCATAATAACATCCTGAATGTGGAACTACCTGCCAAAGGAAATTACATTGCCTATATCTATTATGTGGGTCTGAGAGCAACTAAAATCTTATTGTTTTGCATTAACTTCATCCTTGAAAATTGTTCTGTGTGAACTGTTTAACTGTCAAATTATTCTTAAGGCATGTTTTTGTGCAAATTTTGTGCAGAATTAGTCCTGAATTGTAAATAGCTTTCAAAAATTGTGTGGTTTTCAGAAACTTTCTCATAGCAGGAAGAAAATTGCTGAAATTATTCATTTGTGAAAAATTATAGCCCTGTTTCAGGATCCTTACTCCTCATTAGCTTTTTTTTTTTTTAGCTGTTATACCCAGCAGTTGTTCAAAAGTACTACACTTCTTCCACCTTAGAAGGCTCCTCTGCAAACATAGATTCACTACAGAATAAAACAAATGGGATTCAGTTCATAAGAACAAGTCTGGACATTTGTAACCTGAGGTTATCTCAGAACAATGGGGATGGTCTGGGCTGACAGCTTTGATTCAATTACAGTTTGTCTGGTCATGCCACAAACAGACAGCTTCTGTCTCAGATTTAAAGACTGGAATGAAATAAAGCTTAAAAAATGGAACTCTATCGGGAGGTTTGTTTTTGAAATCTTATCTCAATTGCACATAAACCTTGTATTAAAAACAAAACAAAATATGTTGATGTACAGTTTCTGGGATATCTAACTGACACTTCTGATTGTCTCAGATGTAACAAAATATTGGAATCCTTGCACTTGTCAGAAAAATAAGTAATCTAAAATATGTCTTCTAGTTCTAAAAATATGTCACCAATGTCTGTCAATGTGTTTTCTATGCACAGGACATGCTACAATAATTGTCTTATCAAATAAATACAGATAGGGTCATAATAATCTTACTGAAAATATTAGCAGAAGACCACATCTCAACAATTGAAAAACTGTATACATAGGCTTAGATGGATAAATGTATTTCTAGGAATAGAATATAGAAAAATGCATAAACCAAAAGATTCAGTTTGGATTCTGATTTGCTGGTCTTGAAAATGGCTCACTTTGACTCAACCAGATTTGAAGGCTATGTCCTTGTTGGCTTGTCTGTAATCAGAACCATATATAACATATAGGATTCTATTATTTATTTATTTATTTATTCCCATCATTTCTATCTTGCCCTTCTCACCCGAAGGGACTCAGGGCGGCTTACAAAACTGGCAGAATTTGATGCCAATACATAATAATACAAAAGAAAAAAAAGCAGTTAAATACAGATTTAAAACAATACAAAATACTTGAGCCATTCATCCACAATTCTAGCCATATTTAAGGACACACACTTTAATTTTTCAGAGTTTTTAAACATTATTTTTGGCAGAATTGCTTCTGCAGAGGTTGCCATTTTTTTAAAGATAAATAGGGGATTTTGATTTTATGCAAGAGCAGTCTACATAATTTGAATGTATATTGAAAAGGAGAACACATTTTATCTATCTCGAGATAGTATAAGTTCACACTGAGATATTTATGCTATACTAAGTGGATGCTGAATTGAGGCTGCAGTGTTTAAGAGTCAGAATATCGAAATACCGAAGCAACAGCAGAGATGGTTGCATACCTTATTAGAAACTTGAATCCTGTTCAAGATGTTCACCGTAGAGTTTAAAGTAGGGACATGAGTGGTACATAAGTACCATACTGCTATGCCCCAACCATGTAAGTTAATGTTGATGAGACTGAGGGCACAACCAGAGTACATTAAAGTATCAGCATCTTCCATTTGTATTTTATTCTCATTGTACTTGCACATTCACATCTGCTCCTGCATCCAGTCATTTGTAATTGTGTCCTTTATTACAGGGCCCCTTCATAGTCAATCAATAAAGGTCGGAATTACTTTCAGGTGTTCAGCTTGACTGTAAGGCATTACACCTATATCTACATATTTATACCAAGACATATTTTGACAGCTATCGAAACAAACCTATTGAATTCAATATGTGAGAAAATATTATTCTGTTGGAATCAAATGGTGGTACATTTCAGTTAGCTAGACTAGGTAGGAGGTGTAAGGGCAGGTTTTGGGAGAAGGCCAGTGAATAAAAAACTGCATTTTGAACCAGTCAATCAACAAAGAAGTAGATGGCAATTGTAAGAAATCAGGGTATTTGTGAGTAAGCTTAGTAAGATCAAAATTTAAGGTCTTCGGGCGAGGCCCTGCTGGCAGTCCCACCAGTCTAACAGGTGCGGCTGGTGGGGATGAGAGACAGGGCCTTTTCAGTAGTGGCTCCCTGCCTATGGAATGCCCTCCCAAATGATGTCAGGCAGGCTCTCTCCCTTCTATCTTTACGCAGGAAAGTTAAGACCTGGTTGTGGGACCAAGCCTTCAATCAATAACAGCAGCATCAATTATTACCATCCTAGAATTCATTGACAGACCAGTTATCAGACTCAAAATGTGCCAATTGTGATATATATATATATAATCAATGTTTAATATATTTAATTTTAATTGATTGAATTGTCTGTAATATTTTTATATTGTGTTTTATTGTAAGCCACCCTAAGTCCCCTATGGGTGAGAAGTGTGGGATATAAGTATTATAATAAATAAATAATAAATAAATTTGACATGCTCTAACAAGAATGGCAGCCCACTAGATGGTGTGAGGGAGATGCAGCCGCTGGATTGAAGAGTGAAGATGAAACTTAGTTATTGCAACTTGAGGGAGAGCTGAAAAGGATGAAGTTCATGCAAAACAATAAAATTTTAGTTGCTCTCAGACCCACAGAATAGATATAGGCAATGTAATTTCCTTTGGCAGGCCAGTAGTCCTACAATCAGGATGTTGTTATGGAGAAAGCCCTATCATGGAGACACAGCAACTTAACCTGTTAGATAGAGGTTCATAGATCTATGATAACTGCTCAGAAATATGTTACTATTGATGATGTCACACTTGTGAAGAAAACAATCAATTTGCTTCAACATAGATAGCCTTTTGTTGTTTTTTGTTGTCACAGATATGCTAATGACTCATTAATATGCTTCCTTTTCTTTCCCCAAAACATACAAGAGAAAACACATATGGTAAGCTAGAAATTAAATGACTACATTTCTGAAATGTTGTCCAGTGCAAAGGCTGTCTTCTTCCTCTCTAAGATGAATGTTTATTTTATTCAGATGAAGTATACACACACACATCGGTGATCTTACATAATCTTAATCAAAAAACAAATATTGGGATTACACTAAATGTGCTGATAGAAATAGGCATAAAAATCCTTTAAAATGCTTCAACAGCATGCCTGCCATTTGTCACAGTAATGGGTTGCTTGTAGATTAAACATGTAAAAGATGCACAAGTTAGGTAAACAATCCTTTCATCTCAGCAAACCGGTTTCCAGTTTTTCTGGTGCAATGCCAAATATCCTTCTGTAGAAAAGATTAGAAGAAAACAAAAAAATAGCTGGTCTTCTTTATTGCAGTTACAAATACATGACTGTATTTAGTAACAGTATGCCTTGCCATGACTGTAAATGCCCCCAAAGCTGATCTTTATTGCCAGCAGCTACATCAAACAAGGTAGCCCCAATGGTGAAGTGTGTCAAAGCACTGAGCTGCTGAACTTGCAGACCGAAAGTGGAATGAGTGCCCGCTGTTAGCCCCAGCTCCTGCCAACCTAGCTGTTCGAAAACATGCCAATGTGAGTAGATCAATAGGTACCACTCCAGCAGGAAGGTAATGGCACTCTGTGCAGTCATGCTGGAGGTGTCTAAGGACAATGCCAACTCTTCGGCTTAGAAATGGAGATGAGCACCAATGCCCAGAGTCAGACATGACTGGACTTTATGTCAGGGAAACCTTTACCTTTACCTACATCAAACAAAGGAGGTCTTCAGCTGTCAATTGGGACACAAGTAGGAGGATGTTTCCATCCCTTCCCACCAGTAAATAAGGTTGTGATAATGGACATTCAATTGCCATTGAAATCCCTTGTTATAACTTTTTTTTTTAATTGCAGGAGAGGGCTGGAAATGTTAACCTCTTTGTGCCACAATTAGCTGGCACCTTCATAGGATGGTGCTTCTGCACAACGAATCATTGGTTGCCCTCTCCCTATTTGGAAGAACTTTATAATTCCCGCTGCCTTAAGAAAGCTCAGAGCATTCTTGGGAATCCATCTCACCCGACATATTCTTTCTTTGAATTATTGCTGCCTGGCAGATGGTACAGAGTGACAAAGACAAGGACAAACAGACTGAAGAATAGCTTTTATCTTAGAGCTGTGGCTATGTTGAACTCCGTGGTTTCGTACTGATGTAGCTTTGGGGCTGTGTGGTGGTGGGGTGTGTGTGGAGGGATGGGTGTGTTGTTTTGTGGTGTGTGTGAGGGAAGGCATATAATTTTGTTGTGCAATAGCACAATGACAAATGAAGTTATTCTATTGATGCAACTGTTTACTGTTAGGTGGGATTGTGGGGGGTTGAAGATAGCAAATATTACTTAGGACATATGTCCATGAATAGCAAATCTGGGCTGCAGATTTTTCATTGTTCAAACACTCTACCCACAGTCCCTAGCAGCGGCAAGAGAAGAAAGTGTCCAGCCCATCTAGTTGGGCCAAACCCGGTTCAGCCCTACTGGCCAGTCACCTTTATCTGTCTGTTAAACTCTTGTTGCAGTTGCCGGTTGGAGAACTCCAGATTGCTCTTGGCTGTCAATGAATGCCTTTGCATTTAGTCACATTCCCATGTGACTAAAGGGATGGTGTCTGGTGGTGGCCAGGAACTCTGTAGCTCTCCATTCAGCTGCCACCATGACAGGTATGATACAACACTGATCAGTTTGCTTTCTCCTGCTCTGCCAAACACTGGGGAAAGTGGTGATGCCATGTGATGTGGACATTGGATTACAGCTGGCCTATCTATCCACATTAACCCCAAAGTGCAGGTGTGCTCCAGAGTTTCTACATAACTATGACACTATCTGAGTCTACACTGACCATATAATGCAGTTTTTTCTGCAGTGTAGATGGGGCCTGAGGCATTACACAACCTCTTACATCACAAGGAAAAACTGGTTAACTTATTTCACCCCGTGTTGCTATCTTTTAATCTCTAGCTGTAATCTGGACATAAAGGCTCAACATCTGGTCAGATTTGGTATTTGGGACCAGTGTAGACAGTTGATAAATTTTGCATTTTTTATTAAGTAACCAATGTAAGATATCAGCAAATATCACAACTTTGCAAGGCACTCCACCAGTACAAGTTCCAACACTAAGTGCATACATCAATCATGGACCAATACACTAAGGATACCCCATCCCCTTTAACCATGAAAATATAGCAGTCACGAAAGAGCTTTGTCATCATACAAGCCACCATCTGATGCTATTAAAAAATTAGCTCAGCAATACCTATATTCAGTAAACATATATCCATCTATATCCATTTCTTACTTTTATTTAATGTATGCTTACAGATATGTCAAATGTTTTTTTAAGAACCCAGTTAATTCTTGTTGTTAGGAATAAAAATCTATTTAGTTCTGTCATCCAAATAATATATTTAATTGAAATCAATGACACAATGAGGGTTGGATGAGTAGAGTTGTTAAAATACAACCCAAAGTACAATTTCTAAACTGCAAATATTTATTTCTGAATCACTTAACTTTATTCCACCCATCCCATAAGTGAATAGGAAAATGTCATCTCTCTCCCATTCCCTCCCCAAAAATACTCTGCTATGAATGAAGCAAATGCTTTTAAATTCTACTTTTTGTTTCTCTCACTAACTTTAGTGAGTTCTTTTCACATGGCTCTCTTTCTTCAGCGACTTTTTTCTGCAACAGCCTTCATCTGCCAACAGGCACAGATCACATAGCTAACCTTGGGGGAAGTTACTGGGTCACTGTGACACAAAGAAAACTGCTCTTAACACTGCTGTCTTTTACTAAGCTACACACTTAGAACTAGAGAGAAATTTTCCTAACATGTATGTTAACTGTTGAAGGTCTGTGGAGTACCCCTCCTGGCATGCAGATATATTTTTCAAAACTTTTCAGAGTCTCAAGAGGACTTCCCTGTTCTTCCCAGGTAATTCAACGCAATGACAGTTAAACAATGAGTAACCTGAACCAAATATTCCAAAGCAAACTTTCAAAGTGTCCTACTTCTAACCAGCTTTCTGTAACGGCTGGACAGATATTTTGAAGTAAAAACACCTGAATTGCCTAGAGGGAAAGATAAAATCACCTGCTGCTTTTGAGATACTCTACTTCTGTCAACCTTAGAGGGAAAAAGTGGTTTTGAACATGGATGCTATAAGGCCAGAAAGACACAGCTTCTACAGAGACTGAAATGACAACAACTCCCAGCTAGTCCCAGTAGCTGGATTTCTACTGAAATAATCTTTCAGATTTTACCTAGAAAGAACAAAATGAAAGAAGAAAAAAGAAGAAATGATGACCTCCTGATGTTCACATACCTCTCACTGTGCTTTTGGACAGGAGGAACAAGCAAAACACTGAAATACTGGGTTTTCCAAAAGTATAAAGTTACAGGAATGCACATTTTATATGGAAGGCAAAGGCATAGCTTTCTGGCTTAGTTTTATAAAGGTCATTTACCCCATAATGCAGAATTTGGAAGCTCTAATCTGACCCAGTGTGATTCTTGATGATGTGAGAAGAACAGCAAACATTGGTCTTCTCTACTTCCTTCCACATTCATGTCTTCCAACAAACACATTGTTGCTGTTGCTGTTTTCTTTATTTACATCCTGCCTTTCTTTCAATAGTGAAACTTATAGTGGCAAATAGCATATTTAAAGCAACACAGATTCAAATTACGTACAGCATTCAGTAAAAGTATAATATAAAGAATCAAACAATATATAAAAGTAAATACATTAAGCATTATAAAAGTGCATTAAAATGTACAAAGCAATTTTAACAGCAGCATTACACAGTATTAAATGTTCACTCTGGTAAGTTTTAAATATTCATGTAAGGAAGGAAAACTAAAGCCGCATCTACACTGCCATATAATGCAATATGAAACTGCACCATATGGTCAATGTAGACTCATATAATGCAGTTCAATGCAATTCAAAGCGTTTACACTAGAGTTGTGCACAAATTTGTTTTCTTCCAGTATCTTCAGTACCTCCAGGATACCATAATGGTAAAGGCTCCCCTAGTACGAAAACCCACCCCCAACGAAAGCAAGTGGGAACTGCTTTATTTATTTATTTATTTATTTATTTATTTATTTATTTAATACAGCATTTCTACCCCACCCTTCTCACCCAATACAGGGACTCAGGGTGGCTTACAATACAAAACACATAAATAACAGTTACAATAATATTACATCTCAATTTAAAATTAATTTACATTAAAAACATTCATAAATACACATAAAGTAAATATTTAGGTGCTTTCTGAGTCCAAAACCGGGTCTGTCAATTTCATCATATGCCATATATTATAGTTGATACTGCCACTGTTAATTGAAGGCCTGGTCCCACAACCAAGTCTTAACTTTTTTCTGAAAGGAAAGGAGGGAGGGAGCCTGCCTGATTTCACCTGGGAGGGCATTCCATGCTTTGGCTCCTCCTTCTCTATTTGGCATCACAGCTAAATCTTTTTTTTATTTTCCTTTATTTTCCTGATTCTTTTTATTTAGTGATACAGACTAGGAGTTGGAGACCTGAGGGACATTAGATGGGGTGTGCACGTGTATGTTGGGGCTTTCACCCTTTTAACTTCCTTTTCTCCTTCCCTTCCTCTCCTTCAGAAAATACTTCTAAATGGTAATTAATAATTATTATTAATTATAGGAATCCAAGAAAACAAAAAGAGAAGCCTACTTCTCCTCTAGAGTAAAAAGTAGAAACACTGAAAACAAAACCCCAAGCACAAAGGAGATTGCATGGAAGAGAGGGGATTTTTAAGGTAGTCCAGGCAGGATAGTTCCATTGAGCTTCCCTGGGCCTCTTTAAAATGCCTTGGAAAGCTGTGTGCCATGCTGCTGGTGCTGTAAGAGAAAGCGTACGCACCTGCCTCTCCTGTAAAGCAGAACAGCTTTAAGATGCATTATACCTGGTTTCCTCCTCTACAAAGGGAAAGGATCCAGAAAGAATGGTAACTCTGATGCTTTTTAAAATTCAGGTCTTAATGAAGGATATGGAAGTGGATCCGGTGGCAAGTCCCCACCCCCCAATAATGGACTGGGCAGGATGCTTTCATAACTCCATTGCTGACACCCAGGCTTCCTTGAAGGGAAAAAAAGGAAAGGCTTCCAAGGGAAAAGGGAGCCCCATAAGTCCCCCATTGCTGCCAATGGGCTAAAAAGTTTTTTTTAATGCAGAACAAAAGTGCGCATTCACCTGCAAGCCCATTTTCAGGAGGCTTATGGTATCAGGCAAACAGAAAGGGATAGCGATTCACCCAAAATGCACAAGCCTAATCTACACTGACCATATAATGCAGTTTGAAACTGGATTATATGCAGTGTAGATGAAGCCAAGGGTGAAGACATACCAGTGCCCCTTGGAAGAGAGTTTCAAAAACTGGAAGTAGCCTGCAAGAAAGTCCTCTCCTTTGTTCCATTCAAAGAAGCTGAAAAAATGATGGGAAAGAGAGAAAGGTCTCCCAAGCAGATCTTAAAACACTGACGGGCACAAGAAGGGATATAATGGCCCTTTGAGCAAAAGTTTAGATGGTTTGTTTTATGTCATTACCAGTACTTTGAATTGTCCCCAGAACAGATGGATAACCAGTGAAACTATGTATTGTAAAAAGTATGCTCTTTTTACCATCTCTACACGGGGGCATTTTTGCCTCATTTTGCTGCTTTGTTTCACAGCAAGGATGGGGACTGCTATGCACCATCACAATGCACTGCAGGCCCTACTCACTTTCCTCCCAGTGTCGGGAGAAGTGCCAACTACGGGGAGCAAAGTGTATTTTACAATAGAGCTACCTGCACTTTCCTCTCCATTTCCCATGTGATGGAGGAAAGGGCGGCAGGGCACCACTGGTTACCACGCATTGCTGTCCTTTCTGACATTTGTTGGGTGAGGGTAAATGTGCCAACACACCCTGTCCCGTCCACTGTGTGATGAGGAGAGGAGGGAGTCATGTGGGATTTCACTCACCTTCCCTTTTGCTGGAGATTGCTGGTGCAGTGGCATGGCCCAAAAGGGCTGTGTGAAGAGGTCTTTAGCCAGCCCCTGCTAATCTTTCTGCTAGTCTTTGCCCACTGAAGTTTCTGAGTACTTTTCAAAAACAGGCCTATGATTAAATTTCAGTTTTGGTAATTCAACTGGAAATGTATCGTGGCCGAACCATCATCTTTGTTAATAACTGAAGAGGAATAAAGCTAAATTACACTGCAGGTGTTTTTTTTCCTCCTTTAAGTTTCCATGTTCCCCCTTTTTAATGGCAAGTAGGGGGGGGGGGGTGAGTGCACTTTCATACAGCTCTGAAAGATAGTAATGATTCTAAATATTCCTGAAAACATTTATTCTACTTCCCATTTTCACTTATTCTTCTATGGATAATATTATTTATAGTTTGATTTTTTTTTCTTATTTCACTTGGTGACTAAGCATTAAGCAAGGTCTTTGCTGTCACTTTGTGCTTTAATAAGTCTGAGAAATTCTGCTGCATTATTCTCTTAATTTTCTTGCTCTTTTTTATGTTCACTTATTTTTCACATATCTTCTATTACTGTCTTGATCATCTAAGGCAAATGTTATTCCTGAATCGTCTTACAGTTAATTCTAAAAGCTGAAGACTTGCCTTTCAACCTTCTGTTTCCAAAGAAAGAGAGCAAGCTAACCAGTTTGAAAGCTGGTGTCATCTATTCAAGAGACATGACATGGGCAATGGCATTGTAAACCTTCACAAAATCTAATGTAACTTTTCCACAATAATAATACTTTAGCTCTCGCACTCTTTAACTTTTTGGGAGTCTTGCTAGAACAGAGTGACTGTTGATACCCCATTTCTATATCAAGACATGTTGCATCTCAGACTACTTAAACAGTAATTGTGTTGATGTTTTATTAGGGTTATGTTGTATGTTCTTGTTCTGGTAACAGATTGTTTTACCTATGATGGAAACCACCCTAAGTCCCTTCGGGGAGATAGAGCACTATGCAAATAAATAATTATTATTATTATTATTATTATTATTATTATTATTATTATTATTATTATTATTATATCATTGTGATACCCGAGTGAACACTATCTCTTTCCCCTCCCTGCTAGTTAACAAAAAGCAATGCAAGAATAATAAATTAAATAAACAACAATTTTCTGCCTTCTCATAACATCTAAATCCAAAGCCACACAAGTCTGCTTAATGATAGAGCTGGCTGGAGAAATATCTTCACTGTTACATGAGCATATGGATTCAAACTATTTTATTCTTGCTCCTTTATTTTAAATACATCTTAACAACGAAATTTCCTTTTTTTTTCATTTCTGTTGAGCTGATGTTTTAATTTTTTTTCTATCATTAAATCCAACATCACTTCCTGGAAAATAATCACAACCAATATGGGACCTATTCATGAATCTTGCATGAGAGTCAGTGTGGTGCAGTGGTTTGGGTATTGGTCTAGGATCCTTTAAAGTAGGGCTAAAAGCCCCACTCAGTCATAGATACCAACCAGGCAACTTTGGACAAGTCAACTGATTTTTCAGCCTCAGTGGAAGGCAAAGGCAACCTCCACTGAAGAAATCTGGTCAAGAAAAACTCCTGGTAGTTTCTCCTTTGAGTCACCATTAGTAAGAAACAACTTGAAGGCATACAGCAACAAAGAGCATTTTCCCACCATCACTTGCTTTTCTTTTTTGCTTTCTGTGTCCCAAATTTGGAGTGATCTTTGTGGATCAATTCACAGTCAATATGTGTTTTTACCATCATGAATAACTGGATGGCATTGGTTAACCCAGCTATTTAACTATGCTTCTGGCTAAAATGAAAATACAATGAACGTGTGGCTATAGTATAGGAAGTTGATTTGAAAAAATATATTAACCAGGAAACTAGAATTAGACTTCTTATATTAAAGAGATTGTGTATGCTTAAACCTGCAAAAATGTAGAGACAACCTTACAGAAGCAAAAAGAGAAACAGCTACCTGATACATTCATGGGATCCATCAACAGAACTATTTTCTGCATCATAGCAATGCAGTTATGGGAAAAGTTCTTGCATGTCTACCTGAAATGAAAAGGCCAGCTGTGCCAGTGAAATTATCAAAGCTATGGCTGGAATTCATTAAGACAGTTACATATGTATAAACTCTTTTGTTACATAGCTACATAGTGCCTCCCAGCCCAACTCTCCCTATGCTTAATTACTGGGCAACAGATGAGGGTATTGCAGTATTTATTGGGAAATATATAATTGCTCTTCTTCTTGAAAGTAATCATCAGTGCAACAACCAGAAGTAGGATATCTGTTATCATTTCCCCTCAAACTGGAGATTGTTTGCATGAAGGGAGTAGGAACATCAGTCAGCTACTTCCCAATCAATGGGGCGGGGGGGACACTCATCACTCACAGTATCTGCTACCTGAGATTTGGGATCTGGAGGAGCTTAATAGTTTCTAGGTATTCCTTAACTTGCTGAATGCATAATATAGACCAGTCATGGATGCATAACTAGATTATACATTTGTAACTGACTTAGGAAATTGATGACCAATCCTAAATAATGAGACCAGACACAAAAAGCTGAGTTAAAAATGAGCTATATTATTTGACCTACATTCTACTGGAGATTAGTAAAACAGTAGGGAACAACCGGTTTGACTGAAGCTACGTATCAGCCTATTATCTACCTCTCAGTCCTCATAGATGAAACACCTGAACTCCAAGGGCTGTCCAATGTTATTAGTTGGTCATCCTGGCTGGCCATTTACTGGAAAACAAACCTAGGGCATTCCCTCCCAAGTCATGGGAGTTTGTAACAGAGATTAACGCCCCTCCAAAAAAAAAATAGTCACACAAAGGTAGTTTTTTTCACAACCTCTGGGTCATAGGACCTAAAGAGGACATTTCAAGGGTGCCAAGGTTGCACTCTTATATTATCCCCTTGATACATGTTGGGGATTATTTATAGGCACAGCCCACAGCCAATTGTCAAAGTTCCACAGAGGCAGTATGGGACAAATGGAATAAATGCAGGTAAAGGAGCGAACATCTGTACCCAAAGCAATCAAAGTTCACACTGCATTGAAGAAGATAGATTGCAAGCTTAAGTTGAAGAAAGGATTGTGAGGAAGCAGACTATCTTAAATAGCCCAAATAACCCAGCATGTATTCTTGCATGTATTGCATCTTGGCATTGAGCAGGGAATGCATTTTACCCTGCCCTCGATTCAAGGAGACCATCAAATACGATAGTTGTTTGTTACTTCTAGCATAGTAAAATGATGCATTTCATTTTCAGTAAAGTTTTTTCTTCCATTATGTTGAAACCTGAGTGTCATTTTATATCTTGTAATGTAGAAATAATAACAAATGAGGAGGCAAATGCTTTAAAAAAAAAGATTCATCGCTGTTTCCTATTACTAGCCTAGATCAAGCATGCCACAGATCCTGTTGTGAAACAGCACATATCTTGATTCTTGATTCATCTCAAAGCTACCTCTTATACATTTAATGTCTTCTTCCATTAGGATTTTCTATCATGCTAATCAAGCAATGAACACCTTCACCCTAAAGGTAATGGCCCTTTACTAACAACATATCATTCTCTTCCCTATTGATGTCTGTAGCAAATAAGACTCTCCAACTGAGAATGCATAGTTTGTACAATTGAACTTTTCCTTTTGAAAAAAACTTAACAATTCAGCGTTTGAAGAATGACATAAAGCTTGCTTTTATTTTTAATTGTTTTGTTCATTTAAAAGATCAGTTGTATTTTTCTGTGAGAAAAGAGAAAGAAAATAACTTTCCCACTGATTCTGAAGAAAGGAGCACAGATATAAGCCTTTGTGAGCAAGTCATCCTTCCTATATCTGTTATATTGCATCCCAATGTAAAAACGGCACAGGGGGGAGTTTGAATTTTAGGGGCCATTGAGCAATGGATTTTTTCCAATGTATCTCAATTATAGAAACACAAGTGCTAAATAACTTTACACAGAGGTTACTGTGAAAACACAAAGTGTTCAATAGCCCTCAAAATTTCTATTTGTTACCTGCAGTGTGCGAACTAATGGCTGTACATTGAGTGAGAACACAAAGGAATAAAGCATGTAAGGACATTTGTTCAGGACCTCTTAAAAGGTTTCCTTTTACTGCCTACATTACAGCTGCTCTTAATGTGTACTTTTCTATTGTGTCGCTCTTCTTGCCAGGAAAGAAACCCAATTTGAAATCATGCTGCCTTTAAACATAAATGTTACCAATGGTCTAATGAAGGAGAAGAACTGGTGATGTCATCTGCCAAATGATGTTAGCGCCAGAATAATGGAATGACATACCATGCTGCTGACAAATAAATGAAGTGATGCAGTTTTTGAGTTATACTAATTGCTTGTGACAGATTAGCATACAAGAAGATAATTAAGCAAAGATTCAATACCTTATTCCTTTTCTTTGTGAAGGTTCCTACTTCACACCAGAAGTGTGAAGACTAATGGTTTCCAAGATGCTATGTATTTAAAGGTTGAATTTCAGTTGGTTGAAGATATTTATATATAGTTTAGTTATGTTTTTCAAGCTAAAGCTATGATTCTTTGCAGAACCGGCCTGAGGTAATTTTAAGTAGTAGGAGAACCTAATTCTGGTGCCCCCCCCCCAAATTTTGGCACCCACCCCCCACAAACCAGAGGCTGTGGCTGTGGTGGCAGAGGCAGCGGTAGAGGTAGCGGCAGCAGAGGCGGCTGCATTGGTGTCGGGTGCGGAGGCAGTGGCACACGTCAGCACGTAGGGCGGGCGGGTGGGCGTGCACTGGCACGCAGGCATGGGACCGCCTTCCGGGTGGCGTGTGCTCTCTCCAGCTGCTTTAATAATAATAATAATAATAATAATAATAATAATAATAATAATAATAACTTTATTCTTATACCCCGCCCCATCTCCCCGGGGCGGCTTACATGGGGCCATGCCTGGACAAAACAATATAAAAGCAAACAATGCAATAAAACAAATCAATCAACAATAAATACAACAATATTGATAAAGACAGTCATAAAAAGTCAGCATACAAAATAGGTATTAAAAACATGAGTTGAATTCACGGATCTGGGCCAAAGTGCAAAATATGTCGAGGTCATCAGGGAGGGGTAGATTACCCAGCTGATGTAGTCATTAGAGTGCTAAGTGTAATACTGAGGAGGCATACCTATGGGTCTATGCTCAGTGGGCAAATAAGTTGAAACTACCAGGGTCAATCATCAAAGGCCTTCTGGAAGAGCCAGGTTTTCAGGCTCCTCCGAAAGGAGAAGAGGGTGGGGGCCTGCCTGATCTCCCTGGGGAGTGAGTTCCAAAGCTGGGGGGCCACAACGGAGAAGGCCCTCTCCCTCGTCCCCACCAACCGCAACTGCGAGGATGGTGGAAGCGAGAGGAGGGCCTCCCCCGATGAGCGAAGAGAACGTGCGGGTTCGTAGGGGGAGATGCGGTCTCTAAGGTAGGTGGGTCCCAAACCGTTTAGGGCTTTGTAGGGGATAACCTGCACCTTGAATTGGGCTCAGAAAATAAACGGCAGCCAGTGGAGCTCCTTAAACAGTGGCATTGAACGTGTCCTGTAGTTTGCTCCAGTTAGGAACCTGGCTGCCGAACGTTGTACTAATTGTAGTTTCCGGGCCGTCTTCAAAGGCAGCCCCACGTAGAGCGCATTGCAATATTATATTATTCAACTGGAGAGCGCGCACACTGCCCGGTAGATGGGCCCATGCTGAAGGAAGGCCGCCAGGTCCATTGCCGATGATCGCCCATGCTTTTTATTCAGTCGATGGTCCTGTGCGCGTGTGCAGGGCTTCCCCACTCGCCACGCAGACACGGAGAAGGCACTCCAGCACAGGACCATTGGCTGGAAAAAAAGCATGGGCAATCATCGGCGATGGACCTGGCAGCCTTTCTTCGGCCTGGCGGCATGGTGGCACCGTGGGCACACAGGGGCGCCTCAACAGGGGTGCCTCATTTTTTTATATATAATGTGATTTTATTTTGTAATGGTATCTGTTTTATATGAATTGTTGTTTTGTAGATTGTTCTATATGAATTGTTGTTTTACATTGTTTTTAGGCATTTACTTTTGGCCTATTTATTGTAAGCCGCTTTGAGTCCCCTCGGGGAGAAAGGCGGGGTAAAAGTGATGTAAACAAATAAATAAATAAATAATAAACTGCGTGTCCCCCCCCCTTGCGTTGCTCCACAGGCAACCGCCTAATTCGCCTCGCCGATGGACTGCCTCTGGTTCTTTGTAGCCTACTCTCAAACAGTTATACATGAGATTGCATCCACAACAGATACTGTGAGTATTATTGCAGTCCTGTACTGGGTAGCATGCTATGTTCTGATGGTGTTTACTGTTACATCTGTGTATTTGTATGTATATACATTATTATGCCCACCAATAGCACGACCTTTCTATGGTGTGCTGATAGGACCTCCCTCGTCAGGCAGGGATTTGCTAAAAAGCTGGACCAAGTTTGCCAAATAACTACTGAGCATATCTTGGCTCAGTGGTGAATCAGAATAGAAACTGTAATCAAGAGATTAAAAAATACTGGTCTGGAGGGGGGGGGCATTTTGAAGGTACTACAGGCAGTCCCCGAGTTACAAACATCCAACTTACAAATGACTCACAGTTATGAAAAAAACCCAGTTTTTTGGTTGAGGTTTTGACTAAAAGTTATAGTCTTATGCATGAGGATATAGGATAATTGAAAGTCTAAACAAAGATCATTGCTGATAGAGAATAAGTCCACAGATTTTTATCTTCAGACTACTGATTCTGAATGCATTTTCTTTCAGAAGTATCCATCTTTTAAGAAGAAAAAAGAATGTATAATCTATATACATATTTCTAAAACTGTTTCGACACTTATTTCAAGCCGAAACTATATTGGGATATTTAGAAAACACAAAAAGAAGCCAAAGATAACTACTTTCAAATTGATGCATTAGACCAGACAGTGAAGTATAGGCCACTTTGTAGCAATATACTCATAAGTCCATGCCATTTCACTTTCACTAATATGCCATTAAAAAACAATCTGCACAAACTTTGCATTTAAATGTTCATCAAATATATACATTGTACTCGTTTTCTCTCATTTGAAATGAATTTTCATTTAAACATGTGCAATTAAAATATTTTCAATTACAATTACACATCCTAGAAATTTATTTTTAGCAAACTGAACCTTTCTGAAAACATCTCATTTTTAAAAAACCTTTGGAATACTTTGGAATTGCATATCATTAACTAAATTTAAGCCTGTTCATGGAATTCAAGGTCCTTGAGCATCTTTAAGTACAATATAAAGCATATAATGCATCTGCAATATCCAGTTGTGTCACTTCTGTTGTGAATGTTAGATTTCAAAAATACATGGATCACTGCCTTTTCTGCCAGCGTACTGAATATATAGCAAGAAAATAAAAACAATACTGAAAAGAACTGCTTTGCACACTAATGCACTTATGCTTAGACCAGTTGGGGGTCAGTCAACAAGACAGCCTGAAGGAGGCTAACTTTAACAACCTTTTCCAATTTGCATTAATCAGAAGCACAGGTGCATAAAGACTAAGGGTTGTTTTTTTTTTTTTTCACTCCTGTGCACTTACATATCTGTGCCAAGCTGCAGATTGCCTGATGTTGAGTACCAAAATTACTTGAAACAACATACAATTATGTTTTGGGTAAATTAACATTTATGAAATAACAGCACATGTTCAACAGGTGCAACCAAGCAGAAAGTCTTTTATTCCCAAATGTTGTACAGTAGGTTCTCTCAGATTTGACAAATTATAATGTCTTTTAGTGGGGAAAATATGAGTTTCTGTAAATTATTTGTTTTGTCACTGATGTATAATTTTGGAGAACTGGCTAAATGGTAATTATTTGAAACAACTTCCTGAATGTCTGTGTTAAACATCCTGCAATACAGTTAACAACATATATTGATTGGCATTATTAATCCATCTGGCCTGTATGTTCCATTCTTTTTCATAGTTGTCAAAAAGGCAGTTGGCTATCAATTGTGATAGTAAAAGTCCTATTTCAAATTTCAGACAAGTTTAAATTCCTACTGTATATTTGTATTGACTGAAAAGTATGAATCAGGCTCAACTAATTTTTGACTGAGGATTCTACAACAGGTATAACTCTGCATACGAACCTGCTCTCCTACCTTGAAGTTTAAAAGGATTGTGCTTCTCTAATGTCCTACTGCTGAAAGAAAGTTGAATGATGACAATCTTCAAGGGTATTTTTTGAACTCGATAGCCCACTGACATTTCAAAACTATAGACCCTAGCAATTCTCCCAAAAGAACCAACCTGTGAACTGTTGAATACTGAATAAGAATATCCCCAGAATGTTCTTTCTACTCATTGTTCCTTCATGTTTATCACACAACTATGGAAACATGCAAACACAATAAAAATAGTTCTATTACTATTAATACCAGTACTGTTATTATTGCTACTATCTTTACCACATTTCACCAGTTCTTTATCCTTTTGGGTAACAATATGATGTGTGGACAACATTCACATACAACAAACAATATAACAACACCAGTATCATAAGACCAAAGAACAACAAATTGCCTAAATGTCTTGTTGCGATCGCATCTCTCCCTATGCCCCAGCGGGGACCGTTAGATCTTTTGGTGAGGTGCCAGATACCAGCTGGTGGGGATGAGAGAGAAAGCATTTTCAGTGGTGGCCCCCTGCCTCTGGAATGCCTTACCCAAAGAGCTAAGATTAGCACCATCAATAACATCTTTTCTTAGGGATTTGAAAACTTGGTGTTTCCTACAGGTTTTTGGAAATTATTAACCTGAAGCCTTAGGTGCCACTTTAGCCATTAAATGAAAATTGGGATCAAAATTGGCTTTTGGAAGTGCTTACTCTGCAATTCTAGACACCACACTTGATTACTGCATGACACTTGTCCTGTACTTTACCCACTCTTTTGATCCTGTTATGATGTTTATTCTTTTAGCTATACAGTAGGCCAAAGTGTGGAATTTTGGCCTAGGTTCCTTGCTATCTGTCACACTCTGCCTTGGCTTTATGCCATTTTTATCAAATGAGTCCTATTCCGGCTATACTGCCACCTTGCCTGTTTTATATATTTTATATATTATACCCTTTCATTGTAGAACCACTCAATGGAGCGATCTGCAATTTCTCTTACTAGGTATTATATGGTTTTAAAAATTTGGAATTTTAACATGTTTGTTAATTACTGTTATATTGATTTCTTGTATTTTGAATTATGTATATGTATTGTTTTTATGATGTGCAAACTGCTCTGAGTCCTTATCGGAGATAGAGCGGTATATAAATAATGTTTTGTTGTTGTTGTTAGTCCCAATAGCAAAGGAGCTTATTTTCCAGGAATAAATACCAGCTACATATGTAACTGGAGAGGGCAAATTTTCAACAGTAAGGTAAATGAAGAGTACAAAGCCTTAACAGCTAGTTCACATACCCATAGTCCATATTTGCCTAACCTGCCTTTTTTATTTATACTTTCAAAAATAAGAAAATATAAAGTGGTATCCCACAACCCCCTATCACTCCCTTTTGAAAACAAGATTTTTTAATCTTCAAGATCAAGTAATTTTTCCCCTGAGCAGGGAGGGGGGGAGGAATCTGCAAAGAGAATTTACCTCTTCTTATTGTCATGGGTCCCACCATTTTGCCAATAGAATCACATTGTTGGATACAACCCATCTTCTATACAGTCAGACCAGCTTGCAATAGTCAAAGGGCAAAGAGATACATCAGTTCATTTCAGTTTCAATATTTTATGCCAAGGCTAGCAGGGGGTAGGAGGGTAAGGCATTTTCGAGGTCATACTTATCACATGCCATCATGGATTAGGTTACTGAAAGACACCATTTTTATGTAACTTTCTGGTGAATATTATTATAGATAGACTTCAGGTCAGCACCAGATATCTTGGATTAGGTTTTTGATGGATGACATTTTGGATTAAGTTTCAGCTTTATTCCCATTTCTTCCTTCAATTACTGAGTTTTAAGTCTGTGAATCCAAAATTTTTATCTTTTCTCCAAAGTATTTGCAATAGTTAGCAGTTTAATATAAAGTACTTGAAATAGTTAGCAATTTAATTCTAAGCACTAACAAATCTGATACACTGGCCAACATATAAAGATGTTTTGAGAAAACAAAATGGGAAATATAAATTGAAGACACAAGATGAAATAAAGAGTCGGTTCCAAAAGGTTTCATGGTTTCAATACAGACAGATTTAAGAATTCTTCAATAGAGACAAAAAAAATGGTTTTTCAGAGATAGATACTCTTTGGGATAAAATTATGCTCACAGAAAGAAAAGTAATTACTAAAACTTACAAAATTTTGCTACAATGGGCTACAGAAACAGAGCTAGTTAAGGACTGAATGGTAAAATGGGCAGCACATTTGAGACACTCAATAAATATGGTAGAATGGGAGAAGATGTGGAACCACAAATTGAATTACACCTATTCATACGACCTTAAGGAGAATTGGTACAAGATGATGTACCAGTGGTATATGCCCCCCAAAAATTGGCAAAGTTTTATAAGAATGTAAAAGATCAATGTTGGAAATGTGAAAAACATGTTGGCACATTGTTCCACATGTGGTGGGGATGTAAAATAGCAAAAGATTATTGGAAAAAATCCATGAAATAATACAGAAAATTATCAAAATTAATATTCAACTGAAACCAGAGTACTTTCTATTAGGTATGACTGACATGAACTTTAATAAGAATCAAGAGACTCTATTTAACTATTTTGTAACGGCAGCTAGAATAGTATATGCGAAGAAATGAAAATTAACAGAAATACCAACCAGAGAAGAATGGATATTAAAGATTATGGACATAAAGAATATGGACACTTTGACTTATTATTTGAAAACCCATCGTGGCAAACCAAAAAAAAACAAAAAACAGATTGGACTTTATTGACAACTTATATAGAACAAGAGGAAATTTTCACAAAGACATAGAGACGAGTAGTAAACAACAAATTAGATAAATCAGATAAGGGAAAGGGGAAAAAAGGTAAAGTGGCAGGAGAACTACCCAGAAAATTTAAAGAAATGAAAGAAGATTTAGGTTTAATTGATATATGGAGACATCAACACGCAGAAGAAAGGGATTTCACGTTTCTTTCAAACAGACATCTAACTTGGAGCCGAATAGATATGATATGGGGTACAAGAATAATAACAAATCAAGTAACCAGAGTCAAAATACTGCCCAGAATGAATTCGGATCATGCACCGATAGAAATGGTAATAGAAAGTAGAGGAAGGAGAGAGAAAGAGTATAGATGGAAACTAAATGATGTATTGTTGAAAAATGATTCTGATCAAAATAAATATAGAATGCTGCTTGAGGAATATTTTAAACTCAACAGACAGGAAGATACCCCAATAGATATAATATGGGATGCCAGTAAGGCATATATAAGAGGATTCTTGATCGAGCATAATGCTAGGATGAATAGGTTAAGACAAGCTAAACATACTAAGATTTTAAAGGAAATAGATAAGTTAGAATCAGAACTAAAGGTAAAACCCCAGGACAAAGAAATTAAACTGAAAATAGAAATAGCTAAGAAAGAATGGGACGCACTACAGGTGGAAGAAATGGAAAAAAAACTGAAATATATCAAGCAACATTATTTCGAAAATGCGAATAAAGTAGGCAGATGGCTAGCGAGGAGACTAGCAAAAAAGAGACAGGCAAATATAATAAGTAAAATCAAAGATGGAGGTAAGGTATACTATAATAATGAAGGGATTGAAAAACAATTCATCAAATTTTACGAAAAATTGTATTCTGAGGATAAGATTTCAAAAGACAAAGTAACACAATATCTGGGGAAGCAGGAAATCCCAAGGATTACGGAAGATCAGAGGGAGATTTTAAATAGGAAAATAACATGTGAGGAAATATATAGGGCCATCAAAAGAATTCCACCTAATAAGGCACCGGGATCGGACGGTTTCACAATGCGGTACTACAGAATATTTCAGGAGACATTAGTTAAACCATTACAGCAGGTCATGAACAAAGCTCTAGAAGAAGGGAAAATCCCAGCCACATGGAAGAATGCAAATATTACATTGCTTCCTAAAGACAAAGCAGATAGTACTAACGTAAAAAGTTATAGACCAATATCACTGTTGAATGCTGATTATAAAATCTTTACTAGCATACTGGCAGCCAGGCTTAAAGAGGTACTAAAAGACAGGATTAAAGAAGAGCAGGCGGGTTTTCTGCCGGGCAGACAAATGAAAGAGAACATCAGGAATATCTTGGGTGCTATAGAATACTATGATAAAAATCCTCAAAAGGAAATAGCTTTTCTATTCCTGGATGCAGAAAAAGCATTCGACAACGTTAATTGGTTTTGCATTATGGAGATACTTAGAGAAATGGATGCGGGATTCTATTTTACTAATGCAGTTAAAGCAGTATATTGTCAACAAACGGCGAGAATAATAACAAATTGACATCTATCTAGCAGTATAAATATAGAAAAAGGCACAAGACAAGGCTGCCCGTTATCCCCGTTACTATTCATCATGACATTAGAGGTACTACTAGAATCAATTAGGAAAAACAAGGATCTCCAAGGACTAAGAATTAGAAACCACTGTCATAAAATACGTGCTTTCGCGGACGATATAGTCTTCCTGATAGAGGACCCTTTAAAACAATTTAAAAAATGGTGGGAGACAATCATGAGTTTTGGTGAAGTGGCAGGACTAAAGATTAATCGGGAAAAAACAAAAATATTAATAAAAAATATGTCACGAAAGAATAAAGAGAATCTGCAAAAGATATCGGGCATAGAAGTAGTAAAGAAAATAAGATACTTAGGGATAGAGTTAACAGCTAGTAATGCGCAGTTGCAAAAAAATAATTATGAGAAGAAATGGAGAGAAATGAAGGATAAAATGGAAAGATGGGGCTCTCTGAAACTCTCCTTGCTAGGAAAAATAGCAGCAGTCAAAATGAAGATTCTGCCGGAGGTATTATTTCTATTTCAGAATATACCAATTTTGAGAAATAAAGGAATTATAAGAGGCTGGCAAAGAGAAATAAACAAATTCATTTGGGAAGGTAAAAAAGCCAGAATCGCCTTTAAATACCTAAAAGATGATATCAGGAGAGGTGGCATGGGTCTGCCAGATCTTTTGTTGTACTATGAAGCAGCAAGTCTAAGTTGGGTTAAGGACTGGGCAACTTTAAAAGAGAACAAAACTATAGATTTGGAAGGATACGGCTTAAATAAAGGGTGGCACAGCTATCTGTGGCAGGAGAAAGCGAGAAAAGAAAAGAATTTCAAACATCATTATATAAGAGCAGCACTGATAGAAGTATGGGAGAAGTACAAGAGAAGATTCTATACTAAGGTTCCGCTGTGGTACTCCCCGATAGAAGCAGAACATAAGAGGGAATTACCCAGGAGAAGATGGCTAATGTATAGTCAGTTATTGAATACAGGGAACCAAGGGTTAAGTCTGAAAAGCTATGAAGAATTAAAGCAACTAGAGCCATCAATGACGTGGCTAAATTATTGGCAAATAAAAGAAAGTTTTAAAGAGGACAACAAAATAGGATTCGAAAGGAGAGAGACTGGTTGGGATAGAATGCTAAAAGTAGATAGGAAAACAATAAAAATACTATATCAACAACTACTAATGTGGGACACGGAAGAAGTGCAGGTCAAGGAGGTGATGACGAAGTGGGCTAGAGAGGTAGGCCACACAATTAGCATGTCAGAATGGGAAAGAATATGGAATAAAAACCTAAAATACACATATGCCGTAGAAATTAAGGAAAATTGGTATAAAATCTTTTATAGGTGGTACCTCACTCCAGGTAAACTTGCTAAAATGAACAAAGGAAAAGGGGACGGTAAATGTTGGAAATGCGAGAAGCATATAGGAGACTGGATGCATATGTGGTGGAAGTGTAAAAAAGTTAAAAATTACTGGCAGATAATACATAAAGAAATGGAAAAAATAATTCAAAAGAAATTTGAGGTAAAACCAGAATATTTTCTATTAGGGATACTAGATTTTAGATGGGATTGTAATACAGAAAAACTCTTCATATATATGGTGACAGCAGCCAGGATATGTCTGGCAAAAGTATGGAAAACAAAGGAAACACCATCGAAAGAAGATTGGACTTTGAAACTTTTGGATATCCAAAATATGGATCTATTGACTCAAGCACTTAAACAAGATGGCACCACAGGCAGAGAGACAAACTGGTCGCAGTTGAGTGAATATATGAAGAAAGAAAATATGAGCTAAATATAGCATACAGTAAGAAATTAACTTAAGACTAAAAAGCGAAGAAGGAGGCTGCAGCAATGTTTATTGTGGTAGGGGATGAGGGTATGCCATGCAAAAGGACTGGAAGGTAACGGGTTTTTCCTTTTTTTTTTTTTTCTCTTTTTCTTTTACGTCTCTTCTATTTTAACTATATAATGTGTATGGAAAATGAATAAATAAAAGTTTTTTTAAAAAAACAAAAACAAAGACATAGAGACGGAGTGGATATAAAGATGACAATAAAACCAAATATTTTATCACCCAGAAGAAAAAATGGGAAGTACACTCTTATTTCTTTTTTTCTTTTTTGTCGTTGTTGTTGTTCACTTTTTTCCTTTTTTAAAATTTTTGGTGTGGACTTTTTATCACTTTTTCTTCTTTTTTTCTGTTTTCTTTTCCCTTTTTCCACACCATCCCCCCCTTCCTTTTCATTTTCTTTCCTTTCCAAATATTGTTCTCACTATTTTTATGTGGGGAGGATCTACACTGTAATAATACTACATTATTCAGAATATCGACTGTTCTTTAATAAAATACAATCAAAATATTTAGTTAGAGGCTAGGTTGCTTTTAGAACATGGTTTACCATATGATACATTAATTATTGTGCATTGTGTCCCATTTAAGCATGTTATTTGCTGATAATTTTGCTTTTGAATACCAGAGGGAAGTTATATGGTGCCCATGATCCAAATCTTTCAATTATGTTATATTATCCTTGTTTTTGTTTTTAAATTGACAACCACTACCAAAGCCCAATAAAACCATAGTACATTAAGAATATACATTCTGTTTTTACAGGTTCTTTACACTCTTGTGAGCCATCTTTGCCAGCTTGAGGGTATGAAGCAGAGAATTTATTTATCTCTCTGCTTGTCAAGGCAATTGACATCCGCAGTGGAACTTCTTGGCTCAGACAATGGCATGAACCATCTTCATGCTTTCATTTTATAATCTGGTTTACTGCTGAAGTGGATTTCCACTGGCAGCACTTTATAAATATATTTAGGAGGCTATTCACCTATCGTTTTAACAGGTTCAGTCCTGCTGCAGCAAGTATGATAAATGAGTCACACCTAAAATCACTTGCAGATAACATAGGGCTGGAAAGTAAAATGTGATGAAATGAGATGGGTGTGATTTCTATATAGGAAAAAATGAAGGAGAATAGGTAGTAGGCTATAATCCTACAATGGCAAAATTCAACATCATTACAGAGGTGGACACCCTCCCCTCGAAGAGTCCCTCTTATTTTGTTTGCTGTTCATCATTTATTTATTTTTACACCATTTATATACCGCCTTCCTCCCCTAGGAGACCCAAAGTGGTTTACAGCATACAGCATAACAATGAACATAGTGTTAAAATGATCAAAGCCACAGCATTTAAAACATCCCAAGTAAAAACACATTAAAACATCGCAAATAAAACAGTTAAAATCACACATCATCTTAGCAACATCCTTGGAGCTCCAGAAAGCTTTGAGTCAGCACTTGGCACCTTTGCAGATGCAAACAAAGTCACTCATGCAACTTGCAAAGGGGAAAAAAGAAAGGGGCAAAGGCATCTGCATGACAATCTTGGTCAGCTCTGACAGCAAGGACGAGTGGTTAGCACTGCAGACCAACAGCTTTCAGCAGTCTGCCAAACAGAGTGTAGTAGCTGCAGAAGGAGAACCCTTAACAGTAGCCACCACATCCCAGCAGAAGGAGCAAGCTGAAGCCAGCAATTAAGGGCAGGCTGCTAAAGGGTTAACTGCTCCCTCTCATGTGCAACTTTGCAGAGAGCAAGCTCAATTACGCAGGTCTGCCATTTGAGTTTGCAGTCTTGTTGCTGGAGGTAACATCTTGCTGGAAGATATTATTGTGAACCTGTTGTGTGATAGGCTTTGTGAACCCTGAACTGAAATTGGACTTAAGTACTTTGGATTTTGTCTTGCAATTAGTTATACTCTTACTTACTGACTTGTTTTACCACAGAATGTGGACACTGACTACTGTCACTCAGATTGTGGATTTAGGCTTTGATTCAATAACTCTCTGTGTATGATCTCTAGACTTGGATATTGACTCTCTGTGTTGGAGTGTGAATGAGGCACATCACAAGAATGACTCACAGAAGAGAGTGGGGAAGGAGAGGTGATTTGTTGTGCTCCTACTCCCATTCATTGTAGTCAAGGCAAGTGACACCTAGTTTTTCCCACACTGCCAAGCATGGGGAAGCTGGGATGGTGACATTGGCTGGTGTAGAGATTCAGAACCAGCCCGGCAGTTCACACATGCACCAATGTGTGGGGAAGCTCCAGGACATCCCCTTTGCCTAGGCTTTGCCTAATGCAAGGCACAATCATGTTAAGTAGCTCTGCCCCCATGTTAGGAGTAAGATGGTTTTGTGTATCATGTAAACACCACAAAGCCCATTCTGAACCACTTCAGGTTAAAGTGCCCAGGTAGATATGCCCCAGATCTGGTGGTGACAGAGCAAAGCAAAGATTTCAGCTCCAACTCAGACTTTGATCCAAGCCAGTGAATAAATTGAGGCCAGGAGAGTCTATTTCTTCTTTATGGCAGGCATGTAAGACCTCACAGAGGCTTCCTAATCTGATATTGAAGGAGTTTTCTGGCATCTCTGTTACTCAGACAACTAGACATGTTCGTAGGGGAGTGATATACAGATATTATGGCATATGTAAGCAGTCAACCTGGTAAATTTCTCCATATTTTGTAGAAGGAAGTGTAAAAGATTGAATATTTATACATGAATGCTATAATTTACTTCCTTGTGACTCTTCTTTGTGCTAAGCAATGTAAGCATATTTTTGCATGGGTGTATATGTTTAAACAATGGCATTTTGCTTTGAAAGTGAGTTCTACTTCCTGGAAACACAAACTACAATTCTGCTTGACTTTTGGCATTTGCCATAGCAACCAACTTTATTAGCATCTTGGAATGTATGTCCCTTGCCAGCAAACAGCTGAGAATCACTATTTTAAAAACATGAAATTGTGATAAACATGAATTTTAAAAGGATTTTAATTCCCTCCCCCCCAATGGAATAATTCTGTGTGAAACTTGGATGAAACAGATTGACAGATGAACATATAAGAAACTGACACAATTTAAATTAGTTTGTGTTGTCGAAGGCTTTCATGGCCGGGATCACAGGGTTGTTGTATGTCTTTCGGGCTGTGTGGCCATGTTCCAGAAGCATTCTCTCCTGACGTTTCGCCCACATCTATGGCAGGCATCCTCAGAGGTTGTGAGGTATGGATAAACTAAGTAAGGAAAGGAAAGAATATATATCTGTGTCCAAGGTGTGGCAAGAGTCCTTTGTCACTGGGAGCCAGCATTAATGTTTCGGTTAATCACCCTAATTAGCATTGGAGATGTTTTGTCCCTTGCCTGGGGGCATCCTTTGTTCAGTCAAGCCTTCATTGTGTTGGTTCCCATCTACTGTTTTGATTTTGGAGTTTTGTAATACTGGTAGCCAGATTTTGTTCATTTTCATGGTTTCTTCCTTTCTGTTAAAGTTGTCCACATGCTTGTGGATTTCAATGGCTTCTCTGTGTAGTCTGACATGATAGTTGTTGGAATGGTCCAGCATTTTTGTGTTCTCAAATAGTATCCTGTGTCCAGGCTGGTTCATCAAATGCTCTGCTATGGCTGATTTCTCTGGTTGAATTAGTCTGCAGTGCCTTTCATGTTCTTTGACTCTTGTTTGGGCACCACTAGCTACTTTCAGTGGGACACTGGATTCTATGAACAGAAGGATGGAGTGGCCATGGGGAGCCCTCTCAGCCCAGTAGTAGCAAATTTCTATATGGAATACTTTGAAAAACAGGCCCTAGAAACAGCACCAAAAAAGCCAACTGTTTGGTTCAGATACGTAGATGACACCTTCACAATTTGGAGCCATGGAGAGGAAGAACTCAGCAAGTTCCTGGACCATCTTAACAGCATCCACCCAAACATCCAATTCACCATGGAAAAAGAAAAGGAAGGAAAACTGCCATTTCTAGATGTTCTGGTCATCCGCAAACCCAATCAACAATTGGGCCACACAGTTTACAGAAAACCTACACACACAGATAGATACCTTCATAAAAACTCCAACCATCACCCAAGTCAAAAAAGGAGCACAATCAAAGCCCTGACAGACCGTGCACAAAGAATCTGCGAACCTCACCTCCTCCAAGGTGAACTCAACCACCTAAACTGGGCTCTACAGGCCAATGGATACTCCACCACAGACATCAGAAGAGCTGCAAGGCCAAGAACAAGCCATGAGAGTCAAGACAAAGATCCACCCAGAGGAAAGGTGTCCTTACCATACATCAAGGGAACTACTGACCGCATAGGGAAGCTGATGAAGAAGCACAACCTACAAACTATCTACAGACCCACGAAGAAAATCCAACAAATGCTACGGTCAGCGAAGGACAAGAGGGATCCTCTCTCTTCTGCAGGAGTCTACCGGATACCATGCAGCTGTGGACAAGTCTACATAGGGACCACCAAACGCAGCGCCCAAACAAGAGTCAAAGAACATGAAAGGCACTGCAGACTAATTCAACCAGAGAAATCAGCCATAGCAGAGCATTTGATGAACCAGCCTGGACACAGGATACTATTTGAGAACACAAAAATGCTGGACCATTCCAACAACTATCATGTCAGACTACACAGAGAAGCCATTGAAATCCACAAGCATGTGGACAACTTTAACAGAAAGGAAGAAACCATGAAAATGAACAAAATCTGGCTACCAGTATTACAAAACTCCAAAATCAAAACAGTAGATGGGAACCAACACAATGAAGGCTTGACTGAACAAAGGATGCCCCCAGGCAAGGGACAAAACATCTCCAATGCTAATTAGGGTGATTAACCGAAACATTAATGCTGGCTCCCAGTGACAAAGGACTCTTGCCACACCTTGGACACAGATATATATTCTTTCCTTTCCTTACTTAGTTTATCCATACCTCACAACCTCTGAGGATGCCTGCCATAGATGTGGGCGAAACGTCAGGAGAGAATGCTTCTGGAACATGGCCACACAGCCCGAAAGACATACAACAACCCTTAAATTAGTTTGTTCCACCAGTCACTCGTCTTGACTAGAGAAATAAAGCTTCACTTATTTAATTTTCACATACAAGAACAAAAAAGATGGATGCTGTTCTAGTGTGTGTATGCATTTTGGGTGCCCCCCCCCCATTTCTTGCAAAATAAACACACACACAAAATGCAAACACAAAATATGTGAAATCTTGTGATGGTTGACATTTTCTCCCTAGTGGAGCATCTTTGTATGCCAGTATACATTTCTCATTTTAAAACCCTGTAAATGTGTAGTTCTTACATTCCCAATCCTGATTCTTATCGACTAAAGGTTTTATAGCTCTGGCTTCACATCAACCCTGTCAATCTTGGGAAGCCTTAATGTAGCTTTCCTCTATCTTGGAAGCTTGAAGCCTAACCCAATATGGAAATGTGGTCCCTAACTTATAAGTGATGGGTGAAGGTAAAGGTTTTCTCCTGACATTAAATCTAGTCATGTCCGACTCTAGAGGTTGGTACTCATCTCCATTTTTAAGTCAAAGTGCCGGCGTTGTCCGTAGACACCTCCAAGGTTATGTGGCTCATATGACTGCATGGAATGCCAGGATAATTTCCTCAAAAATTCTGGTTTTGAGAGTAAAGATTCTAGAGCAAATATAGAAAAATTAGTTGTATTGGTTACATGTCCCTGCCATGTAACCCACATTGTCCAGATAGGGTCTAGGCCAGTGATGGCAAATCTATGACACGCGTGTCAGCACTGACACGCCTAGCCATTTTTGCTGACACGTGGCCGCATGTTCCATTGGGAAGTATGGGAGTTCCATTGGGAAGCATGGGAAGGAGGGTGAGTGCTTGCTTTCTTTGCCTCCACAGCTCAAAGAACCAAGGCGCCTCATTCCCTTGCTGCTGTTTCTTCCCTCTGAGACATAGCTCTGCCCTGGCCACACCCCCTTAACTCCAGAGGCCTCTGATTGGCTCCTGCTGCCAGGGAGAGTGGGAGAGAAGGAGGAGGGCTTGAACGCGCTCCCCAATTGCCCCTGCCCCTTATGCTTCTTAAAGGCACAGGATGCATTGGGATTCTCCTTCTCCTATTCTTATTCTTGTGCCATGAAACTTATTATTTTATGCTATTATCCTATTACCGTATTATTATCATATTCTGTTACTAGCTGTACCCTGTCACACATTTCTTTGGCTTATGGGAATTCTTTGTTGGCCAGGTGGAATAGCAGTTAATAGCCTTGCAGCCTCAAAGCAGCCAGGCTTTGAAGCGGCAAGGTTGTTCTGTGCTATTCTAATTAGCTAACAAAGGATTCTCCTTGGCAGGAGGCAGCCAGGTTGTGATGCTGCAAGGCTATTCAAGCTGGCCAGTTAAGGATTTCCCTAGGTAAGGAAGCAACCAGGCTTTGAACTGGAAGGCTATTTAGTACTAGTCAAGTTGGACAACTAAGGATTCCCCTAGGTAGGAAGCATCCAGGCTTTGAAGCTGCATGGCTAGTCTATGCTATTTAAGAGAGCAACAAAGGATTAGTAGCTTGGCACCAAGGCTCCCTGGCAGAGAAGGCAGAACTTAAGAATCCCAAGACTAAATGACATTGCTGCATTGCAGTTAAAGTGGTATCAAAATGCAGTAATCCTGCAGTATTGATGCAGTCTTAGCCTACGAAAAATACAGCATGATCCTGGGCAGTTACAGTGCTGTCACTGGATCACACCCTTCAACTTTCTCCTGCCCATTTTAAGTGAAGGGTTGCAACAACGGCTGCTTAATGTCCTTTTCCTTCTCACAGAGCTTTCTGGGAATTGTAGTCCACAGGGCCAAGACTAGCCCCTTTGGAGAGGGGGGCCCTTTCCGGGCGGGAAACTGCAACTCCTGGAAGGCTCTGTGACTGGCATTGTTCAGCCTGTGGTGCTAAGAGCTGGCGAGGAGGCAGCAAGTTTGTAAAGGATGTGCTGAAGGGGAGTCGGTTCGGTCAGTGAGGGAAGTTTGCACAGCAGTGACGGAAGTGGCTGGCATTTGCTGTTGTGATGTTTATGCTTGTGTGCATCTGAGAGGGACAAAACTTGGGTCTTCATGGCGAAGTGGGTGGAAATGCTCATGAGGGGAAGCATCAGTTCCTAGCTATTCAGGGTGTTTTATTGGACATTTAAAGAGCATTTTGTCATACCTGCCCATGGCTTTTGTGTGTTTTTCTCCTCGCTTTCCCTGAACCTGTAAAATTTAGCCTGTTTGGCACCACTTTAATAGCCACAATTCAATGCAATTGAAGCATACAAAAACTCCCCTAGTTCCACCCCTTCCTACGCGCAGGAAAAAAAAAACTGCCAAAGGCATTTAGATGAGACGCGTGCATACACCCCCCCCCCCCCCCAGGCTTCAATTAACTTGCTTGCTTTTGGGGGTATTTAAGTCCTTGCCACTGTGTGTTTATGTTTTTTTTTTTGTTAGTGGTGATTACCCCTTGGGTTGTTAAGTGTTTTGTGGCCAAATTTGGTGTCATTTCATCCAGTTGTTTTTTTGTTTACTCCATTCTAAAAACAAACAGTACATTTTTAAATATATAGATTATTATATCCCATTTTTATTATCCTATTAATATATTTATATCATTATATTATATTATATATTTATATTATATTATTATATCATTATATTATTATTCTATTATTGTAGTATATTATCTTATTATTATTATTATTATTCATTATTCATGACTACATTGAAACTGGAATAGAGAGAAATCAATGTGGAAACTTTGTGAAGCCTAAACTGCAAGAGGTACCATAGATTGTTGTTCATGGAAATAATGGTAGTAAATTGTTTTGGTTTATTAAATACAGTTATATATTATAATTATACATTTTTTTGTTATTTAAACTATAAATATTGCAAAATTATGTTTTTTTCTCAAAGTGACACACCACCCAAGTCATGCTAGGTTTTTTGGTGAATTCTGACACACCAAGCACAAAAGGTTGCCAATCACTGGTCTAGGCCATACCTTTAAGATCAGGGATATGACTCCAAATATTCATTTCATTCACTTTTCAAAACCAAACGTTGGCTGGAGCTCCTCTAACTGATATTTCATTAGGGACTCAATATTTTCCCTGCTCATTCCCTCCAAGTAGTTAAAACAAGATGAGTTTGAGCATACCAAACCGGGAATTTTGAAAGCGACTGAATCCTGCAGTATTGAGGCCTGCAAAGCATCAACTGAGTTTACCCAACTTTGCTCCCCCATTGTCTTCCCTAAATGCAAAGGACAAGTACTTGATATTCAGCCTATGGCTCAGATACAATTGTATTCCTTTAACTTGTAAGATGTTTTGGTTTGTGAAATATGGGGGGGTGGGGGAAGCTTTGGAGCAGCGGTTCTCAACATGGGGTCCCTGGATATTTTTGGCTTTCAACTCCCAGAAATCCTAACAGCTGGTAAACTGGCTGGGATTTCTGGGAGTTGTAGGCCAAAAACTGCTTTAGAGAAATTGCAGAACAACCAAGGAAAGTGTTGAGGGTTACAGATTCTGAGTATGGATTAGAAACTTTGATTCAGGGATCTCTAATTTAAGGACACCTGATTCAGTGGGCTTAAACTCAGAATTGGTCATGATTATGAGGTCTGAATTGGATTGCAGATTGTTTTCTTTAGGTGCCCTGGACTGGTTCATTTTTTCTGGCTCTCTGTTTCTGAGTCAGGGTCTTTCTTTCAGAAAAGAGCTATAACACATACAAATGCATGGCACAATGGAACATAAAATACTGTTACTGCCATGGTTGTTTATGAAGTGAAGGTGTATTACTGCATTGATAGGAACATTTGTTTAACAAAATGGAGATCTTTAGCAATTATATGCTGCATTGTCATATCAATAAAAAAATCAAGATAATTCATGTTCTCTGAAGAAAGATGGTTATGACTGTTCACAGTTTATACACAGAGAGATTAAGTGTTTCCCTGCTTTCTTAACACTTAAAAATTAAAGGACCTAATTAGTGGAGGTTGTAAGATAAAGCAGGTGGAAGACCTTTGTCATTAAGCCTGTAATCTTAATGTATCTATCAGAATGTAATTATTCATTTAATAGCAGCTGTCCAAATGTTTGGCATGATACTTTATGGCCCAATATTATTCTTGCCGTATTTCAAGGGTTGTTTATTTTTAATTCTGTTTACCAACATAATTTATATTCATTGGCCAAAATCCAGCACAAAATTATGTACCTTTGAGCAACACTGGACTTAAGATATCATTGTGTACTGTTTGACACTACAACATACTTTGAAAGTATTTTAAAATTAAGTTCCAACATGGTTATATTTTTTCAGACCATATTAAAGGTGAGATATGGGTACGGAAGTAGATCTAAGTATAGATACAACTAATGACAGCATCCCCTGTGAACAGCATTGCTAACATTGCTATGAAACTATGGCACTGATGTAGCTATGTAGTAAATCCCAACCCAACCACTGTCACCCATTATCAACCACCCACACACCATATATTTACCAATCACTGTGATCAATGGGAGGCTTGTTGATCAGGTGGCTTCTGACTGATGTTCTCAAAATCTCCCCCCACCCCCACCCGAATAATCTCCATTGCTATAGGCAGAATCTGGATCTTTAACACAATCCCTTCTTGTTGTGGAGATGGTTGGCATGAAGTGGGTTGAGAACATCAGTCAGCAGTTTTCCAATCATCAATTGAAGAGGCACATGAAGAGTGATGATGATTTAAATAGTCTATAAACCCCATCCTCCTCAGACTTAGCACTTGATCGCAAAGCTTCCTGGTCTCTGAACTTGGAGGCCATCAAATTGGTTTCTTCTCTGTAGCACTTTTGCCATGCTGTCCAGAAATGCATTCTCTCAAAGGACTCTTTTGCAACATCTTGGAAGCATACCCTCTGGTGTACAGCATGTTAAATAAGTCTGAAAACCTTCAAACAAATTTGGACTTAATGAGAAAGCAGCTTGTTTTGATCCTTTACAGATTTATGCAGAGCAGTTTGAAAGTCGCTAAAGTCTAGATTTGGCCATATCAGTTGCATGACTTAATTTTCATGACGTCCCAGTGACAAAGGAGAAGGCTACAATGTACGTGTTCCCAGACAGCCAGTGTAATAAAAGATCCTGGTCAAAGCATCAGTACTATCAAGTAGACTCATCTCCCTCCCTCCCTCCTTTCTCTCTCTAACAAAGATTTTCTGCAGATTTGTAATCTTGGCCAAAGGGATGACTGTATGTTCCTTTTCACAGTCTCTTAAATTAAGAAACATTATCTCTCAAAGAGTTCTTTGTAGAGACATGCTGATAAAAGATATAAAGAGCATCTATCCACAGCCCTTGATATTGTTGCTTGGAAAGTTTAAGAATGCCTGAATAAAGGAGATTTTAAAATATTTATCAACTTAGACTGTTGGTTTCCTCTGGAGACTGTCACTAAGAGAAGTGATGTGGATGTAATGCTGTTTATTGGTATTGTTCCCATTAAATGAATTGCAGCTGACAGGGCTCACTCTGAAAGCCATTGTGCTATTGCTATTCTGTAGGAAGAAGAATGACAATAATTATTGTTTTTGATGGGACCATTGCTTTCTAGTGGAATGTGGCCAACAGCTTTAGGCTGGGTGCATCTTTTCCTCAAAATGTTTCTTTAAAAACTTCTGCTTTAAAATGAAAGAAATGACTTTTCTTCCTGATGACTTTACAACTATTTTTAATTTATTGATTGTATATTTCACTTTCCTCCCCTCCCCCTTTGGTATGTGTGGGATGGGAGGAAGTAAAGTTATTTTTAAGGAAAGTGCAGGAAATATATGTTGAGATCCACCAGCACTGGTAAGAAAGTAGAGCAGTTTTGCTGGACTTCTATTATTTATTAGCTGGGTTTGTCCTGTCAGTATAATTTGATGGCATTGAGTTAACCCCCTCATAACCAATTAGAGATGGGACACTATCCTGTCATAGCTATGCAGTGCTTAAAAAGTAACAGCCATTGCCCACCAGTACCTCCTTCCACAAGATCAAGAAACGTATGGACTAGTGGAACACAAAAGTTATGTTATTATATATCATCATGAGATGGCGATTAACATATATTGGTTAAGAATATACATAAATATTGATATTGCTGTTCATCTGCTTGTTTTTATAAAATCAGTCCTGCAAAATAGGACTCGGAGCAATGGGTTCAGTTTATAGGAAAGGAAATTCCACCTGAACGTTAGGAAGAACTTCCTGACTATGAGAGCTAGTAGAACTCTTTGCCTCAGTGGAAGCTCCTTCCTTGGAGCTTTTAAACAGAGGCAGGATGGCCATCTGTCAGAGGTGCTTTAATTATGTTTTTCCTGCATGGCAGGAGGTTGGACTAGATGGCCCATGTGGTCTCTTCCAACTCTATTATTCATGATGATATGATTCTATAAAATATTTGTCATTATAGAGTAGGTAAGGAGACACTTCATGGATTCTTCCCTTAATAGAAGGAAGTCGGCTTCTAGCATTCATCTTAATGCCTGGAGGACAAGTCAGCAGCTCCTTCAAAAACTAATTATAAATGGTTTCAAATGTTGTAGCATGATGGTGTGTCCACATATCTCTAGTCCATGTAGCAGTTGCACAAAACCTTGGCCATATTTTTTTTTGTTTTGAAATTAAGCCTACCAAAGAACTTCTATTGATCTTTCCAATGTTTAGTATTGTTTTTACAATCTTTCAGGATAGATGTCTTGCTGCTTCTAAATAAACATTCCAATTTCAATTTTAAAAAATTAATCCCATTATTGAAAATTGGGGCATTGCTTAATTAAATGGCTATATAAGTGCCATTTATGAAGGTGCTTTCTCTTACTGAAGAACATTATTTTTGTTTTGAAATAGTTCATAAGAAGTTTCACAAGCTGGAACATATCCAAAGTGGGATGGAAAGAGTATGGAAGCAGATACTCTTTGAGGAAGAGGTTAGGGAGCTGATCAACTTAGGGCTATGGTGCAGGCTGGTTAGCAGCCAGCTGCAACAAATCACTCCGACCAAGAGGTCATGAGTTCGAGGCCAGCCCGAGCCTGCATTTGTCTCTGTCTCTGTTCTCTGTTATGGCATTGAATGTTTGCCTTATATGTGTGCAATGTGATCCACCCTGAGTCCCCTTCAGAGTGAGAAGGGTAGAATATAAATACTGTAAATAAATAAATAAATATTCTGGAGAAGAGAAGGTTGCAATTTGATCTGATAGTTATGTTTAAATATTTTAAAGGATGTCACCCTGCATCTAAATCATAGTATTGAAAATACCATGATTTAGGTGGTGTGTAGTAGATAATAAGAGAGATGGATTACAAAAATGCTTTGAGTGCTTCAGAAAGCTAGGTAAATGGAATAGGATTTGCATATAACTCAGATACTGCTGATATGTATCAGCTATGTCATTCCTTAGAAATACAATGGAACATTGACTTAAGAGAATCCAAACTTAAGAATGTTTTGAGTTAAGAGCCATAATTTGTCTCAGGTTTCACTTTCACATAAGAGCAGCATTTTGAGTTCAGCACCAGAGGTAGCTCTAGTGTGAGAGTACATGGCTTTTAGGCTTCAAGGGAGCACCTTCCATGCCTTGTGCCTCTGTGCCTCATGCTCTTGTCTGCTTGGGAGATTGCTGTCCACTTCACTTGTCTGCTTTGAGGAACTTTGGATTAATTGCTTTTGTATGGTTTTTATTCCTGGTATGCTTGGTTTCATTAAGGGGGGGGGGGGAGAGAGAGAGAGAGAGAGAGAGCAAGAGAGGGAGGGAGGCTGGAATGAATACAGTATGAAAAAAATGATGCTTCTGCCTCATCACTTTGGCCTTTGTGCTTCCTTACCTTATCTTTGTGTTTCAACCATTGTGCCACTGCTTTGTGCTTCTACCATTTTAAAGTTGATCTTTCTTTTTTATTGTTCCAGGTGAATGTGCATTTACAAACTACATTGTTATTTACAAAGTACATTTTCTTATTTAAAAACACATAACAAAAATGGGGGAAAGGGTGTTCGGGGGGCTGGAATTGATTACTTATAATAGCATTTTAATGCATTTGGATAGTAAGATTTGCCTTGAGATAGTGTTTTGAGTTAAGAGTTTGGTCATGGAACAAATCAAACTCTTAAGTCAAGGTATCACTATATATGTAGAGCATTGCATGTCCAGTGTACATATTGCATTGCTGTCTATATTCTCCATATTAAAGCTGATCAAACTATAGGACAGAGGTACAAACTTATCTTCCAGACATTTAGTCTATTTTAAATGGAATTGTTATTTCCTTTTCATCAGTAAAGATAAGCCTGGTGTAATGGAAAGCCTTATTTTAGTGGGGATTTTTGTCTATCTTATTTAGTGTGGTTTAGTGGTAATTGTGGGCAGGAGTTAGCTACTGCTGATTGGCTATGTGTCGCCATGGTAACTTAGCTGCTTCTGTAGAAATGTAACTATTTTGAGGCTAGCAAGAAAGGGGTGGAGCTATCTGGATGAAAAAGGAGGGAATGTTTTAAAAAAGAGTTAGTTAGGTTCATGTTTTCAGTGAGGGAAGATAGAGGAAAGACTTCTGTGTGTTCGGTTTAGTTTCTAACCTATGGGCTAGAGGGAAGAATATATGTTTTTAAGTGTGCAACTACTAATGCTATATTAAAGTATAAAAAGGACATGTTTAGGTCCTGGTTCCCAGCTAGGTAAAGCTGAGGAAAAGAAATACTGTTGAGACAAAGTTTCAGTCAAATTGTTGATGTTAAAGAATGAAAGATATTATCTATATTATATACAAGTGAAACTGAAGAAGAAAACCTTTGTAAGAAGTTACACTTATTGGACTAAAGAAACCATAAATAAATATTTCTTTGTTTTTAATAAAGATGGTGTTCTTGAGTGGTGAATTGCTCTACATAGAGTCAGTGAAAGATTTGTCTCACATTCTTTCCCTCAGTGCCACATCATCTCATACATGCGCACGCACATGCTCAAGTGTTTATAGCTGGCAGTGGCTGGGATCCTGAAAGAAGGATCGCCCCCTGCCATAGTGGGATTTGAGAGGTCCCATATTAAAAAGGTGTGGCAAAGGTATGGGATATTAAGAAAAAGATTCCCTCAGCCTAAATGTGAAGAGTTTTGGGCTGTGTGTCTCACATTTAATGGTGATAGCGGTTGGGATCTTGAAAAAGAGATTTTCCCCCTGCCTGTTTGAGAAGCCTCTCTTGTGCCTTTTTGAAGTGCACCTGGTTTAACAGAAAAACCTGTCTGGCATCTTTAGTCATGGACCAATTCATATCAGTTGACTCATTGTTCTGCAAAAGCATTTTCTTGTATTTTCCCATCAATTTATCATATTTTCCTATGGCTTTTGCCACAGGTTCTTTATAATGCTGCCAAAAACATTCTTTGTAAGCACTATTTGTAAGAAAATACACATCCTGTTTATTGACATTTCTATCATTCAAAGCAGCATAGATTACCACCAATATGATAAATTTAATGAAAGATATCTTTTATTTTAGTCCAATTATATATATTTCAGGATATAACCTTGTTTAATATGCATAGATGTTAAAATACAAATATTGTGTGCTATCTAATGGAACTTAGAAGTAGTATCCAGTGATTCTTTCCTATAAAATATGTTTTGGAAGACATAAATAGGGCCCGGCTTTAGCACAGCAGGTTAATCACAATGTTGTAATAAATCTTGCCAACTAGAAGGTTGAGAGTTCGAAGCCCAGGTCAGGGTGAGCTCCTACCCTTTAGCCCAGCTTCTACCTACCTAGCAGTTTGAAAACAAATGTGAATAGAGAAATAGGAACCACATTAACGCAGGGAGATATTTATTTAGGTTCGGCATTTTAATCAGAAAAATAGTAGGAATGTGCAATCCATTAAAAATGGTTCAAAAGTCACTACAAACCTGGGGGGGGGGAGCGGCACTGTAACTTCATTTCTAAAGTATTTTTAAGGTATAAAGTGTTGTCGAAGGCTTTCATGGGGTTTTGTGTGTTTTCTGGGTTGTAAGGCCATGTTGCAGAAGTATTCTGTTCTGACGTTTCACCCACATCTATGGAAGGCATCCTCAGAGGTAGTGAGGTATATGTTTACCTTACTACCACTGAGGATGCTTGCCATAGATGTGGGCGAAACGTCAGGAGAGAATACTTCTGGAACATAGCCATACAGCCCAGAAAACACACAACAATCCTGTTTCTAAAATATACTTAGTGAAAATTTTGTTACTATAATGCGACTAAGAAAATGTTGTTACTGTGATTGTGCATGATTAAATTAAGATAATTGCAGAACTTCAGAAGCTCCTATCTTACTCATTTTTAAAGCTATTGGGGTGAAACTTGCTACACATGGTAGAACACATTTACCACTGTTAGCCTACCAAATTTCAGAATGTTTCACTTATCCACAGAGTTTTGGCAAATTTTCAAAATTTTTATAAACATTTTTAATAATAAAGAAATTTTGTTCCTAGTTTTAAAATGTTGTTTCCTGTTTTATTATGTCGTCCTTACTTTGAAAGTAGTTGTTCTACTACAGAAACTTTGCTTTTGTGGCAGAAACTTCACTGAATTGGTGGAGACTCAACAAAGCAAAATGTGCTATAGGATGATGTCCCTTGAGCAAAGAAAAGGTTTTTGCAGTCTAATCAACTTTCACCATGTTTTTTTTAATGACAGAACCAATTAGGAGCTGCCATTTATAACCCAGTCAAAGAAATCATAGTGTAAAATATTAACAAATGGATCGGACTTCTGTCTGGCAGTGGTTCCCGGTGGCGCAGTGGGTTAAAGCCTTATAACTTGAAGGTTAGGTTGCTGACCTGAAGGCTGCCAGGTTTGAATCCAACCTGGGGAGAGCACAGATGAGCTCCCTCTATCAGCTCCAGCTCCATGTGGGGGCATGAGAGAAGCCTCCCACAAGGATGGTAAAAACATCAAAACATCCGGGCGTCCCCTGGGCAACATCCTTGCAGACAGCCAATTCTCTCACACCAGAAGTGTCTTGCAGTTTCACAAGTCGCTCCTGACACAAAAAAAAGTGGCTCTGCAGACCGATCTCCTCTCCTGATTGGTGCTTTCGGATGCTGATGCATACTGTGAAATGCAGAGTTCTGTGCTGTGTCCAAAATACACTGCTCCCTCTTTCCACATCTAATGCTGAGACACCATTAATTCCAGGGAGAGGAATGGCAAGGCACGCAGGCAGTGTTTTTGGCTTAATGGCTTTGCTTCCTTGCACTAACTATGAAACTGACTTTGACAGCCTTCTGAGATTTACAAAACTAAAACAAAAGGCTTTGGGCTAAGTTTTGATTCTGAAATATTTGGTGTGGGCCATGCAAACACTTTGGATATGGCTTCTGACTTATAAAACTTCCTAGTTTCTTATTAATTCCGACTCTCTTGATTTTTTTGCATATGCATAGTAAATAGTATTGAGAAAACTGTTGAAATAAATCAACTGTTTTATTTTATTTATTCGTTTTATATCCTGACTTTCTCTCATTTTGGAACACAGAGTTTACAATGATGAGCAGAACAAAGTGTGGTAGAAGTCAGAACAACTGAAAGGAATATTCAACAGCGCTCTTTTTCTAAAGTCCCATTTAAACTGCCATATAATGCATTTACCTGTGAAATCAAATTTGTTCACAAGTAGGTCTATGATTTTCCCCATAAGACAACCCCCCCCCCCCACCACCACCAAAGGGGCAGGATTAAAAATCCTCAATTTTTAGTCATTTTATGGGGTTTTCCAAAAGGCAGATAATAAAGTTTATCAGTGAAAAGGCCAGTTGCACAATAGGTTACTTAAAGTAAGAAGAAAATGTTGTGAAAAGGGCAATGGGTTTTAGCAGCCACATATGAAAAGCAGATATAGCTGAATTTCCCCTGTCAGATATTCTGTGCTGATTTAAGATGAGTCTTTTATATACTCAAGGGAGGATTATGTTATTGGTTCTACAGTGTACCCTTCAACCCCCAGTACTCAGTGGAATGATTGGATCAGGTCTGTAATTTTTCCCTGATGAGATAAATGCTGAATTTCTCCAAGAATGAATCAGCTTCAAAAGAAGGTTCATGACATTAAAATAATGGGAACAGTCTACTTTTGCTGACTTTTCCAAGATTTTCTTTTTGGACAACTTTATCATGCCATGCATTGCTCTAGCAACTGAGGAAAAACAAATTAAGAGAGTTGGTCTTTCAAGATGGAAAGCTAATTTACATCAGATGCTCATATGTATTTGAGTGTTTGATCTGTCATGCTTACTAGGTAAAGATATAAAATGTTGAGTCAAACCAAATAAACTAGATTGGTTATTCACATCTCTGTGTTATGTGGTATTAAGAAATAGAGCACCAAAGTACAATGCTAATATTGTTAGCTGCTGTTTTGATTGAAGATATGAAGTCAGGTTGCACCCTGTATTCTGATAGGAAACTTTTTGCTTATGCTGACATTTAAAATTAGCTCAAAGATTAATCTCAGGAGTATCTGAATTAAACATCATTTTCTGCATCATCTCCATTTCCAAAAACACTTCAAGGAATAAGAGAAAATAAAACTCTTTATTCTTCCATTACATCTATATATAGATGTAATCCCAGAAGGGCAGTTGGTTCTCGCAGAAGCAGAGGCAGCAGGAGGACATTTTTGCTCCCTGGCTTCAGTACATACAGGAAACAAAGCAACATAAACAAATACACAAAGAGGTGGTTTGTTGCAGTTTGCACATAAAGTGCGTGCATATTACTTAACTGTACAAAGATCCCACTTGGCCACCACGCTCACCAAGAGATGCAACAAAAGCAAAACATTCCCATCACATGCACCAGCTGTGGCATGTTCCGCTTTTTCACACAAAAACTAGACAACTACATCTGCTCCAAATGCAAACAGATGACTCTGATGGAGCAGAGGATCCAACAGCTCGAGCACCGTATTAAGACCCTTAAGGACATTCAGGCACTCGAGCTCTTCTTGGACACTGCACAACACACTGCTGTAGATCAGCAGCCTGCATCACACCAACACCACCAAGACCATGATCAGGAACCTTATGGGGAGATCAACTCAAAGGTAGACAACCCTCAGGCTTGGAAGGAGGTCACCCATAGAAGGAGACGCAGGACCAGGCAGCCTCCGCAGAACTCCTCTGCTCAGCTGCATTTACACAACAGATTTGAAATTCTTACATCATTAACATACAATCAGGAAACACATCTTGTGGAGGACCACAGTTTCTTAGATACCACTCAGTGGACCACCCTGGATCAATGCACAGGGGATAGCCCTGACGGGGACAGTGCATCACCACAGTCACACTTATGTAATCATACAAATGCTCCATCCCCAATCATAGACCAGGAGCAACAGGAACATCTTTGGGAGAGTAATGGGCTCTCGGATGTATCTCAATGGATTGTCATTGATGAATGCACTGGGGATGTTGAGGAGGAGGACAACACTTTACACCTACATGATTCACTTCAACAGGAACACTCTTCAGGGGACATACACACTGTCTTGCACAAAAGGGACCCTGTCAATCCTCAAAGGAAACAGGTCTTGGTAGTAGGTGACTCCCTCCTTAGAGGAACGGAAGCCATCATTTCCAGACCGGATGGGATGGCTCGAGAAACATGCTGCCTCCCGGGGGCAAAAATACACCATATCACTCAGAGGCTCAGCAGGCTCCTAAAGCCCCATCACCCTCCCCACCTTATGTTGATTCATGTAGGTACCAATGACACCGCTAGGCATACTTTTCAAAAGATCACAAATGATTTTCGAGCTCTGGGAACAAAGCTAAAACTGTATAATGTACATGTGATCTTTTCATCCCTCCTCCCTGTTGTAGGACACGGCTCTACAAGGGCCGGAAAAATAGTACAGGTCAATAACTGGCTCAGAAAATGGTGTCAAGAGGAGCATTTTGGCTTCCTTGACCATGGTCTACTCTTCCAAGAGGATGGACTACTGGCAAGCGATGGGGTGCATCTCACACAAGTAGGAAAACATCTTTTTGCACACAGACTCACAAACCTCATCAGGCGCACTTTAAACTAGATCCACTGGGGGAGGGGAACAACAGCCTGGCGAACACTATATTACCCACGACCACAGGGAACCGCCGAAAGGCTAAACGGAGGGCTGCACAAACACAGCAAGGACCAAGTACAGAGAGCACAATAATCCCAAATAAACAGTTCGAGGGGAGGTCACAGGGGCTTACATGTCTTTACACTAATGCTCAGAGCATGGGAAATAAGCAAGATGAACTCCAACTCCTAGCACAGCACCACACATACGATGTCATAGGCATCACTGAAACCTGGTGGGATGACTCCCATCACTGGAATTTAACCATTGAGGGCTATAACCTCTTTCACAGAAATAGAACAAAGGGGAGAGGAGGGGGAGTAGCTTTATATGTCAAAAACAGTTACGTTGCAGAAGAAATGCAAGACTGTAATCCGGGAAACCAGCTTGAAAGCATCTGGATAAGAATCAAGGGAACCGGGACTCAAAAAGATCTTGTCGTGGGTGTCTACTACAGACCTCCGAGTCAGGATGAAGGACTTGATGAAGCCTTCTGTCAACAGCTGACCAAACAGGCACAAAGAAGAGATATAGTAGTCATGGGCGATTTCAATTATCCCGATATCTGCTGGAAAACAAACTCAGCCAAGAGTACAAAGTCCAACAAATTCCTCACTTGCCTTGCAGATAATTTTATGGTCCAGAAGGTAGAAGAGGCAACAAGGGGATCAGCAACTCTTGATCTAATCTTAACAAATGTGGAAGACCTGATCAATACAGTTGAAGTGGTTGGATCCTTAGGGGCAAGTGACCATGTGCTCCTGCAGTTTGCAATACAAAGGAATGCTGAAACTAAGACAAGTCAAACACGCATTCTGGACTTTAAGAGAGCTGACTTCCAAAAAATGAAGGAATTACTGAGCGGCATTCCATGGATGCCGATATTAAAAAACAAGGGAGTTAAGGATGGATGGGAGTTTTTCAAAAGTGAAATACTCAAGGCGCAAATGCAAACAGTGCCAACAAAGAAGAAAAATAAGACAAGTGCAAAGAAGCCAGAATGGATGTCCAAAGAACTTCTAACTGAGCTAAAGCTCAAAAGTGACATGCACAAGAAGTGGAAAAGGGGAGAAATCACCAAAGAAGAATTCAAACGTATAGCCAACACCTGTAGGGAAAAGGTTCGCAAGGCTAAAGCGCAAAATGAGCTCAGGCTTGCCAGGGACATAAAAAACAACAAAAAAGGCTTTTTTGCTTACGTTGGTAGAAAAAGGAAGAAAAAGGAGGCGATAGGGCCATTGCAAGGAGAAGATGGGGTGATGGCGACAGGGGACAGGGAAAAGGCAGAACTACTTAATGCCTTCTTTGCCTCGGTCTTCTCAGAAAAAGAAAGCCATCTTCAACCTCAGCAACACGGAATGGACGAAGGATTGGGGGAAATCCAACCCCAAATAGGGAAACAAGTTGTCCAGGAACACTTGGCCTCTCTAAACGAATTCAAGTCCCCAGGGCCAGATCAGCTACACCCAAGAGTACTGAAGGAACTAGCGGAAGTTATTTCAGAACCACTGGCAATTATCTTCGAGAGTTCTTGGAGAACGGGAGAAGTCCCAGCAGATTGGAGGAGGGCGAATGTGGTCCCTATCTTCAAGAAGGGAAAAAAGAACGACCCAAACAATTACCGTCCGGTCAGCCTCACATCAATACCATGCAAAATTCTGGAAAAGATCATTAAGGAAGTGGTCTGCGAACACTTAGAAACAAATGCGGTCATTGCTAATAGTCAACACGGATTTACCAAAAACAAGTCATGCCAGACTAATCTGATCTCTTTTTTCGATAGAGTTACGAGTTGGGTCGATACAGGGAATGCTGTGGATGTAGCGTACCTGGATTTCAGTAAGGTTTTCGACAAAGTCCCCCACGACCTTCTGGCAAACAAACTAGTAAAATGTGGGCTAGACAAAACTACGGTTAGGTGGATCTGTAATTGGCTAAGCGAACGAACCCAAAGGGTGCTCACCAATGCGTCGTCTTCATCATGGAAAGAAGTGACAAGTGGAGTGCCGCAGGGCTCCGTCCTGGGCCCGGTTCTGTTCAACATCTTTATTAACGACTTAGACGAAGGGTTAGAAGGCACGATCATCAAGTTTGCAGACGACACAAAACTGGGAGGGATAGCTAACACTCCAGAAGACAGGAGCAGAATTCAAAACGATCTTGACAGACTAGAGAGATGGGCCAAAACTAACAAAATGAAGTTCAACAGGGACAAATGCAAGATACTTCACTTCGGCAGAAAAAATGGAAATCAAAGATACAGAATGGGGGACGCCTGGCTTGACAGCAGTGTGTGCGAAAAAGACCTTGGAGTCCTCGTGGACAACAAGTTAAACATGAGCCAACAATGTGATGCGGCTGCTAAAAAAGCCAATGGGATTCTGGCCTGCATCAATAGGGGAATAGTGTCTAGATCCAGGGAAGTTATGCTCCCCCTCTATTCTGCCTTGGTCAGACCACACCTGGAATACTGTGTCCAATTTTGGGCACCACAGTTGAAGGGAGATGTTGACAAGCTGGAAAGCGTCCAGAGGAGGGCGACTAAAATGATTAAGGGTCTGGAGAACAAGCCCTATGAGGAGCGGCTTAAAGAGCTGGGCATGTTTAGCCTGCAGAAGAGAAGGCTGAGAGGAGACATGATCACCATGTACAAATATGTGAGGGGAAGTCATAGGGAGGAGGGAGCAAGCTTGTTTTCTGCTGCCCTGCAGACTAGGACACGGAACAATGGCTTCAAACTACAGGAAAGGAGATTCCACCTGAACATCAGGAAGAACTTCCTCACTGTGAGAGCTGTTCGACAGTGGAACTCTCTCCCCGGGGCCGTGGTGGAGGCTCCTTCCTTGGAGGCTTTTAAGCAGAGGCTGGATGGCCATCTGTCGGGGGTGCTTTGAATGCGATTTCCTGCTTCTTAGCAGGGGTTGGACTAGATGGCCCATGTGGTCTCTTCCAACTCTACTATTCTATGATTCTATGATTCTATGATTCTAAAAGAGTGATGGCATCACGGCGACCCACAAAGCAACAAAAGTACAGGCCCCCCAACCTCGAAATTTGACAACACAACCCATCACCCACGCCTCAGGGTTGATACAACAAAAAGAAAAGAAAAATAAAGTCCTAATTAGAGTGAGAGCAATAATTGTTTTTATCCAATTGTTGCCAGTTTAGAGGGCTAATCTCTGCCCACTTCGTCTCCTAGCAACCCACTCAGCCAAGGGACAGCCAGGGTTCAGTTAGGGGACAGGCAGATTTAGGCCTCACTTAGGCTTCTTCCACAGATTATCTAATTTGCACTGGATTATATGGCAGTGTAGACTCAAGGCCCTTCTACACAGCTATATAACCCATTTATAATGTTATATTATCTGCTTTGCACTGGATTATCTTGATTCCACACTGCCATATAATCCACTTCAGTGTGCATTTTATACAGCTGTGAAGAAGGGGCCTCATATAATCCAGTTCTAAGCAGATAATTTAAGATTATCAATATACAGTAGACTCTCACTTATCCAACATAAACAGGCCGGCAGGATAAGTGAATATGTTGGATAATAAGAAGGGATTCAGGAAAAGCCGATTAAACATCAAATTAGGTAATCGTTATACAAATTAAGCACCAAAACATCATATTATACAACAAATTTGACAGAAAAGGTAGTTCTACGTGCAGTAATGCTATGTAGTATTTACAGTAGAGTCTCACTTATCCAACACTCGCTTATCCAACGTTCTGGATTATCCAACGCATTTTTGTAGTCAATGTTTTCAATATATTGTGATATTTTGGTGCTAAATTCATAAATACAGTAATGACTACATAGCATTACTGCGTATTGAACTACCTTTTCTGCCAAATTTGTTGTATAACATGATGTTTTGGTGTTTCATTTGTAAAATCATAACCTAATTTGATATTTAATAAGCTTTTCCTCAATGCCTCCGTATTATCCAACATATTCGCTTATTCAACATTCTGCCGGCCCGTTTATGTTGGTTAAGTGAGACTCTACTGTACTGTATTTACAAATTTACCACTAAAATATCACAATGAATTTAAAACACCGACTACAAAAACATTGATTACGAAAAGGCAGACTGCGTTGGATAATCCAGAACACTGTATAAGCGAATGTTGGATAAGTGAGATTCTACTTTAATATGAAATAATTACTGGGATAGAATAATGCAGAACAATATAATTTCTAAAACCAGGACAGTAAATAAAAACCAATGGTCTGAAAGCAGGAAAATTGGAAATTCCACAAAGGAAACAATCAGGGCCAGCTAACACCTCCCAAGAAAGGATTCTTCCAGAAAGGAAGCTGAGAAGGCAGTGAAGCACTGTGTATTACCAAAGTCATTATTATTACTATCATTACTATTATTATTATTATTATTATTATTATTATTATTATTATTATTATTGTGTTGTGGTCAACCGTGAAAATGAATACAATCTGGCTACAAGTATTCAAAAACACTAAAATCAGAATATATAAAAATTAATGTGATATAATAAAACAGAACAATACAATCTCTAAAATCAGAACACTAAATAAAGAACAACACTCTGAAAACAGGGTAATTCCACACAGGAAACAATCAGGGCCAACTAACACCTCCCAACAAAAAATTCACTCAGAGGAAACAGCCAGGCTTTAAATCTGCAAGGCCATTACATCCTAATCATTTTTCTTAATTGCAGCATTCATACTTACCTCCAACAGACAAAAAACAAACAAACAATCAGAAATATTGTATATCCACAACCTTTAGGAAATAATATCCCCTGATGGCGCAGCGTGTTAAAGCGCTGAGCTGCTGAACTTCTGGACCGAAAGGCCGCAGGTTTGAATTGGAGGAGCGGACAGAGCCCCCACTGTTAGCCCCAGCTTCTGCCAACCCAGAAGTTCGAAAACATGCAAATGAGAGTAGATGAATAGGTACTGCTCCAGCGGGAAGGTAACGCCGCTCCATGCAGTCATCCCACATGACCTTGGAAGAGTCTATGGACAACGCCGGCTCTTCGGCTTAAAAATGGAGATGAGCACCAACCCCCAGAGTCAGACATGACTGGACTCAATGTCAGGGGAAAACGTTTACCCTTTACCTTAACTACCACCAATTCCTCAATACTTTATTTCCCATACCACCAGACTTCGCCACAGCAACACGTGGCCAGGCACAGCTAGTCTATATATATAAAAGACAAATGGTGTCCTCCCCTGCCACTAAACAACAAAAGTACAAGCCCCAGAACCTAGAAATTTGGCAGCACAATCCACCATCCTTGCCCCTAGGTTCCGACAACAAAAAGAAAAGAAAAATAAAGTCCTAATTAGAGGGAGATGAATAATTGTTTTTAGCCAATTGCTGCCAGTTAGAAGACTAAGCTCCACCCACTTGGTCTCTTGGCAACCTGCTCAGGCCTCACTCTCTCTTCCCCACTGCCTATAAAATACAGATGATCTAATTTGCACTGGATTATATGGCATTGTAGACTCAAGGCCCTTCTACACAGCTATATAACCCATTTATAATCTTATATTATCTGCTTTGAACTGGATTATCTTGAGTCCACACTGCCATATAATCCACTTTAGTGTGCATTTTATTCAGCTCTGTAGAAGGAGCCTCATATAATCCAGTTCTAAGCAGATAATATAAGACTATAAATATACAGTAGAGTCTCACTTATCCAACATAAACACCCTGGCAGAACATTGGATAACTGAATATGTTGGATAATAAGAAGGGATTCAGGAAAAGCCGATTAAACCTCCCATTCCCTCACGACCCTATCTGCTGCCAAACGGCCATCCATGTCTATGCCAGGCATCCTCAGAGATTATGAGATCTGTTTGAAAACAGACAAGTGGGATGTTTATTTCTATCTCAGCCATGATATCCAGGATGGGGCAACTCTGATCTGTCTCAGGCGACTGTGAATGTTCCACTTCCCCACCTTGATTACCATTGAATGCCCTTGCACCTTCAAGGCCTGCCTGCTTCCTGCTTCGGAGGGGCAATCCTTTCTTAGGAGATGTTAGCTGGCCCTCAGGACATCCTGTCTGGAATTCCCTGATTGCTCAGTGCTGTTCTTTAGTTAACTGTCCTGGTTTCACAGATTTTTTTAATACTGGGAGCCACATTTTGTTCATTCCAGGCAGGCAGGAACCATCCAGGCTTTCAAGCTACAAGGCTATTTAATGCCAATTCCAACATTCACACTTGCCTAAAGCAGACAACAGTTCTTTCTTCCACCCTGGTCATTCCACAGATATATAAACCCCACTTGCTTTCGTTACAACACATTTCACAACCTCTGAGGATGCCTGCCATACACGCAGGCAAAACATCAGGAGAGAATACATTTGGAACATGACCAGGCAGACCACAGAACTCAGAGCAACTCAATACAAAGAGAAACAAAAATAATAAAATAAATACAAAAAACAAATAAAAAACAAAATAAAATAATACAATTAAAAAACATAAATGAAAATAATATAATCAAATAATAAAATATAATACAAATAATAAAATAAAATAATAAAAAACACTAAAAATTCATACAATAAAATACTAAACAGAAAATAACTAACAATAATACAAGAAAATAATAAAATATAATAAATAAAAAGATAAGTTACAATAAAATTAATTAAAAAATACAAATAACATCAAATAAAAATTCCATGACAATTTTTAACCAATACCACCATCACTTTGCCACAGCAACGCGTGGCTGGGCACAGCTAGTTTAATTTTAATATAAATACCAGAAGCACTTTCAGACTAAAATACCTAGTTCTGGTTTTTGATACTAAATACCAATGCCTTAAAAGGAAATAAACAGTTTGACAAAAGAAGTATGGAGACTGAAAAAAAAATAGAGATGTAAAGAAAGATTGACATGTAGTGAAATAATTTAGATGTCACCCAAGTGGGACTTTTTCCTCAAATTGAAATAGGATATGGAATTATGATCCTCAACATAGCCAGTATTCCCTCCTGCAATATAATAATTAAAATTATTCCATACCTCACAACCTCTGAGGATGCCTGCCATAGATGTGGGCGAAACGTCAGGAGAGAATACTTCTGGAACATGGCCACACAGCCCGAAAGACATACAACAACCCTCTAATAATTAAAATAGTTGTGTGTCATATGTTTCCTACCAAACCTGTCAGATATGGGCTTCTTCTAGAGCTTGATAAATCTCTCAATAATGCAGCCTGCAAGAGACTGTAAAAATAGGGTGTCACTAGTAAAATGTATTCCACCCACTGGTTTACAAATAGTCTTCCTTGAGCAGCACATTCCATGTAAGTTATTTCCAGGAACCTTTTGGGGCCACAAGCAATGCGTGCTCCCCCTCAACAAAATCTTAAAAACAGATCTATCTCCCCCAGTGTGGCACCTTCATGCCTAGCCTTGGCTTCTCTATTGACCTTATCACATGGGAAAGCTCATCCTCCCACCCCACATGCACAAATCTCAGTCACAATATGCACTGATCTGATGCAGCAATGCTTTCCCCATCATACAGGGAAGCATTGCCCAATTAGGGCAGAAGCGGGGAAAGCGTAGGGTGTTGCTTTAATCCTGGTTGGGAGCAGAGCCACAGCCAGAAGTAACATGACTTCATGTGATAGCTGTCGTTGTCAGAATGTGTCCGTACCAGCTACAATGAGCTGCTTCGTCCACCCCTTGCCAATTAGGTTGGAAAGGGGAGGAAAGCTCTGGCCTCTGATAAGAGCATTCTGGAGTGGGGGGGGGGGGGGAGGACCTGGGAAATGTAGCCATTAGGAATCGATAGTGGGAGGGATCATGGGTCAGCTAGATGATATACAACCTGTTGGCGGGAACTAGTGAGAACTCTTTCTCTATAGCCCATGGAAAGAAGGAAAATAAAGCTGTTTACAAGGATTTGCCATTTCTGAGCATGCTTTAATTCTGAGAGCTTCCAGGGTCTGACATTAAGAGAGTTCTCAAGTTTCCAGCTCATCCAATGAGGAGTTTCCTGTCCGGTGAGAGCACCATATCTACAATAGAGACCAAAAACCTGATGGAGCCTCTGGTTCCAGAGATGCCAGACTCAAGTCCATGGAGTGCCTTGGCATCAGCGCTTGAGAGAGAATTATCCCCTGTGAGCAGTGAGGCTGATGCAGATCTTATGGCACCCTGGGTGCCTCTGACTTCCACCCAAGTACCCTCCGAGAAAGGGGTGATGGTGAGATGGAAGATTTCCATGATGGAAGGAGCAGGAACGGTGGGAGAGGTTCAATCGGAGATGAAAAGGTTGGAGAAGAAAGTCGACGAGATGGAGCACATGTTGCAGACTTTTTCTTTCCAACTTGGTCAGATGTGAAAGACGGTGACAGCATCCTGGATGGCGGTTGTCGAGCAGATCAAAGGCAATCTTGTTCCCAAGGAGGGGAACACCCCGACTGTCAGGTTGAGTACGATTTGTAGATGCCGGGGAGGATACCCAGCAGCAAGATGCATTGGCTTTCCCAACAGGGCTATTTGGGAGAAGCCAGTTACAGCACCAGGCAAGGGAGAATTTAGTGTGAAATTTAATGGAGATCCGAAGCAGATGTCCTACTTTATAACAAACGTAAAAAAATTACATGGAGGACTATAAGGATTTCTTCCCTTTGGAGGGGGTGAAGATCCACGCCGTAGGGGTGAATTTGAAAGATGCCACTGCAAATTGGTTGATACCTGAGTGCCTGAGTTGAAGAGATTGGATGATTTCTTGGGAGCCCTGAGGCAGAGGTATCAAGACTCCCTAGGTGAAGAAAAGGACAAGGGCAGGATGCGATGATTTGCAACATCTTCGGTGGCATGTGTGAAGAGGTCCTTGATCTGAATAAGGTTTAAATAGAATTGTATTATGCAGTACCTGAATCTTAAGGTTATAGGTGCTGAGTTTTTAACCTGTGCAATGTTTTGCCAAAACAAACACAAATAAACTAAGGAGGTTTTCCTTCTCTTTCCATGATTTTCATATAAATGGTAAATTCTTCCTTCCCATGATTTTTATTTTCCTGTAATGACATCTCTGGCAATGTGATTCTTGGAGCATATCTAGTCTACAAATTTGGTTCTACAAGTAAAGTATAAACCTGCTCAGAACAGACTGATCTCACAGTAAATACTTCTGCAAAGAGGTAACCATTTTCCCAGATACATGTATACCTAATTAGGTTTCAGAACTGGAGAGAGAGCTTTGTAATTTGAAGAACTAAGAGTTCATCCATCATCCCCCTCTGCTTTGAATAGAATATGTTACATTCAGCTTATTTTGATGGCAAATCTGTTACATTTCTATTTGATATTATTCTGGATGATAAAAATGATATAAATAATAGTTTTCTTTCAACTGTGGCATAATTTTAGGAACCACCAAAATGCATATCCAAGCATGAAACAACACTTCAGGAATTAAACCTATTAGAGTGGCTTGTACTGGGAGTCAAAAACATAAACATATGGCAGGGGGAGAGAAATTAAGAGTCAAGATGTAGAGATTTAGAAGGACAATTTCCATTGTAAATATTCTGGACCTCTAGACAAGAGCTCATTATAGTCTACCCTTTGCTTCAGCCACTCATTTAGTTAAACATTATTTGAAATGTCTAGCAAAATAGATTTTTCTTTAAACAGAGGAACAATTCTATCATGGAGATAAAGATAAAGGTACAACAACCCACCCCCCAAAAATTTTCTCCTTTGCATCCAAAGGTAAGTAAATAATGGGTGGGGGAAATTCACTGAGGAGATGGTTTATCAATAAGTAGAGTAGCAATTGTGAGGCATATACATTAATCTAAAGAGCAGCCTTGTAGCAAGACTAATGCAAGGCTTACAGGATGCAATTTTGCAAGCCCTTTAGGAACCAAAGCTTAAACTGAGTTAAGAAATAGGAAGCAATTAAGAGAACAGAATTGACATGTTAGCTTGTGTTATTTCAAATATTATCTAGGCAAAATTACAATTTCCTGATGTTCCCTGTCACCAGTGATCAGTTTTTAATGACACATTTATGAATAGTCTAAACAGTTAGGTCAGCATATTTGCCTCAGGGAAGATGTAATGAAAAAGCAGCATTTAACAAGAGACAGTAGAAGGTAGATGTGCCACTTATATGTTCTTTAAAAAAATTACATTTTTTCTGTTTTCTAGTTGTTGAGTGAGTTTAAACAAATGTATATCCTTGATCCCATGTATAACGGACACCCCCCACTCTACACTCTTCACACACGCAAGCACACGTATGTGAGAGGCGAGGGAACACAGTTTGATTTTAGATTTTCTTTTAAAATGGTAGCTGCTACCAACCTAAAATGTTTTTAGGATTTGTGTTGTTAAATGTGGGCAGGGAATAAGTTTCTCCCATTCCCTGCCCACACTGTTTCCACCTCCTGGCTCCCAAACTGATGTTTACTATGAGGCTTTTCTGTGGTATTTAATTGTTGTATTGCTGGAACTATTATAAAGGCTTCTTAATAGAAAGATATACTGTAGAGGCTTTTGAAAGTTGAAAATAGAATACAAAATTATTTTCTTAAAACAGGCAAATAATTACTTCAGAAAGAACATAAGCGTAAACAGTTACAGAAGTTCTTCAGCTTAACTTAGTTGTAAGTTTCAGATTACTTCACTTAGTATCAAACAGTTCCAATCAAACCAAACTATCTATTGGTTCACAGAAACCCTCGCTCTATTTGCTGAGAATAGTCACGAGTTTGAGTAACCTAATCTAGATAGCCCCTGGGTTGTTAACTAACTCTAACCTAGAGTCCTTCTATTAACCAGCCCAGTAGTGAGAGTCAATCTCTTGAATTATCTCCCTCAAGAGATCCAAACTGCCTGACCTAGCCTGTCAGTTTCACAGCTCTCAGTTCTCTCACACATAACCAAAACTCCAAACTGCACTTTCCTCTCCAAAACCCAAAACCGAACTGGAGCTTTTTTTTTCCTGCCCTCTAAGACTTGGCTCCTCCCATCTGCTCTGGCCAATCCTAGGATTCTCTCTCTAAGCTCCTCCCTCTTTCTTACCACTCTCAAGATGGCTACCTGGCATTCCTCTACAAAATGGAGGCCTGCCTCACTCACTGTTACCCAGGCTTCATTCCCGGCCTAATAGGTAAGGTTCACTACACCATGCTATTTCCATCTCTCTCTCCCCCCTCTCTCTCTCTTTAAACCATGAATTTTAAACTCGCACCTTTGGTTCACTATATTTTAATCTTTGTTCCGTGTATGTAACATATGTATTGCCTGACTTATCAGGCAATGGGCCATTACAGTGTGAGGAGCCCTCAGGCCCCATTATGGCACTGGCAGGGGGCTTCTCCTTTCTAGAAGCCCCCAGTGTGGCAGGAGATCTTCCCGCTGCTTGGCTTCCTGGCCCATCAGTGGCAGGGCCAGCCCTGCCTCTTGATTGGTCAAGCCTGCGGTGGGCTGGCCTGAGCGCCCTCTTTTAGGCCACACGGCAAGCCAGGCCTGCTTTCTCGATTGTGCCCGGTGCGGGCGCTGACCAAGTTCTTAAGTTACCGCGGCTCTTCCCCTGGGTTTTTGTTTGTCCATCAGGATGGCAGCCCCTTTACCAGTTACCAGTTTATGGCCATCTTGCACAGTGCCCTTTTGGAACTGGGCCTCCCATTCTCAGAATTTGGGGGGCATTCCTTCAGGATCAGAGCAGCCACTACAGCAGCTGTAGGCGGGGTTCCATTGGATCTTATTAAGACATTGGGGTGGTGGAAATCCTCCACATACACCTCAGACATCAGGCTGGGCCTCCTCCTCGAGGCTGCAAGGTCCGCTGGCTGCTCTCCTTCTCCCTCCCTACAGGTCTGCCACTGCAAGCAAGAAAAGAATGTCAGGGAGGGTGGATAAGCAGCAACCAGTCATCAAACGGGCCAGGAACACAGCACAGTGGGATGTCAGAGAAGGAGCTTCAAAGGCCAAGAGAACTTGCGATTATATGCATGGCAGACTACGTCCAGACTTGGGGGCAGTGGCCCTTTCTTCTTCAGGGGTTCACACACAGACTCCTCACCACTGAACTGTGGGAAGCATCAGTATAGGGGGTCTTTGGATATGTGGTTTGTTGGTTACAGAGGGCCAGGGTTGGCAGCAAGGGGGGGTGGGGGCGGGGGGCCCCTTTTATGGCATGGGCCCTGGATCATTGGTAGGAGGGGGGTATCCGGTGGTCTTCTGGGGTGCAGAGGTACCGCTGGCCTGGTTTGGTTCCGGTAGCACCCCAGCTTGGATAGCGGCATCGGACAGCAGCAGGACCCATGCATGGGAGCCACCCCTCGTTCTGTAACCAATAAATGAGTTATGGCCTTTTTTATACCCAAAATTCATGTGTTGGTGTTGTTCTTGGTTCTTCCCCTCCCAACGGAGGTGTGTCGCCCATCACACACAAATGTATTTTGTACAAATATGTATCCATATGTATATTTTATATAATTTTATGATATTATGTGGTCTTACCTATGTTGTAACCCACCTTCAGAGTTATTATGTTATTATAATTATTGTTATCACTATTATCATCTATCTCTCTATTAATCTGAATAATGGATTAATTCAAACTATTATTCATTCACACTTTGTGAGTAAAATTCAAAAGCCTTTTTTAGAGGAAGGACTACATTAATTGAAAATCAGGGAGAGGAGAAACAGGCTTGTAGCATCTTACAAATTAATGTATTTTGTCACATCTCTTCTGTCCACACAAGTTCCTGCTGCATAAAAAGTCCTTGGGTGTCTCAAAATGCTTTGACTGTTCTTGTTGAGGTCTTTGATCTATCCCTGCAAGCCTAGCTTGAGATGTGCTGGCTCCCCCACACTGCATCCACCTTTCAACTAAGTCATTGAAACATCTACTCTCCCTCTGACCTGCTTTCTAATTATTCTTTCTTCTTTAAGCTAATTGTATCTCTCAGTTTTCCCTCATGTGAAAATAGAAAGACATGTCTTCAGTGCTCTCCACAGAATCCAATAATGCTAACAGAGGAGAAGAATATTATTGGATAATATTGCAGGCCCAAATGTACTTTGTAGAACAATACAAGGTACACATGAATCTGGTATGCACAATATTTGATGCAGAATCTATTTTGGGGATTTGGATCCAGCCCTGATTGGATCAGTTTGGACCTGATCCAATTCCCTAAAAGAGCCAAACCAAAAATAATATAAATCGTGGTTCTCAACCTGGGGTCCCCAGATGTTTTTGGCCTTCAGCTCCCAGAAGTCCTAACCACTGAAATAAATGACAAATCATACAAATGAAATAAAATTCATTGAAACTCTCATCTTCAGAGTATCTCCCCCCCCCCAAAAAAAAACCCAGAATGCACACATTCCATTGCACTGTCTTGCAGTGAAGAACACAATGAGAACAATCTATGCCTTCTGTGCCACCATCCCATTAAGCTGTTTTATGGTCTGAGATCACAGTGAAAATTTACATCATGCTTATCTTTCCTCTATGTTTACCTGCCTACTGTTCTTAGAGCATTGGAATTTTGTTCTGCCATGTAGGTCATGCCCTAGATGTCTTTACCTTTACCAGCTTTGAGGTACACTGCTTTCAGATGCTCAAGCAATTACTGGAGCTTTGGCATCCTGACAGTTTAACCCTGTTCATTTGCTGCATATAATACTCTCCCAATGCACACCATCACCTACCTCAAAATGGATCAAAGTTCTAATATTTCACGAGAGACTCATGACAACTGTTTTCCATCTCACAACTTATTTGTCTGTCATGTACAGGTTAACACTAGCTCAGAAAACAAATTATAATTTTTAGAAGCTTTACTCAGAAAGAATTGGTCACAGCACACTGTTAGGATTGAAGGCTGAACAGTTATACAATATATTTGAAAGCAAGAAGTTCAACCTTTATATGGCCTATATGTGCCGTCGCGCCTGGGGCTGTACTCTTAGTGAAAGAGGCATGGACGTGACATCTTTCCCCAGGGGATTGCTTCTTGCCCTCCTTTAGGGAAACTGGAACTCCCAAGGACCAAAACACTGTAGATAACTCAAAAACTGGGTTTATTGTTCACAAAGGGGGTAAAAGAAAATATACATTACAGTCTTTGGTTGTTTAAGTCCGTGGAGCCTTCTAGATCCCTCTTTCTCTGGCTGTGAATGCCGGAGCAAACTCAGCCTCAGTCCAATGACCTATATCTGAAGACAAGAGTCCTCCTCTGTTGCCAAAGGACTGATGTGAAGGCGCTTGAGACTCCTCAACGTTGTTCAGGTTGGCCCTGAACATGAAGTGTGAGTCCCAAGGGTAAGAACCTCAGAATTGGTGCTGAGAGGTAACTTTTGAAGGGCTTTTTGAGCCAAGCCTCTCTTTCACGTCCATCCGATAGAGAACTTGCTGATGGAATGAAAAGGAGGAAACACAGTCCTACTCCAGGAAGAGGTGGAGCCAAACAGTTTTGCTGAGTGAGCAATATAACAGGTACAAACAACATTGATTGACAGATATAAATAACCAATCCAACTACATTTACAGAGTAAGGGCAAAATCAGGCATGATACAACAATTCAAATCTTGAAACTTATAGTTCCAACATATAGATGGCGCCACTTGCGCCGTCACACTATATGTCAATTCATTAAACAATAAAACTATTCACTTTTTCGGGAGTTATCTTCATACCCTTTCTCTCATGAGAACAACCTTAGCAGCTATTTGCCATTAGTTTCTACAGATTTCATCCTGATTATAGCAGCACACAATAAACTATTCCAGTCTGGTAAGAAAATGTGGTATATCCATCCTGTCACCCAGTATACAACTATACAAAGCAAATACAAGCATGATGAAAAACCTGGCAGTACCCACATTCCTGACATTGTCTCATAATACTGCTGCTCTTTCTGCCTGCTTCCTATCTGTGAATGTTAGGCTCAAATAGAGCTCTATAAACTTTGGTAGCAGGCTTGTTCTTACTGTGACTGTCGTGATAAGGCTGCCTTTTATAGAGCCACACAAACAATAAAAGTTCTTAAATGTTTATTAAATGATGTTTTAAACTCAAAAACACTTAACTGCAGTGTTTCTTTTAAAAGGTAAAAGTCTTAGTTCAAAAGTAGTCAAAAAGCAGGAACAAAAGGATAATCCAGATTATCTGGCTTGATAATCCGCATCAAACATAACCCAAACGCCACCAAAGCTGACGCCACATAATGCTGTGGCTCAAAGGGCTAAAGAGGAGCTGTTTCCAACTGTTTCCAACTACTGGAAAATCTATTACTATTACTCATTGCTAGAACCTGCTTGAGTAACTATAAATGCCCTGTCACTATTTTATGCATGCCTTGAGCATAAGAAACATATATAGGATGAATATTAAATCTTTCACTTTTGGCCTACTCTTCTAGAAATTCCAAAGTCCTCTCAAAGTGCAGTGCTTTTTGTATGTGTGATACATTTCACACAAATTCATTCACAATTTCTGAGTGAAATTAAAATAATTATAATGCAGAGTCTGTATTCTACAGTTCAAAGATGGCCAATAGCTCCTGGTGAAGTCATTATAGAGGTGAAATGGGAAGGACAACTGACATTTTTTATACTTTATTTTACTGACTTTTGTCTGTAATGCTTTTTTACTATACTGAAAAAATGAACAGCACTATCAGCTGTGATAGTGTTCATCACTCATCACAGGGAGGAATCAAAAAACCTTTGAAAATCGATTTCCACAGATATCAAAGATCTGTTTGATAAGAGTTATGAGGATAGGAATGTACAGGATGGTGTGCTATTTAGTTAAATGACATTCAGCATGTTTTGGCTGAGGCTGCACACTTTGCATTTTTGGACCGGTTGAAAAATCTGCCCTGCAGGCCATAAGGGCCTTCTGACCATTCCATGGCATCCAAACAGTTCTCAAATCCCCCCACTTTCCTACTTCATTAAAAAAAATAGCAAAAAAGGCCAGTAGTGCCCCCTAAAATTCAGAGATAGGTAAAGGTAAAGGTTTTCTCCTCACATTAAGTCTTGTTGTGCCTGACTCTGGGGGCTGCTGCTTATTTCCATTTCTAAGCCAAAGAACCAACATTGTCCGTAGGCACTTCCAAGGTAATGTGGCCAGCATAACTGCATGGAACGCTATTACCTCCCCACCAGAGCAGTACCTATTGATCTACTCACATTTGCATGTTTTTGAACTGCTAGGTTGGCAGAAGCTGGGTCTAATAGCAAGAGCTCACCCCACTTCCTGGATTCAAACTGCTGAGCTTTTAGTCAGCAAGTTCAGGAACTCAGCAGTTTAGCCCACTGCTCCACCAGGGCTCCCGAGGTAGTTATAACTAAGAGATATAACTGGCTATTTTAGTCCATGTTTTTAAAGGATGGAACTTGTTTTAGCCTTTCCTTAAAGCAGAACCCAACCTGTCTCTCCTTTATGTTTTTTTTAAAAAGTTAACTATATTTATAAATTAAGTGATGAGGCCAAACGTTCAGCAAATGTTCTTGGAGATACTGGTGGAATTTGGGGAACTTATCTCCCCCCTCTCCAGTGGAATTTGAGTGTATTGTGAGTCTACCAGTGATATTTTGAAGAATATATCTCCCCCCCCCCCTTTGGATATTGCTTACCCATGTTTTATATACTTTTTTCACAGTAACAGGTAGCTACAATAGTTTGGAATATCTAATATACTTACAGTGGCTCCACTTGGACAGTGTCTTGTAGAAGTTGTTTATGCTCTGTTAACTTCTGGTTAACTGTCTTGGTTATTGCAATGCACTACACATGAATCTGATCTTGAAAGTGTTTCAGAATCTTAGGGCACATCTGCATGGACTACTTAGATCAGTGTGAAACTGTCAGAGAAAGAAGTGACTTCATTTTGCAAATGATGATATGTAAAGTCCTGAAACTGGTTCGAGGTCTGGATGGTGCTTATACACATCTCAGAGTCTGGCCATCACAGTCATGGAGGCCTTGGGCATTGTTGTCTTCCCCCCCCCCCCTCCGCAGTGCACATGTGTGAAGTACCAGAGCACTTGTCCCTTAATTACTTTTGTCATGCAGTGTGGTTTACACTAAAACATGGTGATACTAATTAAGGGCTCTGATTCAGAAGATCTCTGACTTTAGTTATCCCAGTTTAAAGTCTTCAGTGTATTTTTAAACATTGCACTCAGAAGTTACCTTCAAACTGCATTCAATAGTCAGTGTAGATGTGCCCTTAGATATAAGACACCTAGAATGATAATTTGGACTAGGTAATATGATCATGTACTCTCAGTACTTTGCTGTCTCCACTGGCTGTCTACTCATTTCCAGACCTGCTTTTTCTAACCCAATTCACTTCAAAGCCCCAGCAGCTTAAGGGCTAGGTTATCTGATGGAGCATAACCTTCCATATATCCATAATCAGTCCTGTAGTCATTTCAGACCCTCCTTTAGTGACTCACTAAAGGGGATGACACAAATGTATACGAAAGAGGACTTTTTCTGGATGTTAATTAAGTTCTTGAACATCTTTCTTCATGCCTATGTTTGCTTTGCACCAAGATATGACTTTTTCATTTGGTCAGATTCTTTTTAGAGAACTCCTTTGGTGCTATTAGACCTTAATATCCTTCTGCATTGTTTTATTTTATGTAGAAATGAGCAAAATATATGACTTTTGCTTTATTCCGTATTCACATTTTGGAAATTTGGTTAAATTTTAATGTTATGATGTAAAATAAAATTATTCTCCATCCTTATATGAAGCATGGTCTTACTCAGTAGAGGCTGATGCTACTTAAAATATTAACTCAATCTTAATTGCATAGAGTAGGCATGAGACATGCTGGTGAATGTTTGTGAGCTTATGGGATAGAGAGGTGTGCAGATATATTTTTGATTTTCACTTATAAGTGAACAGTCACTAATATAGTGGGGCGGGCAGCTTTAAAATTTCCTCCAAGGTCCAAAAAGTGGACAATAGTGGGGGGATTCACCAGGAAGCAGGCAGTGGGGGAAGATCATCACCCTATGCCACATCTCAGCACTTTCCCCATTCTACGGGGGAAAGAATCACTGCCCAGCTTACCTCTGCATTGGCCCCATTCTTGGGAATGAGAACATGGGAGACTTCCTAGGACGCTGGGAGGACAGAGCTCCACTGGAAGTAACTGTGAGTCATCTGATGGAATCCAGCAGGCTCTGTCCTCCCAGTGTCCTGGAAGCATCCTAGAATGCTGAAAAAATGGAATGTCATGACGTCCTATATTTTTTTTCACAGCAGCAAAATCAGTTGAGAAAGCATATGGTCCATGATGAGGGCATTACCTACTCTGATCTAGTACAGCTTCTTTCAGTCATTCTGGGGATGCCAAAATGATATTAATGTCATATCTGAAAGACACTTTTAGATGATCTCTCTGTCCCATCAGATAAGCTTTCCCTGAAACAGTACAGGTCTCACTTCCACTCAATAGTTATATAGATCAATCATTTTCCTTAGTGAAGCTGAGGCCCCTTCTACATTACCATATAAAATCCAGATTATCTACTTTGAACTGGGTTATAATGTGAATTATCTGATTTGATAATCTGGATTATATGGCAGTGTAGAGGGGGCCTGAGATTTTGATTAGAAAGTCACCCTGTTTCAGGATAATAAATATTTATCGACTGGTGAGATTGGTTGAGTTCTAGTTGAATAAAGCTGAGCATCCTTCTTTCTTTTGTTATTTTAGTTTACATGGTTACCTAAAACTGATCTTCTCAGTATTTACATCTGTGCTTTCCCACTGTCCATATGACTAATCCCGTAAGAGTGAATGGGCAGTTTTCAGTGTCCAGCATCAAAATATGTTCATTTTCCAGTGTTCAGTATCAATTTCCTGTGCCAGCAGTATGTTACTGGAATCATGTAGACTGATGAAAAATGCTAGTCTTTGTGGTGTAGGAATTGTTTTCTGCATATCGATCATTCTAAGTAGATTGGTGTGTGTGTTTATAACAAAGATCATCAAAAAGTCTAAATTTATTTTTGTGTGACCTTTTGTAGTATAAATGCATGTATATCAATGTGGAATAGTGGCCCATATTTTAATAAATCACTTAACAAAACAAACAGCAATTTACCAAGTTGACAAGAAATCACACTATAATGAACTTTCAGAAAGCAAATTCTCACTGAGAAGTAATTACATGCAATCCTTATATGGAATATTTAAATATATTAGTCAAACTTGAAATTAATCGGTTCTATTTAATAGACACCAGAGTTCTCTTTCTTTTTGTCTGAAAAAACCCCACCCAACATCATTAATTTTGCAGCTAATTATAATATATCATAACTCTAAAGCCGTTCACTAAATTTTACTTTCCTTTTTACTAATTTTAATTAAGTAAGCAGCTTAGAATATATCACTACTTTGTGAGAAAAGAACTTTAAAAGGCTCAGGAAATATAGCACCATATGACAACATTAGTGGAGACCTTAGAATGGGTTTGTCACAAAGCATGAATACACTCCCCCCCCCCCCCCGCCTCTTGTCAAAATGTCTTGCAGAAGAAACTAAATAAAATACAAATAAAATGCAGGAAAATATTTACAAATAATGTGCTATGTGACAGGAAGATTTAATTTAGGATTATTATATAAAAACATTGTTGAAATAATCCATCCAGCTCCTTAAATCAGACAATATTTGCTTGCCAACTTCTTAGCTTATTCATATCATTTCAAAAGACAGAATTTAACCTAATAAGAGCTAATGCAAACAGCTGTATATGTGTGTGTATAAAGTATAGGCCATTTTGGAAAGAATGCAAGTTGTTCTGGAATGCAAACAAAATAAGAAATGCCTCCACAAGTGTATACTAGACTAGACATCGGATGACACTAGAGAGGAACACTAACACTAGATGTGGCTACTAGATTAGGTGTCACTAGATGACAAGGCATTGGCATGATCATTAAGTAAAGAGTTTTATTAATTGGTTAACAGACAAACTGACTGGTTGTAGGAAAATAATTTGGATGCAGCACAAGATCACAGAAGAAGGCATGTTTGGTAGTCTTATAGAAAGAAAGGCCATGTTAATGCATGTCATGGTGCTGCTGAGTACAGAAAGTGTGTGCATGTGGAGCTAGTAGGATTTTATGCTCAAATTACTACTAACCCCTCAGTTGACCTATCCTTCCATCTCAGGCACTAAGTTCCATCTAGAGCTCCATCTACATTGACCATTTAATGCAATTCAAAGTTAGCTTCAAACTGTGGTAGCTAGAAAACAAACACATGAAAAGAAGCCCTTAATGTGCACCAGTGCTCTGTGGTTTGCGTAATCACAATCTAGGCCTCAAACCAGTTTCAGGATTTCCTATGTAATTAGCTGAATTATTTCTTTTAAACTGACTAGAAACCCATTATGTAGCACCCCAAGGCAGCGTAAGCACTGGAAACCAAACAGAGACCAATAATCATATAATATCTTTATTAAAACAATTATAAATTTAGGAAAGAATAAGTGGAAAGGAGGAGTGAGCAATAGTCTTTTATGATTTGGTATGAATTAGTCCAAAGAGTTGAAGAAATATGTCCAATATTATTGTCCAAAGTCCAGAAACCGAAACACGCTCAAAACTGTTGGAAAGTTCTTGAGCGGGGAAACAACAAGAAAGCAGGAGTGAATAACAAGGTCCAAAGTCACTAGGAAGTCTTTGATATCAAGGCAGGCAGAAGATGAAGCTAAAAGCAATCTGGATTCAGGAACAAGGCAAGGATGTGAATTTACTCCGGATTAAATTGGGAGTCGTGGCTCGGCCCAGCCGCCAGGAACAGGAGACTTGGCTTGGTGAAATCAGGGAACTGGAATCGGTGAAGTGTTCTCGGAAGTCGCTACATTGACACCACAAATTTTTCACAGTGTAAGACACTTTTATGGAACTTAGATCTAATCACAGCGAAGGGAAACCAACTCCCCAAAGGTTCCCAAGGGAATCTCCTATCCTGTATCCCCTCTAGATGCCAATCATTGACTCCTTCAAAGCTCCTGTTTTTCTGATCTCTGGCGATGCAAAAACTCCCTTCTGTTAAAGGATACATTCCCTGGGGAATTCGGGACATCTGGTTCTACCTCGGGAGTAAAGTTTTCAGTATCTCTCCCAATTAAGGAAGCATCGGAGCTATCCACAGCTGGGGTCTGTAATTGAAAGGAGATCGTAGAACTGGGTAAAAGGTCAGAATAAGCTTCATCCTGGTCAAAGTTCATTTCTGAATCAGGTTCAAAACCCAAAAGTGGCTGGGGTATAAGTCTTCCTGGGAATGCGAGTGATCTACAGATAAGACTTGCAAAGAATAAGGGCTGAAAACCTGAAGATAGGGGCTGCTACTCAGAGTTAAATACAGTAGAGTCTCACTTATCCAAGCCTCGCTTATCCAAGCTTCTGGATAATCCAAGACATTTTTGTAGTCCATGTTTTCAATATATCGCGATATTTTGGTGCTAAATTCGTAAATACAGTAATTACAACATAACATTACTGCGTATTGAACTACTTTTTCTGTCAAATTTGTTGTATAACATGATGTTTTGCTGCTTAATTTGTAAAATCATAACCTAATTTGATGTTTAATAGGCTTTTCCTTAATCCCTCCTTATTATCCAAGATATTCACTTATCCAAGCTTCTGCCGGCCCATTTAGCTTGGATAAGTGAGATTCTACTGTATGTGAATCAGCTGACTTACTCAATATGGATTCCTGTGTCTTGGCCATTCATTTTCTCTCTCTCTGCATACTTTCTTCATAAAACTTTTGGAAAGTTACTGCTAATTCTAATATATAGGTAAGTCCAATAATCTTTTGTGTCCCCTCTGTAACCCCGCAGCCCCTGAACATTAATGGTACAGTGAGTGGTACAGTGAGTTGCTTCAAGATTGTCAAGTCAGTCCTTTTTATAATGAAGCTTACTTATGTTTCCAATTTGGAAATGGTTCATTTTTGCAACTAGGCACAAGTGCTGTCAGCTGAAAAATAAAATGTCTATTCTTATTGAAAAGGTAGGCTTGGAATATATAAATATATATGAATGTCTCCTTTCTTATACATAGATAAGATATTTCTCCTCTTAGGATCTTTCTTACACAGATATAAGATGAGAAAAATAGCCCAGATAAAAATAACATCAGAAGAGAAAAGATACAGGGGAGGGGAGGGAGAAAAAGTTTGGTGTGTGAAATATCTGAATATTTGAAATCTGAATCCTATAAGATCCCTTTATACTCCTCATTTTATGGTTGTCAAAGGATAAGCTAAGGGCAGCAAATTCAGTGGTTTTATTTTAGTCCATCTGTACAACGCTACCCAAAGGGATCTTTAAACTTTTCTTTAAAACTGATATTAAATAAGATCCCATAAGCATATCTCAAGGTAAGCTTCAACCTCAATTTGCATACATTCTTTAAGAAGCATCTAAGCATGATTAATCAGGTTATAAAATTACAAGCAATTGAACATAGCTCAACTTGCAAAGCCAGGATTTAGCATTTGGTTTTAAGGAAATTCACATCTGTCATAGGCTTGAAGGCTTAAAGCCACCTGGTATGCAAAAATGGTATTCAGGATTGCAGCCATTTTCCAACTCCTGTACCTGCATTAGTGCTCTTTCATACATTAATCAGAAGAAGGAGAAGCAGAAATGCTTCTATTCCAGTGTGTTAAACGAGGATGTGAACTGCAGTTGAAATCCATAATTATACGGTTTTGAATACAAATTTAGTAAACTCCTTATGTTCACCTTTCAGTCATGAATCGCTGAACTCTGATTAGAGCACCCACAAATGCAAACTTCTTTTCCTTATACTTCCACTAACTTTTTTTATTCTCTTCCTACTGCACTGGTCGCTGTAGCACCAGGAAGAGAGAAGAAAGGAAAATCCCAGATTATTTATCAGGCCCTCTTGGAAACATGGTTTTCCAAGGGTCCCAAAATTAATATGGATACCACATGATGTGGAATGTGCTCAAAGTTCCCTGATGGAAGGGTGGGTACAAGGAGAGGGCCTTATTGACGACTGCTTCCAGACTTTGGAAGTCTTTCCCTATGGAGTATTGGGCCCCATCTACACTGCCATACAATAAAGTTCGAAACTGCATTATATGGTCAATGTACACTCTTATAATGTGCTGAACTGTTTTTTCTGTGTAACAGAGATCCATACCTAATTCTCATCTGTATACTTACCTGCCATCACCAGAAATGCCAGTGCTAGAGAAGGTGCTGCCATTGTGTACTTCGGAGCTAGAAAAAAAATCCTATATTCTTCTCCAAGCTCTACTGAAGAAAAAAAAAGGAAGGCACACTTCTGTGGGATGTTTACTTGAGTTTCAAGGAACTGTCAGATATTGGTGGGCCATGCTGAACTTATGGAGGCTTTGGGAATCTGTGCCCACTCTGCCATTCTTGACCCTAATATACTTTTTACAAGTAAAAATGGGATGTTGAAAACTTCCCCCAATGCTTTTTATGTGGTTTGAGGAGCAAGTCTTCCAGGAAGCTTTTTCTGACTACTTTAGGCCAAGAAAGAACTTAAATAGAAACCAATAGCAGTAAATGACTAGATCAATTTCCAGATACTTTTTTGTTAGAAAAAGTTATGTCTCCTGAGCTTGAAAAGTGATGGTGGGAATATGGTCATTAAAATGTAGGTTCTTCAGTCATGAATCGATGAACTCATTTTATCAAATATGTTCTTACTGCTAACTTCCATGTAACTCTAATTTTCTCTGATCCAATCCATCTCTGTTTCATCATCAGTATTTTCAGCCACCTCTTAGATAAAACAAACTTTATATGTGGTCATGACATCAAGTACTTGAAATAATAGTTGGCTGTTAATCTTACCTTTTTTTTAGATGAGAGATATGTCGAGAACTATAGCCTGCTTACTATTAAACAATATCCCAGAATACTAGTAAAATATGCAAACAAATGCAATATAATATGTGCAATAGAAGAAATATAATAACCATATAGCATATAGTAACATCATAATCCTCAGTACAAAGCTCAATACAATACAATTCAAAATACAATAGATAAGGAGCAACTGCTTTCAAATAGAAAATGCATTTTATTTATTTATTTATTTGCCCTATCTATACCTCGCCTTTTTCACCTCGAAGGGGACTCAAGCCAGCTTACACATGGCACAATTCGATGCCCCAAAAACATAAAAAATTAACACTTGAAGTATTAAAAAAATTTAAAAAATTAAAACATAAAAATTTAAGATGTTACAGTTGAAAATCATGCCATCCAAAAAATTATGGTCTAAAGCCATTCTGAGGTCATTATACATATTAGACATCTATTATTGCATTGTGCAGTTATCTGAAAGCTTGGTCCCAGAGCCAGGTCTTCACTTTCCTTCTGAAGGCCAGAAGGGAAGGGGCTGATCTTATATTGCTGGGAAGGAAATTCCACAGCGGAGGGGACACCACCAAGAAGGTCTTCTCTCTCGTCCCCCCCAGCCACGTCTACAAAGCAGGCGGGACCGAGAGCAGGGCCTCCCCAGATGATCTTAATCTACGAGGTGGTTCATAAGGGGAGATAAGTTCAGACAGGTAAGCTGGGCCAGAACCTTTTAGGGCTTTATAGACTAAAGCCAGCACTTTGAATTGTGCTTGGTAGCAGACTGGCAGCCAGTGGAGCTGGCATAACAGGAAAGTTGTGTGCTCCTTGTATGCTGCTCCGATGACCAACCTGGCTGCCACCCATTGGACCAATTGAAGCTTCCAAACAGTCTTCAAAGGCAGCCCCACGTAGAGCACGTTGCAGTAAAATATCTCAGACTTATCTCAGTCCCAATGTAAGGAAGCTTCAGGGGTCCAAATCCAATGAAAAAAGCCTCCAAAAGGGAGTGAAAGTTCACTGGCGGTCGCTTAGGTAGCTGCTATGCAAGATAGACAGAATAAAGATGGAGCACAGCTCTCAAAACCAAAAGTCTGTGACACCTCAGGCAGCGTGAGCACTGGGAATCAGACATGAAGGCCAATAAACAATCTAATATCTTTATTAAGGAAATAAAGGAGGCAATAAATAAGCAGATTATATAGTCCAGCAGTAGACCTTTCAGGAAAGGTCAAATATAGTCCAGTAATATGTAAGCAGATGTCCAGTATTAGAGTTCAAAGTTTTAAATCCATTAACCGAAACACACTCAAACCTGTAGGCTGTTTGAGTGGGGAATTAAGGCAAGATCTGTCCAGAGTTCCAGGGCTCAATCCGAGGCTAGGATGCAAAGCAAGGCAAAGTTAGTCATGGTAAAGCTGAATCGCTGTCCAGGCTTGACAGGAAGACGAGAGGCAGCCGGTCTACTCGAGAGTAGCGCGCTGCAGAACTAGAGTCGATGTGAATCCCTCAACTGACACGTTGAACACCGCAAGATCTATTTGGTGCCCAGAACTTTTATGGGACTTTGCTTTCCTCCTCAGCCAGGTGTCCGAGCTCTTTCCCAAGGGAAAATGACCAAAGACAACCACTTTGCCAGATGCAGTCCTCCCTGAAAACTCTCAAGGGAACCAGCCTAATTAACACTGGCTTTTTCTGCTAAACGAGCACTCCTTCTCAAAATCTGTTTTTCCGCACGCAAAGCCTCCCAAAATAATCAGCGGTCAAAACTAACATTCTCTGGAGAACCGGGCTGAGAGCCAAGGCCCTTTCTTGTGAACTGTGGGCTAGAACAGTCCACAGTGGGCACCTGGAAATGGACAGAATCAAGCGGAAATGGCGGAAACCCCATCTCTTCTTCGGTCTGCTCCGTAATAGCGACAGGGTCATAACTCGGGGGTCTCTGAGACACTACAAAGTCTCCCCAAATGAAGTCACTTGTGATTCAAAAGGGCTGTAAAGGTCCACATGGGATGAAAATCATCCAGTAAAAGGAGCTATTGGAATGAAACTTGCTACAATGGTTGAACACATTTACCACTTGTTGTCCATCAAGTTTATAATGTTTCACTTATCCACAGGTTTTTGGGGATATTTCAAAGTTTTTATATACAACACACACACACACACACACACAAAATGTACAAGATAACCAGGGCATCAATCTCCGGAATTTCAGAATGAGTCACACATCTACAGATTTTTGGGGATTCTTAAAAATTTAGACGAAAACAATTTATCCCCTCGAAAAGTGACAACAGCAATCCCCTTGAATGTCTGTCTGTCTTTATGACACACAACCACTTAACTTCAACTTAGCACAGATTTCCTTACTTTAGTCCTCTTTGTAGGTTCAATAATTGTATTATCATGAATCTAACTCTTAAAGGCGGCTGTAGCATTTGGGTCCTTCAGCCCTCATTTGGGTCCTGAGCAGAATTGCATTCTGAGAAATGTAGTTAATGGCGGGGCCTTTTGCATTACCAGCCATTGGGGGCCTCACTTTCCAAGATTTAAGATGGCTGTGTTCTCAATCTCCATTAAGTTTAGTCACGCCACAGCATTTTCCTTATGGTGATGATGGGGCAAAACTCCAAGGTAAAAGAATTGTTTTGAAGCACTTTATGTTATCTTGGCTTTACCAAAGTTGTGAAAATTTTAACTGCATCATAGCAACTTACAAAGGAATCAAAAACTTAAGAAATGAAGCAATGAAAAGGTTCAATTTCTTAATGTTTGGTGCTCAGCAAATGAGTGCATCAGAATACACATTGTAAGTATAAAACATACGACTTACATCCGAGTAACTCACACTTCCGATGCAGATGCACATGCCTACTGCTTACCATCATTAATGAAGATTTAAGTAAAGATTATCATTCTAGTTAAGTTCCAATACAAAAAGAGAAAAATAAAGGAACCACATCTCCCAATGGTTCTTCCTTTCTCAATATAAACATTTAATGTGTATAAAGATTTTTTGTGATCAAGAAGTTGATTTATACTCTGATCTTATTTCTGCCACCTCAAAATATTTTTTTCTTGATATCATAGTTCACATTAACATCACAACCTAAATAGTGTTAACTTTTGTGAAAGTGCTTTTATCCTGTGTAATGCTATTCGACATTATTTATATCTCTTGACTTCAAGTCATAGAAAGGAGGGACCAGTTATCTCTTTGGCACTGACTTGTCATCATATTACACCATACACCTTTACAACACTGTATAAATGATTCACAGTGGTTGTTAAACTATGAATTAAGAAGGCAATCAAACCAAAGGTGTTCCATGTATCAATTAGTCTACAATATTTCAAGAGGAAGTCTTTATTTCACGCAAGGATGCATAACTGGCAAACACACATTTCAGTAGAAATCAGGCAGCATGCATCTTCATTTTTTGTCCTCTCTTCCTCTTTCTTCTGCTTTCTCTAAAAAGTGCTTTGTATACTGAGGTTGTTGTTAAACATGTGTGTGAAGAAGTGTATAATTATATTTTGTTTATAGATGATATGTGTATTTGATTTTGTTTAAACAGTCAGGTTTGGCTAAGTTTAAAATGGTGAGTATTTCAGTTGACCATATGTATGGGGGAAGGTAGCCATCTTAGAATGCTAGAACAGGTTACCATAGCAACAGGGGCGGAGCCAACCGCCGCTTGGAAAGAAAAAGGGGAATGTTTTAAAACCCAGCAGTCTGTGATTTCCATCCACAGCGAAGGAACTGATTCTCAGGTAGAGAATCAGGGTGACTCAGAAGAATTTGAGTCAGGCCTAAAATAAAAGGATTTATTTTAGGAGTCGGTGATTTTCCAGTCACAGTGGTGGATCTGATTCTTGTGTGGAGAATCAGGCTGACTTAAATAGGAAGATTTGAGTCAGATTTAGGTTAGACCAGACTAGGCAAGTTAGGTGATTTGTCTAGGGTCAGTTGTAGAGTCTGTGGATTAGGGAACATTAATCCCAGGGGATCCAGTAGGATCAGGGTTTAGTGTAATCCAGAGAAAGAAGTATTTTTGAAAGTTTAACCACCTCATATTTGTTTGTAACCATTAAGCGAAGTGCCTTTACCAAGTTATCTGAAACCATCAAGCTCTGTACCTGCAATAAACTTGTTTTGATTTTATTCAAATCAAGCCTCTGTCATACTCTCATATTAAGTTAAGTAACATCAACACCTGAAGTGGAACAAATAGAGAAAGCTTATAAGAACCAGTACCATCTGCCTGACGTCTCCATTGGTGGCAGCGAAGAAGAAGATAATCAAACAAAACATTAATTAACATCATCTCTCACAAAACATCTTTATTAAGTGGTGGTATCTGTGTGTGTGCGTGTGTGGGATCAAAAGGGTTCCATCCCGGCCTCACATTCCTGTCAGACACCTCACCTCTGTACAATATTGGTGGCAAAGCTGAGGGATTCTAAAAGGATTCCATTCCCTGTCACCTCAGCATCTCTACATTAATTGGTGACAGCGGTGGGATCTGAAGGGATTCCATTCCTCTGCCCCATTAAGTCTCCACATTATTTGGTGGCAGCGGTGGGATTCAAAGGGGATTCCATCCTCTGCCACATAAGCTCCCTACATAAATTGGTGGCAGCGGTGGGATCAAAAAGATTCCATTCCCTGCCACATCATCCTCAGTTCTCCACAATGGGTTGTTAAAACTATGAATTATTTCCTACACCCTTGTTTATAATCTTGGCTACCTCTCTGTAGTGTTGTGTATGGTTTGATCTAGGGTTCTCCATTCCTTTGTAAGTGTAAAATTCTACATGTTATAAACAGACTGGCATCTATTTAATACAATGTCTACTTTAGCCCTCAGATGCTTAGACATATTGAGAAAAACAAAATAGAATTGAAAAACATTGTTCAGTTTGAAATGATTAGAATGTATATTTCTCAAGTTTAAGGAATATGGCCACTGTTTTTGCAATGCCTGTTTTGCTTCTGCCTACACTAGACTATTATAGCTATCTAGTTCGGAGTACATTCCATTAAAAGCATGGTGATGTGCTCTCAAGAAAGTGTAGAATACAGAGTTGTGGGAAATGGATAAAGCAAATGTAAGCTATACTGAAAAATGGAAACATCTAACTGGTGAAATAGAGAGACGAAAGCCTTGGGGGGTAATGAAGTGTGGTAAGAATTCCCTAGCTTAAATGGAACATATAATGAAGGCTCTAGCTTATGCTCACAGGGAGGAAAGAGGTGAACTTTAGCACTGAGTTCAAGCATGAAAGCATTCTCATCTTTTTATCAAAGAATTTCCATTAAGATGGATAACACTCTTTCTGTATCTTCTACAAGATGCAACAAAATTTCCTGTTTGTTTGGAGATTGCACAAGCTTCAGGTAATTCAAAAGATTAGTATTCTATCTTTATGGATCCTTTTGTGATAGAATCCATAGGAAATTTAGTTGTCTAAAAATTAAAGTTATTATTTGGAGAACTGGACAATGGAACAAATGTGCACTGAAGCGAGATCTGGGTTAGAAAAGAATGATTTTTGTTAACCTGTTCATTTTTGGTAGAAATCCCAGAGTGCTAGATTATTTTTAGAGGAGATAAAAATGAGTTTTCTCAGATTATTTTTGTCACCTGAAAAAGGTGATAAGATGCTTTGCTTGCTTGAATAGGCTTGTTCTGAATAGGCACCTGTGACATGAGCAGTTTTCTCACTATCCTAATGGGCTAGGATAACACATATGAGCAGTCTAGAAAACACTGAGCTCACTCTCATTTGGCTTCACTCAATTTCACTGACACGGCAGATGACTAATTTTGTCCTTAGGAAGCAATTAATAGATGTATTTTATTTCTTTTTTTTTTTTTTACATTTTCTTCCCACTGCATGAAAGTGTTCCGAATTTGCACGGTTTTCAAAGACTAGTCACCGTTCAGGATGTATCCTTCACAAAATTCTCATTTTATATTGCTCAGAAAACATTTTGTGCACAGGAAAAAGTATTCTACAAAGAATATTTCTGTAAAACCGTTTGGTTTCATTTTTTTGGCAAGGCTATCAGCATTTGTACTGAGGAAACACCTTTTTTGCATTACTTATGTGGAGAGACTTTCTTTTCTGCAAAGAAAGTGCTGCTTCCTACATTGGTGTTGTTTTCTATCTAAACTAAGAATGTGCAAACTATGTTGATCTTGAAGTCTGAAGAGTCTCATTGATACAGGATTCTCAATGTTAAACATTTTCTGGCATGAGGAAAGAATACTATTAAATATTCCATCCATATTTGTCTGCCTAGGGAAGCACTGTGACAAAATGGTAATACTGCTATTGGTTGGGATTACTTTGAGATGGAGAAGTTCAGCAGACATTGAAAAGTAATTATGAATATTTTATATTTTCTGCACATTCACTTTGGTCAAGACGCATCACTATGTATCGTCAGTAAAATAAATAATACATTTTTTAGGATAAAGCAAAATTATACAGCATTATTTATAAGAATGAATGTATCACTGCTTGTTGTAATTAATATGCTACTATGGAGGAGAGAGTATAACAAAAGGGAATCAATACATTTTAGGAAATTTCAACTAATTTCATGTAAAAATGCAGGTCTTATTTTTCCTGTTGTTTAAAATTTAGTGTTAATACTCTATAAATGCCACAGTAAGGATTGTAATGTTTGGGGAAGCCTCTTCGAGTTTAATAAATGAAACTAGTCCTCCCCTCCCTCCCCCCCAACAGCCGCACCATAAAGACTTTTCTTATTTGAGTTAAAGAACCTTATCCCATGTGGGGGGGGGGTGTTGTAGCATTATCTAACCATGGTGCTTAGTCCTGTAGCATTGCAAATCACTATGTTCCATTGCTTATCACATATTGTCTAAATTTGCTGGTATAACCGTTATTATGAGTTTTCATCCTTATCCCACGAGTGGGCTAGCCACCCTCCGTTGTGCCTGACTTCGATATTGCAAAGAATCAAACTCTAACATTAAAGGCAAAAAAATGTAGAGATCTCCTAAAGTAGCGAAATGTTTTATTTTTAATATAATATATATATATGGTGCAAGGATTGGGCAGTTATATTATTGTACCATGAGTCACTACTGGTTAGGAGACTGCCCATAAGACAGCCTGTTTGCCCACATCAACAATTTGATATAATGTGCTTGATTCTGATAGCTGCCATCCCATATGTTTTTTGTAGTTTTAAAATGGAATATCACAGATCCTAAACTTCGGAGACAATCTCAGGCTGTCTTCTCTCCTCCCCCTTTTTTAATGACTGTTTTTGATGTTTGACTGATCAATCAGACAGGAAGCCCCACTGTGTCATGTGATGACCTATGTCACTTTTCCTTAGCACAATAGATTAGAACTGTTTTAAAACTGATGAGGCAGTATAGGTTAAAGTTCAAAATGACAATGCATTTTATGCTTTGTGTGTGTGTGTGTGTGTGTGTGTGTGTGTGTGTGTGTGTGTGTGTGTTATTATATTGGTTGGTTGAATTTGTAATGTCTGCCAGATATTTAGTGTATTTTCTTTTATTAAAACTGAAATTGAGAGAAATTTTAATTGCATTCTTTTTTGCTAAAAATGTTACTGTATGCCAGTTGTTCTGCATAATCATATGCTACAAAGAATAAACATTGAAAAGCAAACAACAAACAAAATCTTTATATATTTCTTTCCTGACAGGCAATTCTAATGGTGTTCATGAGAAAGACTAATTAAAAATGAACTCTCTTCTCCCTAGTATCTGATATGTGTTTGTAGCCTGCATGTTTATCACACTGTAATGGATTACTGTTTCCCTCCTCTTTCCCCCAACCCATTTAGCTGACATTTAAAGCAGAAGCAATTTGCATTTATGCCAATTACCACTGCCAACCATGTGGAGATAAATTAGAGATACTGTTATTATTAGGCAGAATGAGTATGTTCATGTTAATATGTGTGAGCCATGGTACATAAGACTGCTGGTCTCTCACAAGAAAATGCTGAAAACAATCTTTTGTCAAGTTGATTGAGCAGAATCACGGGGAGGAGGAAAGAGGTTAACAAGGCTTCCAACTGCTAAAGGTAATTATCTGACCTATCCTCATGGACTGGGCTTAGCGGAAAGAGTGAAGCCAAGATTTTCTATTAACCATGCAGCTATGTAATCACCATAGTTAAATAGCTACATAATGTCTCCTGATCCAACCACCCTTGGTCTTCACTTACCAGGCAGCAGTAGCTGTGATCAACAGGGGTTGATTCCCCTGTTAATCAGGAAACAGTTTACTGACTTTTCTTTCTTGCCATGAGGGATTTCCATTGTGACATGCAAAAGCATGGTCCTTGTTAGAATTCTTCTTTGCAAGAAGAGAGGATCTATTGCACCAGGGGGGTGGGAGCATCAGTGAGCTACTTGCTAGTTGATGTTTTTGTGTGTTTTCAAGTCATTTTCAAGGCATAGCCACTCTATCAGAGGGCTTTCTTGGCACAGTGTGTTCAAAGTTGGCTTGCCTTACTTTGTGGCTGAGAAAGTATGGCTTGTCCAAGGTGATCCAGTTTCCATGACCACATAGGGATTTGAACCCTAATCTCCAGAGTCATAAACTAATGCTCAAACTACTACAGTATACTGGGTCTCAGGGAATACATAGGGATCATGAATGCAAACCTAAAACAAAGATGTAACTCTGGGTTATATGCATTCATAATCACCTTAATGAACATCACCCAGATTTTCAATGTGAAGACAATGGTTGCATGTTTATCAAGGATAAAATGAACTCCAGTACTACTGGAGTCACATGTAGTTGTGTGCAAGTGTAGAAATGGCTTCAGTACTCCTTTGTTCTTGATTATTATATTGTTAATACTACTACTACTACTACTACTACTACTACTACTACTAATAATAATAATAATAATAATAATTGTATTTCTTACCCGCCTCTCCCCATGGAATGAGGTGGGTCACAGCATGATTAAAAAACACCCAAATACTATAAACATTCTACAAACACACATTAAAATTCAGTTCCATAAAAGATACACATCAAAGCATTTCTGTAAAATACACATTAATCACACAGGACAGAAAATGTCTCTTCATTCATTCATTACTATTTGATATAGGTTTTTTTATGTCTTGCCTTTCTCCAAATATGGACTTCATGGTGGCTTACAATTTTATGTTATGCCCTGTATATTTCACTTGTATCTGCCATTCATTTGGAATGCTCTTCTGGTCTCCACCACTTCAGTGTTTTGAATGTAAATGACATACTTTTTAGGAGATACTATTATCCCTTTATGGTAATATCTCTGCCTAAAGTCAGTAAGTAAGGATAGAAATTCTTCATGGTACAAAAACTGCCAGTATATTCTAACTACTATCTAAACTGATTGTAGGTAGATTTAAAATTTGCAGAAACATAACCAAAATAATGCAAGGAAATGAGTTAAAAATCTGCAATGAAGTGGTTGGGAAGTTGAAACAGTCCCTTGTGGACCCTGTGAAACACCACCTACTAACACAGACAAGGAATCAAACTCTGTTAGTCTTACTGATGCTTGCACAAGTCCCATTTAATTTCTATTATAATTGGAGGGTTCAGACTAGAAACAATGGCTGGGTTGGACATTTCAACTGCAATGAGCTAGGTTAAAAAAGTAGAGTAGATCCATTGAAATTTAGTTCAGTGATGAGTCAACCTTAATATCATTGATTTCAATACATCTGCTTAGGGCATGATGAAGTGTGGATACAACAGAAAGTGGCTGGATGGTAGACAGGAGATTTATACTGTCTATTTCCCTTTCTGTTCTTTCTCCCCTTTACTGTAACCTCAAGCTGACCTCTTCTGGTTGCTGGGAGAAAGGAAAATGAATGAAATAAACACAGAGATGCCCATTCAGAAATCTTTGATTCATTTTCTGATGTTTTATCATATTTTACTTTGTTTGTATTAACTATTGTTAGTCATTCTGAGCACCATTCAGTGCGAAAAGGATACACATTTAGCAGATAAATGAAAGGAAACATATTAATTTTGCTTTCATCTTTTCATTGAATTACTAGTGAAATAGGTCATAGAGCATTAATTTTTCCTGCTTATAAAATGTATATATCCTTGTCAATGTATATATAACAATAACAACTTATGGAATTCAGAAAAAAATAAACCATAGATTTATCTAACCCAGTATTGTAGACGTTCATTTGTTAAGGCTCTAAGGATATTATCAGATGTAGCTGACAAATAATGGCATGTTTGGCTGGTACTTATGACATCATGTAAAACCTGTTGCTGCTTTGCATTCGATTTGTTAGTGTACTTTTTCATTGATGAATAAAACTCATTAACAGCTCTTGTTATCATTGTTGTTTTCTTAAGTCCCATGAGCTCCAGTTGCAATACATCAGCAGTTGTCCCACCTACAGCTAAGCAAAACTTAAGTCATGGGGGGGGGGGGGTTGAATGGCCCCATGAAGGAGCTAGACTTATATGGCATGCATGTGAGGGGGTGGAGCAACAAGTTGGAGGAGGCTACTCAATTCCCCTCTTTCAGTTTGCCTCATGCCAGTGTCACCCACCCTCCCCTATGGACAGTGTGAGTATAAACTGGTTGTGCAAGGGCCGGGTAGGAATTTCTCAGCCCCTGTTGTAGTTCAGCCTGTGTTACTTGTGTTAGTGCCTGATATCAGTGTGGTTTGATAAAATGGGCGATACCTTTGGGGCTGGATTGAGGGTTCTCACTCTTAAAAAACTGTGGTTTGGGAGATAGTACCTCAGGATTGTCTTCTAACTATGATCAGCTGATAGGTGCAGCCAAAAAAATTTGGTTGGCCTTCAGGATCCTTGGTGCATGCATGTCCTTGAAGGTGGTCAGAGGGCCCAGGGACAAGGCTCATTGGGTGGCCATTAACCCATGAGTTACATTTTATGTGTTTACAGATTTTCCCTTTACAGGTTATTACGGGTTCTTTCAATAAATAGGTCAGAAAATGGCTTTTTCAATCCATTTTCCTATATCTGGTCTCTTTATTTCATGGTGGGAGTTCAAATGTGGCATCAATATATGTGACTCTCCTCCTTTCCTCCTTGCCCCTTCCTTTCACTATTTAGAAGCAGACTTATTTCTGTTTTTTCCTCTTCCTAAATCAATTATGAAATTGCAGTAAAATAACAATGCCACATTGGGGTGGGGCATAGGGCAGGAAAGCAAAGAAAATGCAGGGCTATATTTTGCCAAATCAGCACCATGATGCTAATGCAGAAATGCACGATAATGACTGTACCTATCCTGGGATATCTCCATTCCCCAAGTAAAGTAATTGTGATGAGACAGCAGGCTGTTGTGACCAAGTCCTAAGACCAGAAACTCTAGAGGTGAAGACCAATGCAGAAGACCAACTATAACTAAATATGGAGTTTTGAAACAAAGAATGAGTGGAGAAAAGAAAATGTCTAAGTTGCATACCTGTGCCTAAGCTATATTCAACATTTGTTTGGCCATAGTATATTTTCTACATTGTTCTTGTTCATATTCAACATATAACTCCCTTGTTTCTTTGATTTCCTGGTAGCTGGTGATAAATATTAATTCTTCATGGTCTGTGTAGTCTTTAATATTCTATCAAATGATTCCAATAGTCCACTATATTGTCATAATGTCACTCTTTTCACTTCATACTGTAACTTGCTTTTCCTATTAGGACATCTTTTTTTCTAAAATCTTTTCTGGTTACAAAATGGATTAAGAACCTCTCCTATGATATTGTATGTAGGTTATTGCATCTCTTCATCTTTGCAAGTGGCAGGAATGTAATGATTTTCCATTTCTCCTTGTGACTATAGTAGCTTTTAAATCAAAGGTGTGCAATTGTATTCTTCCCCGTGTTTTTGGTTCAGAGCTCTCAGCAGCCTCTAGCCAGCACAGTCAATTGTGAGGGGCTATGGAAACCTTATTGGGTGTAAATCACCCCTGTTTTAGATACTTAGCAATAAAAAGAAGAAAACATATCTTTGTGGTTTCCATCAATAGTGCTTAATCCTTGAAAGCCAGATAGGAGAGATCAGTCTCATGCTAATTCCTCTAGGACCTGAGATTATGAGCAACAATGAAACAGAAAGAATCTGTGATTGTGATCCTATCCTTTTTGTGTTGAGCCTTTATATAAAACAAAAGCACTGAAGGGTAAAACTTAATGAACCCAGATCTTTGGTTGCAGTTTTTTAAACCAACCAAACACTTGTGTGCAGTGAAAATAAGCATATTGTCTCAAAAGATTTTATTTTCTTAATCACAGATGACAAAATGAAATTCAGTTTTTATTATTTTATATCATTTTAAACCTTTATTTTCTGTTTTGTATTATGCCCTGGGGTGAGTCCTGATCTGTTAAACAATAAGACACCATTAATCATGTTTGAAGCAAAGTTGGCCACAACTTTTATTGGTTACATCTGCAGACAGATTTAACATGCACATGTGTTCAGATCCAAACACCTAACAAGCTACATGTTAATTATGATCTGTAACCCGTAGCCCAAGAGCTGGATATCACCATCATGACAAGTCTGGGGCACACATGAATTTACATCATTTTGTAGTTTTCCAGCTTCCAGGGAGTATAGAGAAACCACTCTCTTCTGTGCAGAGCATGACTACAGCCCCTCCTGAATCCTTCAGGGGACTTCCTATTCCTTATTAATGACTGAGTAAACCCTATATACTTGTATGCTGGATCTATATCCTAGGCCAAACTACCTTAACAAGTTGTGACAAAGTACACACAAAGATAACATCCCACAAGGAGGGAAACCATAAATTCACTGTACAGTCAGTAGAGAGTGCGAAGGTTTTGAAGATCTGGACTGCTGGGGACCTTACTTTATGTACCAGAGTGAAGCTTGCCCAGAGGTCACTCTGGTGCTTAGTGAATTCAGACTGTGGTCTGGCAGATTCATTGGCTGGCAGGTTCTGCCCATACCTAAGACCTTGTGTAAGCTGCATATCATTGAGAAGATGTCTCCTTGCTACTGTTGCCCACTATATCTTGGCACTCCACTATAGTCCAGGTCACAAAGCTCCCACATGATAAGTCATACATATTGCATAACTCTTTTTAAAAACATTCTTAAACTGAGGCATTACAAGAGAAAAATGCTTAAGATTGTCTCTCCATAGAGTACAAGTGCTGCATAGCTCCTTTATCCTGAAACATCATCATTTCCTGATGGAGATCAGAGTAAGGACTTCATCAGATAGGGTACTTTTCAATGGCTTGTGCTGGTTCCTTTTGCAACAGAGCCCACTGGATCCCATCTGATGATTTAGGACTACTTCGTAAAACTATAGAGGAAGCAGCGCATGCTGCCGTGTTGCATTGGATCAATGGGAGAAAGCTGTGCGGTGAATGCTCCCCCCCCCCCCCCACAAACAGGATGAGGTGGGGGGGAAGCCAGGTGATGCAGTTCCCCATGCCAGACTTTGCCAGATTTGCCATGATGCGTAGCGATTCTGGCAGCACATCTGATGAAGTTGCGAGATAGAAATAAGTATGTTTGAGGTTACAAGCATTTTACATTGCCTACAATTCATCAGAAATATGAAAGTTAAGGACATATATGTATGTACTTTCTAAAATGTTTCACTATTAAGGCAAAGTGCAGTGCATGGAAATCATTTCTTTTTACCCCCAACATCCCACATCAAGTTAAATTGTATGGAAGGAATGGTTACCACCTTCCTTTTATTCGAATACCCCTCTTTTCTGCATGATCCTTCTAAGCCGAGCTTTCATTTCCCATCACAAGTAAGATGAAAACAAAAATGGATAACAACTTGTAGCAACAAATTGTTCACCTTTAGCATGTTCATGTGAAGATGAATCACTGTTGTACACATAACAGGTTGAAATGAAGCAAACAGCTGTTTAATGAAGTTTGCTTTGCAGCAACTGTCACAGAAACCTCAAAGTAAATGGCAAAATTGGCCTAATGGCTTTGTTTATCACCCATTTTTCAACTATTTATACTTGTCTTGAAAATAATGAACTAACAACTAGCAACTAAGACTATTTAGAATGGTAATCTAGCTACAAAGACATTAATTGTAGGACTAAAATACTGGCCAAATATGTTTTATCTTCTTGGACAGGGAAACTTGTTCCTTTTTGCCTAGACACAAGATATATTAAGCTCATTAGAACTGAATACATCCATTTTCCTTAACAATGGGATATTTTAAGCAGTAACATCAATGAAGAGATGTTTTCATGAGCAGCCTCCACCTAAAATGAGATGAAACCTTGCAATTGGTCTCATTTTTCATCATTCCCCAAATCAGTTGGGAAGCAACCTCCAGTTTAATGGCTATGAGCTGGAGGTTGAAAGAAGGAAGCCTCAGTTTAAAAAATCACCCTGGTTTTGCCACCCTGACAACAGCTGAGCCTCAAAAATAGCCATTAGACCTTTATCTTAGTGAACAGGTTTTTTCCTTACGACTATCCATTTAGTGAGTAGATAATTTTAGGAGTCCATTGGAAAATTATTCTTTCATTGATGTCATGCTACAATGGCTTGAATTCAGAATGGACAAAAAGGACAATTTCTTTGCATATAAGTCGCAGATTGCATTGTCACAAAGTGAGGGTCACAATCTTAGTGGTTTAAATGGAGGAAATGTCTACCAGTTATTAAAAGTTTTGCAGTTTCTGTGATAACTCTAAATGTGTAGATTGCATGCTTCTGCACACTAGTTTTTGATGAACAATAGCAAAATATTGCACTGCTGTTCTGATTGCGAAAAAAGATACTCTACTATGCAGTCCTTTTCACTGTTTGGGAAATCTAACCTACTTTGGGAGCTACAATTCTCAAACTTTCTTATCCAGCTAGGTTGCACTGAGGGCTATGTTTTAAAAAGTCCTTTCTTCCAAGCTTTGGTCCTTTGGTCTGAACAAGTTGGGCTCTTGTAATCTTCTGTAGCATTTCATACAATTTGCAAACCCTGAATCATGATCAAACCTTCAACTCAAATCACAGAGTTTGAAAGATGAATTTGGCATTAAAAAGACATGTAAAACAGCCCTTAACATGATGAGGTTTTCAGAATATTGATTTATAGCAGAAATTTCTCTTTTTTTCCCCTTTCCCTTTTTCTTTTTGCATTATAGAGCATTATTTATTGCACACCGCTTTGAGTTTCTCGGTAAAACATAGGATGGAAGACATTTTCTAATTACAAAGAACACCAAAAACAAATAATTGAAACACCAGCCAAGAGCAGTGATGTGAGCATGTTTGGCTTTGTGTGAAAAGGAAAGAGAAAGGTTGAATTCACTAAGCTCAGTTACCTTACACAGTTCATACAACTGGCAGCAGTGGAGTGAGGAAAGGATTTGGCATTCCTTGCAGGGACAACCTGCAAAGATCCAACTTTCCATGATCATAGGAACCACTTTATCTTGCAGACAGCTTTGGCATACATTTTAAAAACACAAGCAATTTCCTTCCCAGAAACTGAACAGACAAATTTGTGATTGAACATATGTCATATATGTGATCTGAACCAGACACAGTTGCTTTGTTCATCAAATAAGGTTGATTAGATCTGATCCCATCTTCTTGCCCAGGTTTATTTTGTTGCCATGTTTTGTTTTGTGTGTATGTGTGTGTGTGTGTGTGTATACACACACACACACACACACCTTACAATCCCTTCATTTCCAACATGGAAACTGCATAAAAATTATGTCTCTCTTGGACAAAGTATTCACCGTGTTACCAGTCCTTTAAGTCCCTGCTATGCCTGCATTTTCTCACAAGTTCTCTGACACTTAAGCGTAGTCTTCTTCATTGTACATAATTACGGGATGCAGAAAAACATCTGCTCATAATGAGATTTCCACAGGTGATGCAAAATTAAATTGTATTTTAAAACTTGCTGCACTAATACTATAGGGGGAAAGACTCATTATTTTATTCTAAAATGTATTTTCTTTCTATTGTGTAAGGGTATAATAATTTTTGCAATAAGGAAGATTTAATGAGACATCAAATGAATGCTCAAATCAGGTAATGGACTTTTGTGGAGGCAGAACATGTGTGAGATTTGTTACAAGGTGATTTTTATTAATCAATAGTTCTGAATAACAATATATATATATGTTAATATCTGATTAGATCTCATTAAGGCACTGATGGGTTTTCGCATTTCATCCTTTAAAAGTCAAACCTAGTTAATCAAACAAGGTCAGCAAATGTGTTTGATCTTTCACCAGTTCAGAATATTGCTCTTTTCTTCCACATCAGTGTTACTTGTAGTAACCATCATATGGAACAGAGCTGTGCTTTGAAGCCCAGGGAGGGCCAGGTAGGAAAACAGATTCTTCTAGATTAGAACTTGCCTTTCCCAGGATAAAATAAAATGTTCCCTATTCCAATATAGCATTATCTATTTATTCCTTTCACTGATTTCTTTTCTACTTGCTGCTTTTGCTTCCCATATATAGCTCACATTAAAGTGCTTCAGGACAGAGCAGAGACTGAAAACACTCATGTAAAGGAAAGCTTTGTTGGAATGAAGTTATACATTGTGGCTGGATTCCAAAATGTGGAAAAGATGCCATACCTGAAAGTCTACTTTGTTTTTAACTAGCATGACACAGTCTACCAACCAGTGCCAAATCAATATTGTCCAAAAAGGCAGAGACATACCTGCTGAAAGGCTCCTGGGCACATATGTAGCTCAGGGATGTGTTTTCAGTACCAGAATTTTCAGACACAAATATATTTCTATTTTTCCTTATTTTAGCAGGTGAGCTTAAAATAAAAACTTTTTTGTCAATTTCATAAAGCATTTAGAGTCAGCAGCTCTTGCCAATTGACTGCAACTTGCTCAGAGAGCTTCAGATAGATCCAAAATTACTTTCTGCTTGTCTCTATTCATTTACAATGCTAAATGAAATATCTGCTATCTTGGCACCTCACTTTGTAGCTCTTGTGGTCATGGTGGCTAATGGCTATGGTAGATAGCTCACACATAAAGGCATATGGAATGGATGGATGTAGTGTTGCTATGTATTGCTTTGTCCTATTTATTACTTTGATCTAATTATTTTCCATCTCTGTGTCATTTATGTTTGTCTGCTATTTTCTATTTCATTTCTTCCTTTCTTCTTCTCCAAGTCATCTTTCACCACCGTTCCGCCTAGAAAAGACTTTTTCCTCTTTTTAAAAAACAGTCATAGGTTGCTTTCCAACTTATTTGGAGTGGGCCCTTGGTATCTTATGAGGATTGGTTTCAGGTACTCCTGCATCCTGGATATTCAGGTCCTAATATATGCAATTGCATAGTTCAGTGCAGCCTCTTATATAAAAAGTTGAAATCATTACTATTTTCAGTGGTTGAATATATGGATACTTAACCCAGGATACAGAAGCAAGTGTACAGGTGGGCTGCACTTACTGAAATCAAGATAATATTTGGTCATTCTCCTGATTAATTCCCATTAATTTTATTGGGCCTCCTCTAATATTAAATCCAACTGCAGATCTTTGGTTTCAGATCCCAACTGAAAGTGCACTTCAAATATTAGTAAAGCATTGTCACCTCACCCCCCCCCCCACCCCCTGAATTCATTCTCCTTTTTTAGTCTGGGCTAGTTTGTCCATAACTACAAAATATATGTGGTTGTGTAAACTCAAACAAATCATAAAACAAACCAACTTCCAATGGAAATACTCCCAATGCACCTCAATTATTATAATGTTTGCCTGGATATTTCCGTCCATCCAAATGCAGATAGTTTCACTGTGATATCTTCTGTAAAATGTACAAAACGAGCAGTGAGGGACCACAGGGAAAAAAATTCCTTGTATAAATATCTGCTTAAGATCAAGCTCAATTACTACTGGTTATCTCATCTAAGGAGATTGACTGAAGCTACACTATTAATATAAGAATCGATAACAATTCACATTGTACAATATGAAATTGACAGGCTTAGCTGATAGATGTAAGAGGAACTTTTTTGTAATTTTCATCCACTTCAGAGTGTGCAGAAGTGGACCTCATATAACTCTTCAAGCAAAAACATTTATGAGTTGAAATGGAGTTTTCTCTTGTAAAACTAGCATACTCCTTTTGTTGCATATATGTAGTATTTCCACCACACTTAGGAAATATATGACATGGCATTAACAACCCAATTGGTATTGTTACAGGCAAATAGTTGGGGAGGCATAAAAAGACAAATGTTTTTCATTGTTCACCAATGGATAATGTAAAGCATATTTGTCACAGACAGTAGGTCCCTAGGTTTTAATACGAGGACAGATTATTATGCTTTGCTTTAAATGGAAATGGTGAAGTTATTTACAAAAAGCTAAAACCTGTAATACTTTAAAATACTGCAAAGATTTACCAAGGAAAATGCTTAGACATAGATACTTCATTTTATCTTAGCATTGCAAGACTTAAATGTTCTCTATATTTAAAGAGGAAAAAACTTCCAATTCTGCAAAAACACCTAATCTTATTGGTAAAACACTAGTGTAGTCCATCCTATATGGACATATAAATCATGCATGTATATTAACTTTTTAAAATGACTCCAGTTCTAAGTTTAATTGAAGAGATTCTAAAAAGATTACTTGTACTGTAATGTAATTTGAAATTTAGTCAAATTGTTATATTATAGCTGTATGATTTTTCAATATTGTGGCATATGCAATAGATTTGACCAAACTTTGAAGTCCAAGATGAATTTGATCTCTTTAAATCAGTTTGAAGGACTTTCCCCCAAAATGCTAAAAGAAACAATCTTGAATCATGTCAACATGCATCAGACCTCGAATTTTGAAAAGACAGATAATCTGGTGGCAAAAATTACAGCTTTCTTTATATAACTTTCAAGAAGGGATAAAGTGACAGTTCCATATCTCATCAGATGTAAACGACTGTTGAGGTTAGGGAGCTGTATTCTGCCATCAACACCTTTGTTTCCCTTGAGGATTGTATTTCTGCAGCAACATCACACTTTTTAAATATTTATTTATTACAGTATTTATATTCCACCCTTCTCACCCCAAAGGGGACTCAGGGCGGATCACATTATATACATATAGGGCAAACATTCAATGCCCATACACATAGAACCGAGACAGACACAAACACAGAGGCAATTTAACCTTCTCCTGAGGGGATGTTCAATTCTGGCCACAGGGAGGAGCAGCTGCTTCATCATGCACTGTGACGGTACTTCCTCATTCCACATCGTAAATTAGTTAAATTTGCCTCCCCACTTTTTATATGTGGTACCTTATTTCCTACTTGATAGATGCAACTATATTTCGGGTTGCTAGGTCAGCAACGAGCAGGGGTTATTTTTTATTTTTTTAATTGACGGGTGCTCACCCCGCCACGGGCTGGCCTCGAACTCACGACCTCATGGTCAGAGTGATTTATTGCAGCAGGCTGCTCACCAGCCTGCGTCACAGCCCGGCCCCTAAATACTATTAGATACATGTGAGCATCATTGTATATTTTGGGGCCTCTGTGGGACATTTTAGCCCTTTGGAGGGTCATTATTTCCCAGAGTATTGCCTGTTAGGGAAAAATATTTTTTTCTGAATAAAATGGCCCTTGAGCAGACAAAATATGATAAAATTGTTTCCATACACACTGAGGATGTCCAACATGGTGTAGTAGTTTGAGCATTGGAATAGGACAGCATCTATACTGTACAATTAATGCAGTTTGACCCCACTTTAACTGCCATGACTCAATGCTATGGAATTGTTGATGTTATAGTTTGGTGAGGTACCAGCATTCTTTGGCAAAGAAAGCTAAAGACTTTTTAAAACTATAACTCGCATGATTCCATAACATTGAGTCATTGAAGTTAAATTGCATTAATTTTAAAATGTAGATGTATTCATAGTTATGCCATTAGTTAATTCCAACACAAGTCCACAGTGCTCCTATGGGGGAAATGCCACTACACAGGTGAAACACAGCAAACACAGCTTTTACATCATTTTAGGATATGTCTGTATGAGAATTAAGAAACTTAGTATCATCCCATGGATATATTTCTGGGAGAAATAAAGCTACCTAAGGAGAGTTTTTTGGCTATAGATACTAGTCAAGTGCATTTGGACCAAAAGGCATGCTGCTTTCGGATTCATTTTGGTTTGACCCCTCATTTTATTTACCAGAAAGTTACCCAAAAGGGGAGGGATATTTTCCATTTCATTAGGCAGAGATTTGGCCCATTGACTATAATGGAAAATTTTAAAGGCTCAATCCTCAGCCATTATAAGGCCTATCTGCATGAAACCTACCTCAGTTGTAGACCCTATTTACAACTGCAGGTCTGCCAAGTTTTGAAACAATTCATCAATCTACGGATTTTTTAAAGAATTGTTTTTTTAAAGTAAGACAAACCATAAGAGAGAGTTCTGAATTGTAGTTGCCGATTGTGTCCATTCTCAGCCAATCGGAGCATGGACACCACCAGGCTTTTAAACTGGCGGAGAGATACACAGAGATGAAAAAACTTCAACCCCCATTATGCTCTGAGAGGAACTTTCAATGGCCACCATATGCTAGTGTCACTGGGAAAGCAAATTCTAAGGGCCCTCTCTGGAGGAGGAGGTAACTTTCCAAGAGAAAAAATGGAGAAGGCTTCTTCTGCTGGGGAGAAAAAAAAGATGCCAGAGATCCCTCTGCCTCAAGTATTTTATGGACTTAACTCTTTCCAAAAATATTGTTTCTCTGAATTAATTTCACTAGTTTTTTCATCTCTCTCTTCCCCTTTCTATTTTTGGAAATTACACAAAAACTACAAATCTTTTCATTAACAGCAATTTGGGCCCAACTCTAAGAGATAACATAGATCAAATAAATGAATAGATTATTTCAAACATGACAAACTATATGTATGAATCATAGTGGGGAAAACTAGAAAAATCTGTAGTTCACTTGAATTTCATTAAAAGGAAGGGATAAATTTGAGTCATAGGTCATGATATCTTGGTTTGTTTGTTTCCTTAGTTGAATAAATTTGTATATATCCATAACTTCACAACTGTTATCAACAGTCTTCTGTTTGGAAGACTGCTTGGGATACTTCCAGTTACATGTGGTACTGCAGGCCCCACCTGCTATTTATAGCAGTTTGTGGTTTTTATACAGTAATTTAGGATGACTAGATTCAAAATGGCAGATGAGTATTGTTTTAGATATTAATTTGAAAAAGCTTTCTGGCAAAAATCAGCAGCTCTACACTAGAAATGACATACTGCTGAAAATTCTCAACACATATGAAAACATAACCCAATCTGTTCATGCTTCTTCCAAAAATGCTGATTATATTTTCAATATGATATCTAAAACCTTGTAGGAGTATTTTTATCACGCTACATAGAACTTTTCATATATATCTTTCATATTACTAATGAGTTCATCTTATAGTCAACTTTCTGCAATGTGCATATACAACAGCTTCCTTGCAAAAAGAGAAGAAAAGTGCATATTTGGTTTTTTGCAGTGGTATAATATAGGTTGGATTCATATCCATGGTAGAATATGTGCTGCATTGAGTTCTTATCCATAATGTCTGGAGACAGAAAGGTTCTGTATTTTGGATCTTAAAATACAGTATAGGTACCTGTGTATAAATTGTTATAGTCCATCATGGAAGGAGGCAGTAAGCCCTAGCCATAAGGCACACATTCCTTGGACTTCCCCACCTCCAGGTAGAGGAGAAGAGTGAATGGAGGGAGATGGCATGCCAGAATTAACAGCCCAATTTTGCAATAGCAATAGTTGCAATGGTAAATGCTGCTGCTGTTCCTCCACTGCCACCCCAGCAAAAATGAGGTCTAGAGTAGGATGCAGCAGTGGTAGTTCTTGGTGAGCATATCCAGGCTTGGCCTGGAGGAGAATCCCATGCCAACCACACTCTGCACTCCTTTCTTCTTCCATTACCTGACTTCAAATCCCAGTCAATGCTTATCCAACCCTAGTCGTCAGATAGGAATGCAGTAATTTCAGACAACTCTGGTGGTGTTACAACATCTGAGGTACTCTTGCCTCTTCATTTAGCTGGAAAGAGTCATGAGGATCTGTGAAATGGCAAAAGTCTTGGATTCCCAACATTTCACAGATCCTGATGTCAAGAGTCAGATGCCAGTTAGTTAGGTAAATTCAGTTTATTTAGTAATAACTCAAAAAAGCTCAACAAAAGGTCCTGGGAGCTTGCAACACTTTAACTTCAATGTGATTAAACAGTCTGAAACAAAGAAACCCCAAAAACGCAAACCGGAGTATTTATTTATTAATTTAATTTATATACCGCTCTTCTCCCCCAGGGGGACCCAGAGCGGTCTTACATAATGGCAAGATTAATGCCACATATAATACAAAATATAGTAAAACAAACAATCGTAAAAACACACTTAAAAACCAATATTATACCCCATTTAAAACAGTAAAGCACTGTGTGGCCATTACAACAGGGCCAGTAGCATTGGGCCAAAAGTCAGAGCCAGTCTGTATTCAATTACACATTAATCCAGCGAATACATCAGATTATATCGACCGTATCTTAGGATGGGCCAAAAGCTTGGTCCCACGTCCAGGTCTTCAGCTGCTTCCTAAAAGACATGAGTGAAGGGGCTTCCCTAATCTCCCTTGGCAAGGAGTTCCACAGCCGCGGAGCCACCACCGAAAAAGCCCTGTCCCTCGTTCCAGCCAAATGCACCTGTGACAGTGGCGGGACTGAGAGCAGGGCCTCACTGGAAGATCTTAATCTGCGGGGCGGCTCATAGGGGGAGATACGTTCGGAGAGGTAAGTTGGACCAAAGCCGTTTAAGGTTTTGTAGGCCAAAGCCAGCACTTTAAATTGTGCCCGGAAGCTAACAGGCAGCCAGTGAAGCTGCTTCAACAGAGGAGTTGTATGCTCCCTGTACGGCGCTCCAGTTAATAACCTGGCTGCGGAACGTTGGACTAGTTCCAGCTTCCAAACAGTCTTTGAAGGCAACCCCACGTAGAGCGCATTGCAATAGTCCAAACGAGATGTAACCAGAGCGTGGACCACCGTGGCCATGTCAGGCTTCCCAAGGTATGGGCGCAGTTGGCGCACAAGTTTGAGCTGTGCGAAGGCCCCCCTGGCCACCGCCGAAACCTGGGGTTCCAGGCTCAGCGATGAGTCCAGGAGGACACCCAAACTGCGAACCTGCGCCTTCAGGGGGAGTGCGACCCCATCCAGCACAGGCTGTAACCCTATACCCTGTTCGGCCTTACGACTGACCAGGAGGACCTCTGTCTTGTCTGGATTCAACTTCAATTTGTTCGCCCTCATCCAGTCCGACACAGCAGCCAGGCACCGGTTCAGGATCTGGACGGCCTCCTTGGAAGCTGGAGAAAAGGAGTGATAGAGTTGGACATCATCTGCGTACAGATGACACCGAACTCCAAAACTCCGGATGATCTCACCCAGCGGCTTCATGTAGATGTTAAACAACAAAGGGGACAGTACTGAACCCTGTGGGACTCCACAAGACAACGGTTGTGGAGCCGAACAGCTGTCCCCTATCAACACCTTCTGGGTACGGTCCTCAAGGAAGGACTGGAGCCACTGCAATGCAGTACCCCCAAGTGGGGTCAAGTGATGGCTTCTTCAACAGCGGTTTTATTACGGCTTGTTTGAGGCCGGCTGGAAGTCTGCCTTCCCGGAGGGAGGCGTTCACCACCACTCTTACCCACTCGACCAACCCCCCTCTGGTTTCTTTAACCAGCCAGGATGGGCAGGGGTCTAGGATGCATGTGGTCGCTCTCGCTTCTCCAAGGACCTTGTCCACATCATCGGGTTGCACAGATTGAAATGAATCCATCAAAATAGGACAAGCAGGTGCTCTTGCTACATCTTCGGAGATTGCATCAACTGTGGCGTCAAGCTCGGAACGAATCAAAGCGATTTTCTTTGAAAAGAACTGGGAAAAAGCTTCATATTTCTCTGCCACATCATCTGTGGGCGCAGTTTGAGGGGTGTTGTTAAGCAGCCCTCTGACAGTTTTAAGAAGCTCGGCAGGACCGTTTTTGGCTGCCTCAATTCTAGAACTATAATAGGTTTTTTTTACAGCAGCCATTGCTTTGCAATATGTTTTCCTTTGGGCTTTAACCCGTTCTAAATTTGATTCGCTCCGTCGCTTTCGCCACACACGCTCTAGACGCCTCGTCTCGCGCTTCATCGCTGCCAACTCCCCGGAGAACCAGGGCGCTAGTTTAGCTCTGCGCATTGCGAGGGGCCGCTCTGGAGCGATCGTGTCTATTGCCCTGGCCATCTCCCCATTGTAGAGAGTGACCAGAGAATCAACAGAATCACCTACCGAGGAGGCGGGAACATCTCCAAGAGCCATCAGGAATCCATCTGGATCCATAAGCCTCCTGGGGCGGACCATCTTAATGGGTCCACCACCCCCGCAGAGGTTAGGGGTTGCAGTAATTCTAAACTTGACCAAGTGGTGGTCAGTCCATGACAGTGGGACTAACGAGAGCTCTTCCACACCACCACCATTCTCCCATCCCTGGCAAAATACCAAGTCCAATGTATGTCCAGCACAGTGGGTAGGGCCAGAAATCACTTGGGACAGTCCCATGGTTGCCATGGTATCCATGAAAACCTGAGCCGCTCCCGACAGGGTGGTCTCTGCGTGTATGTTGAAGTCTCCCAGCACAAGAAGCCGCTGAGACTCCAACACCAAGCTCGAGATCACCCTGGCTAGCTCAGTCAGGGAGTTTGTAGTGTTGTGGGGTGGACGGTACACTACAAATATCCCTATACTGTCCCGGTCTCCTACCCGCAGGTGGACGCTTTCAAATGAGGTAGATTGCGGGATGAGGCATCTGGTCACGGGGATAGAATCCCTATAGATTATTGCAACCCCACCTCCCCTCCCTCCGGATCTTGGCTGGTGCTGAACAGAGTAACCTGGAGGACAGAGCTGAGTGAGGTTAGGCCCACCCGACTCGTCCAACCAGGTTTCTGTTATACAAGCCAGGTCTGCTCGCTCTTCTAATATCAGATCACTTATAGTGGTTGTTTTCCCATTAACTGATCTGGCATTCAACAGCACCAGCTTTAATCCATCAGGTCCGCCATCCTGGATACCCAGACTCACCTTGTCAGGAGACCCTTTTGGAATACGTTTTGGAACTAATAATGATCTCTGAAAGTCCCTAGGCCCAATTAACACATTTGGTCTCCTTTTCCCGTACCTCCCTTTTCCTATAACCGTCCCAATGGCGACTCCATGGCTGGCAGAACTCCCCCCATCCTCTGCACATCCCCCACTCTCCTCCCCTGACCATTGTTTAGCTGGGTCAGCCTGACTGGGCCAATTGAACAAGCCAGATGGTGGCACTTCCCACACTCTTCCCACCCCCCTTACATAGTCTCCAAAACCCTCCAACACTCCCCCCTCCCCTTTTACATTCACATCCACGTTCCAATTACTGAAAGTGACCTGTGCAGAGGAATGGGAGATATTGTAAAAGCAGAATCCTAGTAACAGTTGGAGGCTATAAAGTGCACAGTACATGAGTAACAATAAAACTAAGGGGCTGGAGGAGCCAATCCTATATCTAAAGTGCCTATCTGTTAAATACATTGAATAAATTTCTATTGCCAAAAAACCAATCTGGTTCCGGGGGGCAGTCCCGATCAGTGATTACAACACCACCACATTTTAACATTAGGTTAGCAGCCACACAGGATTTTTAGCAGCTATACAGTACTGCTCTCAACTTCCCAGTCACAAGAGGATTGACGGCTCAGTTTAACAAAGACAAATTAACCCCCCGTCTTCCCAGGTCCAACCAAATTTAGATTAAATTCTGGCAATGGGTCCAACCTCAGAAGTCAGCCAGTGGTGGTAATAGCTATGGTATGGGCCCAGCCCAGAAATTCCCAAAGTCTCAACCCCTTGACAGGCTGCCAGATGCAAAAAGATGTGATAAGATGTGAACAGCTGAAAATGAGCCCAAGGACAAACCAGTAGGCCACGCTTCGTAGCAGGCCGAGGGGCAGAGGGAACGGTAGGACTGAGAACGCGAATATTTTAAAGCCGGCTGCTCTGCCTTCTTCTCCAGAATGTTTATGGAGTTTTTAAAGTTTTCCCCTCTCTCTTTCCTCCTTACACCAGCAGAAGCAGGGCTGGGGGTGTGCTGGCAAGCAGCGATGGTAACAGCAAGAAGTGAGCAGCAGGCAGGTGTTTTAAGGCCTCCTCCTCCACCACCCTCTTCTTTTCCTCCTTTCCTCCTCACACGAGCAGAAGCAGGGCTGGGGGTGTGGCAGCAGGACTCACTTCTTGTGTGCTGGTAGCAACGATGGTAACAACAAGAAGTGAGCAGCAGGCAGGTGTTTTAAGGCCTCCTCCACCACCACCCTCTTCTTTTCCTCCTTTCCTCTTCACAGGAGCAGAAGCAGGGCTGGGGGTGTGGCAGCAGGACTCACTTCTTGTGTGCTGGTAGCAACGATGGTAACAACAAGAAGTGAGCAGCAGGCAGGTGTTTTAAGGCCTCCTCCACAACCACCCTCTTCTTTTCCTCCTTTCCTCCTCACAGGAGCAGAAGCAGGGCTGGGGGTGTGGCAGCAGGACTCACTTCTTGTGTGCTGGTAGCAGCGATGGTAACAACAAGAAGTGAGCAGCAGGCAGGTGTTTTAAGGCCTCCTCCTCCACCACCCTCTTCTTTTCCTCCTTTCCTCCTCACATGAGCAGAAGCAGGGCTGGGGGTGTGGCAGCAGGACTCACTTCTTGTGTGCTGGTAGCAACGATGGTAACAACAAGAAGTGAGCAGCAGGCAGGTGTTTTAAGGCCTCCTCCACCACCACCCTCTTCTTTTCCTCCTTTCCTCCTCACACGAGCAGAAGCAGGGCTGGGGGTGTGGCAGCAGGACTCACTTCTTGTGTGCTGGTAGCAGCAATGGTAACAGCCCAGAGATATCCAGAGATATAATCCGGATTAAAACTAGGTTGCTTAAATTCAGCTCAAAATTGCAGCACAGGGTTAAAATAGCAAAACAAACACAGGACAAAGCGCCCTGAAGTTCCAAAATGTTCTGAAACCCAAAATATACAGAAAGGGTCCCAAAACTGAAAGGAAGCCCAAACCGGGCTAGAATCAACCGCTAAAAGCAGTGTAAACAAACCAAAGCCAAAAACCGCTGAGAAGAAAGTGAAGAGTCGGAAGCCGGGCCAGTGGTCAAAGGAACGGACCATAGTCAAAGTAGTCGTAAGCCGGTCCGGAGTCAGGGCAGAAGAGTAACGTCGGGGTCAGAGACAAAGCCAACGGTCAGCACAGGAAGCAGCCACAGAGACGGGAATGAAGCGAAGCCAAATTCGGGAGCGAAGAGATACACCAGATCGTAGTCCAGTCCAGGGTCCAAGGAATGAAGTCATCACAGTAAGGTCCACGTCACAGGGTAACACAAAGAGCCAAAACGACAGAGGCGAGCAGCAGATCGGTTGCAAAGTCCCAAGCCAGTCTTCGGAGTCACGTATAGGAAACCCAATGGCGCCCAACAACACCTTGCCACACACAAAGAACAATGGTCAAAAATCCCCAATTTATTTAGGTTTCCTTGAGCATCCAAACAACCAACGCCTTAGGATCAGGTGTCCCAAGCTCCTCATCAGAGTCCGAGCTCCAAACAGCAAACGCCTTAGGATCAGGCATCCCAAGTTCCTCATTAGAGCCAGAATCACCCTACCCACGCCCAACCCTGTCCCCACCTGCGGAATTGCCCTCATTCCTCTAGACAAACCATGTGGGGTCTGCTTCTGAAGAACCCCAAGCGTCTCCTGCGTCCTCAGCATCCATGGGCCCAGTTTCCTCCCCAAGATCCTCCAGAGTCCGTGCCCAGTCTATGCCAACTCCTTCCGCCACCACCGGGTCCTCAACAGACATTTCCACCTCAGGATCCCCTTCCAAATCCCCAAATGAATCCTCATCTGAGGATTCCTCAAGTATCTCCCTGACCCTTTTCCTGTGTAAGTCTTCCAATGAGCCCTCCTCGTGAAGAGTCTTCCTTCCCTTCCTGATCCTACCATTGTCACTAACAGCTTTGGAAGATTCATTCACAACACCTGACTTCTCTCTCCAGTTTTATCTCTCTCAAGTATATATCTCTTCAGCCTAGCAAATTTATTACAGGTACATATATGGTGTAACTTCTATAGTTTGGATCATTTCAGATTTCTGAAATCCAGATAAGGTATAGTCAGCTTACACTAAAAATATTCTGGAATGTATCAAACCATTCTTTTGTTCACTTTTTCTATAAGATGAGATTTATGTACAGTTTAAGTGTCATAGGATCTTTTAAAGTAACAGCATCCTCAGTGTGATTATATAGTGAGTGGTTAAAAGCTGATGTAATATCCAGTTTCATATCCAGTCTTGTTAGTCAGCTAGGGGGAAATGGTGATAAGAAAATCACTGATCATGTAAATGCCAGTGGGTGCCTTTTTGAGCTACTCTGCCTCACACTGTGAGCACCTGTCATCCCATTTACTGCAATCTCCTTGCCTATGGCCATTCCTTATCACACCTCAGTACCTTCACCTCTGTCTGAAACCTAACTGTCAAATTGAATTACTAACTTTTCCTCTGATATTCCATGTCAACCTTTTCCTGAGTTACCTACATTAATGTCCCTGTCCTCTTCTACCTCTTTGTTGTTGCTTTAAAGGCACCCAGTGGCATTATCCCACTCATATTTTAAGTCTGGTTATGTACTATGTAAGATCACTTTTCTGAAAACCAGTGTTCTGTCCTTCATTGCGGCCTCTTGTGCCTGGAATCCTGTCTCAGAAAATAAATGTCTTGTCATCTCTCTCTCCCTCCCTCCCTCCCTCCCTTTCTCTCATCCTTTCAATCTCTTCTCACAGCATTTCTTTTACAATTTACTTTGATTTCTTTTTTTCTCCCCCCCCCCCCCACATAGATTATGACAACACAGGAAGCCTCTCATGTTGCCGTGGCGGCATGCCGATTCTACCCTCCTTCACCCACAGAGGTGGCACACTGTGTGCCGTCAATTCCAGCCCCATATGATGAGGTATTTATTTATTTTATTTATTTCCAATATTTCTATCCTGCCCTTCTCACCTGAAGGGACTCAGGGCAGTGTACAATTGGCAACAATTCAATGCCGACACATCAATAAAACAAACAGCATATAAAATCTATTACATACAGTTAAATACAGTATAAAATATAAAACATATGGTTAAAATCCGTTCATCCAATATCCTCGTGCTTTATCCATACATCAGTCTGGGTGGTCTTTGTCGTTTATTCGTTAAAAGCCTGAGCACATAGCCATGTTTTTAAGGCTTTTCTAAAACTCAAAAGGGTTGGGGCTTGCCGTATATCTTTGGGGAGGGTGTTCCACAGCCGGGGAGCCACCACCGAGAAGGCCCTGTCCCTTGTTCCCACCAGCCGCGCTTGTGAGGCAGGCGGGACAGAGAGCAGGGCCTCAGCAGATGACCTTAGGGATCTTCCTGGCTCATAGGAAGAGATACGTTCGGACAAGTAGATTGGGCCAGAACCGTTTAGGGCTTTATAGGTCAAAACCAGTACTTTGAATTGGGCTCGGTAGCATGTCGGCAGCCAGTGGAGCTGGCTTAGCAGAAGGGTGGTGCGTTCCCTGTATGCCGCCTCAGTTATTAATCTGGCTGCCGTCCGTTGTACTAATTGGAGCTTCCGGGCCGTCTTCAAAGGCAACCCCACGTAGAGAGCATTGCAGTAGTCCAGACGGGATGTAACCAGAGCGTGGACCACTGTGGCCAAGTCAGACTTCCCAAGGAACGGGCGCAGCTGGTGCACAAGTCTGAATTGTGCGAAGGCTCCCCTGGCCACCACCGAAACCTGGGGCTCCAAGCTCAGCGATGAGTGCAAGAGAACCCCCAGACTGCAAACCTGTGTCTTCAGGGGGAGTGCGACCCCGTCCAACACAGGCTGTAACCCTATTCGGCCCTACGACTGACCAGGAGGACCTCTGTCTTGTCTGGATTCAATTTCAATTTGTTAGTAGTAATAAGTATCTCATAAAATGTCATCTTATTTATATTAATGAAGTAAGACGTATGATACAGATGTGTTGCTTTAACAGTTACAGTTTACAATCAGTTGTGAGCTTGTGTGAACATGGAGTACAGGTACCTTAAACAGAACACATGAAACTGGAATCTCTCATTGTTCTTGATTCTGAAATCTGTAAATATGTAGTGATCAAGGCAGTAACAGATATTATAATAATAGAGATTCGTCCCTTTACCTCTTCGAGGATTTTAATAATAAATGGATACCAAGACTTTGAGGTTCACCCTTTTACCCCTCCAAGAGTTTTAACAAAAAATGGATAGAAACTTTTAAAAAATGTGTAGTATAATAAAATGGCATGATACTTTTCTGCTGAAAATAATTTTCATCTTAAATCTCTTGCATTCAGCTGGGAAAAGAGCAGACAGCCTTGTCACTCTGTCTCACTTCTGGAGAGTACCACTGCCCAGAACAAAGTTAAGGTCAAATTCTTTTTTGCTCTTGTTAAATTGATCAGTGTGTCCAAGTGAGGACTTTTAAATAGAGGAAATAATTGAATTTTACTCTCTATAGAACCATTTGGCTCAAAGGCTATTTTGCGTATTGAAGATTTAAAAAAATAGCAGCTAGTGACAAGGAATATGACAATGTCTGAAGTATAACCTTCTAACCAGACTAGCTGTCACTATGTTCTTTTGTTCCCTTTCTTGCTGACATTTCAATGCATGCTGAACACCACCTACATCCAGTACCTTTTAAAAAGTCACAAAAGGGGCAGATTCTGCCCTTCTGTATATTATAAAGCTCACAATGGCTTCATTGATGCTTATATGGACTTAACTATAAGACTCTATGAGAGATTATAAACTATTTTATTTTTGCCAAAGACTTAATTTTGCTGAGAAAAATTGACACAATTGATAATAATATTAGAATATAATAATAAAACTTTATTTGTATATTGCTCTATCTCCCTGAAGGGACTCAAGGTGGGTTCCAGCATAGGTAAAGCTTTCAATTACCAACACAGAAACATGGAGAGTGGGGAAGATAATACAGTTCAAATATTTGCCACAAAAATAGTGTGTGCAGATTTGATAAATGTGGATTTGGCATGTGTGGATTTGAATGAACTGTATGGAAGGAATGAATGAGAGCTAATAATTTCAGAGACACCATTCAAAGATATTAAGGCCTGCAATGACTAACTGTCTGCTTGCTGAATTGTAAATAAAACCGACTAATGAGAGCTGAAAAAGTTGACCTTCCTGGTAAACTGTGATAAGAACTGTGACAGTGATAAGAGAAATGTTTACATCTGTCAACATTTGCTGACTTGATGAACTTTTGAGGCAGAGACAATTGTTCTTTCAAATTAAGGAAATGTTTACAACTGTTAAGAAGAAAGTCAACACTAGGCCAACACCAATCAGGAAGACTCACCATCAGGTCCAGGTAAATGAGATGGAGCCAGGATGGAAGATGTCTATCATTCATTTACAATTTTGGGACAACATCAGAAAATATTGCTATATAAGTTACCTTATGAGTCCAGAAATTGTGACAGACAGCCACACTGTTCACCTGCCATGCTCAGTGGAGATGGTGTATGGCATTGGCAGACAAGGGCGGTTCAACCGGTAGGCAAACTACGTGGTTTCTGAAGGTGCCATCCTCTGGAGGGCGCGGTTGAGGCACCCCCAAGTTCCCTAAGGCTAATGAGCAGCTTCTTTTTGTCTTTTTTTTTCTTTTTTACCCTCCCCACTGGGAGGGGGCATGTCCTCTGAGTGCGCTTCGCCTTCCCCCTCCCGTGTGCATGCATGCATGCATGCATGCACACCCCTGCCTCCTCCTCCCAGGCTCGCGTAATGGTCAGAGACGCCGAGAGGAGGAGGAGGCGGAATAGGCAGAGGTGGTGAGGACAAAGCAGTGAAAGGAGAGGAAGGCCATGCCTGGGCCTCCCTCCTGGTCCTCCTCCTACAGCGTGGCCTTCCTCTCCTTCCGTTGCTTTGTCCCCGTCGCCTCCGTGGCCGCGGCCTGGCCTGCCTCCATGGCCGCAGCCTGGCCTGCCTCTGCGGCCACGGCCTGGCCTTTGCCTCCTCGAGGCCAGATCTCTGGGCTGCCTGGCCATGTTCCAGAAGCTTTCTCTCCTGATGGTTAACTCCACCTATGGCAGGCATCCTCAGAGGTTGTGAGGTCTGTTGGAATTGAGGTAAGTGAGGTTTATATATTTGTGGAATGATGTTCGGGGTGGGAGAAAGGAAGAACTCTTGTCTGCCGGAGACAGGTGTGGATTATGCCATTGGCCATTTTGATTAGCATGCAATGGCCTTGCAGCTTCAAAGCCTGGTTGCTTCCTCCCTGGGGTCATGCTTGGTTGGGAGGTGTTAGCTGGCCCTGATTGTTTCCGGTCTGGATTTCCCCTGTTTTCAGAGTGTTGTTCTTCATTTATTGTCCTGATTTTAGAGTTTTTTTAAATACCGGGGGCCGGATTCCCTTTTGGTGGCCTTTTAATTCCTATGGATTCCTAAGAACCCTCAGGACTCTTCCAATTCCTATGGATTCCTAAGAACCCTCAGGACTCTTCTATATAATCTAATTCAAAGCAGATAATGTGGATTATCTGCCTTGATATTCTGGGTTATATGGCTGTGTGGAAGGACCCTCAGTGCTTTTCCACACAGCCATATAACCCAGAATATCCCACAATATCTGCCTGGATCTGGGTTATCTGAGTACACACTTCTATATAATCCAGTTCAAAGCAACTATTGTGGATTATCTGCCTTGATATTCTGGGTTATACGGCTGTGTAGAAGGACCCTCAGTGCTCTTCCACACAGCCATATAACTCAGAATATCAAAGCAGAATAACCCACAATAACTGCCTTTATCTGGGTTATCTGAGTCCACACTTCTATATAATCCAGTTCAAAGCAGTTATTGTGGATTATCTGCCTTGATATTCTGGGTTATACGGCTGTGTGGAAAGACCCTAAGGTCTTTTCCACACAGCTGTATAACCCAGAATATCAAAGCAGAACAACCCACAATATCTGCTTTGAACTGGGTTATCTGAGTCCACACTGCCATATAATCCAGTTCAAAGCAGATAATGTGGATTATCTGCCTTGATATTCTGGGTTATATGGCTGTGTGGAAGGACCCTCAGGTCTCTTGCACACAGCCATATAACCCAGAATATCAAAGCAGAATAACCCACAATATCTGCTTTGAACTGGGTTGTCTGAGTCCACACTGTCCTATATCACAGTTCAATGTTTGGTGCTAAATTTGCAAATATAGTAATTACCATGCATCGAACTGCTTTTTCTGTTGATTTGTTGTAGAACAGGATGTTTTGGTGTTTAATTTGTAAAATAATAATGTAATTTGATGTTTAATAGGCTTTTCCGTAATCCCTCCTTATTATCCAACATTTTTGCTTATCCAACGCTTTTATTTTTCAGTGATTAGTTTGGAGGGGGGTGCGCCAAAATTCTGTTCACTTACAATTGAAAATTACCTAGGGCCAGCCCTGGTGGCAGATAATGCAATGGAACACAGAGTCTAGTCACTTTGGTTCTTCTTTTTTCAAAGGAAGAGGAAGGAGTGCATATTGGAGTCATGATAATGTATCACTTCTGCTGTATGGAAACAGGGGTCTGATCCTTGGTGTTGTTCTTAGGAAGAAAAGATGCATTTGCAGTTTTGAAGTTTTGGCATTTTGACATTTTGGAACTATGTGTTGGCAGACTGCAGAGAAAGCAGGGCCTGGCCTAAGCAGGTGCTTCTCCAAGGAGAGGGGGGATATAGTAATATTTGGATGTGTGTATGAGGATGAATGCATGAACATGTGTGTGAATGCTGAGTAAAAATGTAATCCCTCCATCTGTTTGTTGTTATTCAACTGTAGGGTGTTTCTGAATCCAATGTAGTTGCATAGAATCTGTATATGTCTATATGTCCAATGTCATTCTTTGTTGTTCTGTGAAAGTTCTGATATACCTCTTACACTGAAATTGCAAAAAAGAACCTATGCTTTAAATTATTGAAAAGTTACTCTTAACATATTCATGTATTTCATGTATTCTACAATCACCCTGCAACAATTTATTTAAATATTTTCTCATGTATAACTAGATGTCACTCAATGAAGTCACATTAAAATAATCCAAAATAATTTGAATAAACTATTTAAAACAATATCATAAGATCAAAAACCAAACTGTTACCTCAATAGGAGTAAGATTCCCAGATAGAGAGACATCAAAACAAAGGCCATGTCAGTATTTCCACAGGAAAAGAATTACATAGTGTATGAAAGTTGAGAAAAGTTTTACCCATGGTTTCATGTATGTAGTATGCTGTTTCTAGTGTTGTGACACAAATGAACAATCTGTCAGTGTAAGATTCCTACATTCAGCTTATTTCATGATCCATGCTAGTCTGTATATGTGCCATACAACCAAACTTCAGCTGAAAATGCTGAAGACTATCAAAGGTAATCTCACAACGTTCTTCTAAAAAGCATAGGGATCAACTTTTCATCTCTCTTCCCTTTCAATTAGAGATAAAAAAATTTGCATTAATCAAGGGTTTTAATGTATGCATGTATCCAAAGCATGATCTTTGAGTTTATTAACATAAAAAAAAATACGTTTCAGATTTCTATTCTTGTGATCACAGAGAATGGGCAAGAAGATGAAAGGGGGCTTGAATGGCTTTTAATCGAAACCAGACAGTTCTAACAAGTGCTAAACGGCCAATTAGGGTCAGAGCAGATATCTTCAACACTACAATTATACTAGCAATGTTATATGCACCTGAAACATGGGAAGCAACAAAGTTAGAGGAGGAAAAACAGGCAGTGACTCAGAGAGCAATGGAAAGAAGGATGTGTGGCATGACAATAAGAGAAAAATTCAGTAACAAAGAACTGTGTCAAAGAACCAGGGTACTTGACATGGTCAATGAGATCTATGAGGCATAAAGATAATGGGCAGGGCATATAGCATAAACAAATGACAGCTGATGGACACGTCAACTAACGAATTTGATACCAAGAGACCACAAGTGGCCCTTTGGCAGATCTTGTATTCGATGGGATAAACCAATGGTTTATTCAGCCAGAAATGGGGAAAAAAGCAGAGGATTATATATTTTGGCAAATAGTAGATTTGCATGAAGCCTAAAGGAGTGGACCAACAACAATCAGATTGAATAGAATAGCTCATAGGCAACTGCAAGTGACAGGTTCTTTTTTATAATTTTGAAAAATACACATAGGTTCATTTTAGCCACTGTGGGAAAACACAAAGGTTGAGAAAAATGTGTTAATAAGGATACTGTAGGAATAGGATGTGCCTAAATATGCCCAAATTTCTGTGAAGGAACAAAATTACCACAATATGAAAAAGCACAGGCACAAGGTTTAGATTTTATTTGTTTATTGCATCATAAGCAAATTGAGAATACAGTTATAATGTATAAAAATCTCAAACAATGGATTCAGATGTGAAATGGAAAAACACAACACACTCAGGAATGAGATTTTCATATCCTCAGATGCCATAGAAAAAAATAGTTGAATTTATGGTTTTACAATTGATTAGAATAAATATCCTATCCTCAGCAGAGTTGCTACCAGTGACAATTTTTAATATACAGATAAAAACCTTTTCCCAGACTGCAGAGAAAGCCCACCCTACGTTTGCTGGTGTTTGATTCCTCAGCAGAAATCAATAAGTTGATGGGTACATGGTGCCAGTGCCATATCAGATCCTGGTCTAATGATGAATGGCACAGCACTGTTAGTCTATTACAGACAAGAAGGTGCACTCTCATTTTTAACCGGTTTCTGTGGAGATGACACCTTTACAATCCCTTATCACTTTCATGTTTGCTTTGGCAATGTCAGACACTTATTTCTTAGGCAGAAATTGGCTTTAAAAAGAGGGTTCACAGTACTATGAGTATGTATTCACAACCAAACTGTCAGGTAAATATCCCAGCAAGATGAACAATTGATTCAAGCTCATGCTCCAAATGACAGGGTGCAAGAGGGTGGGATAATTTTAAGCAAATGACAAGTACCTTTTTTCACTTCCAAAGTAACCAAAACAATGTTGTCAGAGACCTGTCAAAAAAGGTAAAGGGAGCAGGTCACCCTAAGTTTTGAGATCTTTTTCCAAAGCTACTCACATTGGCATCATTCCCTCCTGTCATCTTACTCTGTTTCCTTAGTATGTCTACAATGGGAAGATACAATTCTGATCTACATTAATGGGTGGTTGGAAGTATTCCTTAGAATATGTTAGTGGAAAACATACTGTAAAGGCACTACACAAATTCAAAGTGTTATGGTTTTGGATGAAAAGTGAGATACAGTGTCGGTATATAAAACAAGCAGTAAATGCAACACAAGGCCAGACAAAATAACTTTCTTGTTCAAAGAGATTGTTATTCTCTTGAAAAAGAAAAAAACTCAATTTGACAAAGTATTCCCCATTTTTACAATTAGTACAGTTTAAGATTCTGCTGTATTTGGATATTGTACCACCTTACCCCGTATATTAACTATTTCATGTTAAGTCAGTTCACTTCCTGAGAACTATACTTCACCTTCACTCTCCTACCATAAATGCTTTTTTAAATGTAGAAATATTTGTAGATCACCATTATTTTTCCAGTATTACTCAATATAGGAGCTAAACAGGGAAATTTGTTTTTGTCTACCTGCTAGGGGTTGTTGTTGTTGTTGTTGTTGTTGTTGTTAAATTATGCCAAAAGAAAGAAAAGGAAAATAATGCAAGTAATGGCTTCAAACAAAAGAAAATTGTGGTGATTGTTTGTATCAGAAAATATTTGAACTAACCATTATGATTCATGCCCCCCGTCGTCGCCCCCCCCCCCAAAAAAGCTTTATACTGATAACACAAAGCTAATATCCACCTAATATCACTACAGCCGGGCACTTACAATACTCTAGCAATGTCACAGCAGTGTGTTTACTACTTTCACTTTTTCCCCACATTTGAAAAAATGTGATAGAAGGCAAAGTTGCAGTCTGCCTTGGTAGAAGGGAGAAAAGGTCTGGGGCACAATATATCAGAGTATCAATTGGTTTGTTTGTTGGAGAAGGCAACATTAATTATATAGAAGCTGTGTTAATCCTGGAAGTCCGATGCACATAGAGCTCCATCAGAGCAGGCTCAAGGATACTCAAGAAGAAACTGAACTAGTTTTATGAAAGAATAACACAATGTGTATTGATTACAGCACTAGAAAGTGGATACAGCTTATCAATGATAAAAGCCAAATATAGCTTCCAAACATCCTTCAGTGTCATTGCAGAAACCTTCTGGAGTGCTTTTACATTACACAGCATTATGAATTGAATTCATCTAGGCCAGGTTTGGGACTCTGGCTGGCTTGCCCTTATGGGATCCTGCAGCAGGCTGGACCTGCAGGTCATTGATCAACAGATATTGATTCTCTAGCCAGTGTGAAATTTCTGTTAGAATCTAAATGGCTGAATAGGATGAATGAGTGTAGAGCAGACTGAACTTTGACATTTGAGGAACAGAGCTGCAGCATCTAAATACACTGATACATATGTCAGTCAAAATAATAGAGCAATGCAGGAAGCAGGTTTTGAGAAGGGTCATTGATCAGACCCCAGAGAACCAAAAAGAGACTTGTATGTAGATAAGGGGAAAATACTTTCATGATGGAGTGACTCAAATAGGTATCCCTCAGTGTTTTAAGTGTGTGGTTCAAAAGGACTTAAACAAGGAACACATTTCTTTTGTCTCAGTGCTTGCTTTCAACCAGCCAACTAGACGAATACTACATAGGAGGTTGCTCTATAGCCACTTCCCAAATTACTAGCAATATTGATACAGATCTTCTGTTTTGTGCAACATTGAGTGCATCTTTTTAAAAAAACAAATTATAGACACAAGTAGAGTAATACAAATCTCGATAACGAAATTCTACTTACATTTTCACTCAACATCATGTATCTTATTTACTTAACCTTACCAATCCCAAATTCATTCTTATCCACCACTTGTGTCCAGCAGTTTTTCTCCCCCACCCCTTTCAAACCCCACCCACTGGGAACAGATGTATCTTCAATTTGAGTATTATTTGGATCAATCGTGAAGAAAGTGTGATTTAATTATTTGTATTTTCTTTTTCCTTTTGCTCTATCAGAGTTCCCCAATTCAAGTCCCAATTCTTCTTACAAGAGCTTGTTGAATGTTTCATCCTCCTTTAAAAAATATAATCCTGGAGCATATCATCTGCTAAATATTCAAACCATTTTTAATTCCCATTTTTCCTGCTCTTTCCAGCCCAAGGCTACTGTTGTTTGGGCCTCTTATATCATATGTTTTATGATATCTGCCCATTTGTTAGTGCTACTCTTGCCTTCAATTTTCTGAATAAAAAAATCTTTTATTCAGCTGTACCTTTGCCCTAATAGTTCTTCCATCTCTTTATTTTATTATATTTTTGGGTCTTCTCACAGTTCCACCACATATGCCAAATTTCGCCACATTTTTGCCAACATAGCTTTACAATAATTTAGTCATATGGGCTAATTTAATTGGGGATCTGTACTATTTGGTCAATATTTTCTGTTGTGTTTCTCTGGTCCTAATATGTTAAATTTTTTAGATTGAATTAATCCAGAGTTCAGTGTCTGACTTGTTGCATTTTAAATCCTCTTTCCATATCTAAACTAATGTTTGTTTCAGCTTATATTATTTTTCAACTATTTTCTTATAATTGAAATTTATCAAGCCTTTCTCCTTCTTTAATTTCCATTTTAATATCTGATCAAAATCTGTTTCTGAACTTTCCCTTTTCCTCCACTCTGTAATCCTTTGTTTCAAATCACTCCATAACAGCCAATTGCTTTGTCCACACTTATCATTATCATATCCCAATATTTAATTGTCCCATCTGTGTTTAAGAGATGCAACATTAAGTGCACCTACACTGTAAAAGTAATGTAGTTTGATACCACATGGACTTCTAGGGTTCAGTGCTATAGATTCTTGGGATTTGTAGTTTGGTAGGTCACCAGCACTCTCTAGCTGGGAAGGTAAAAGATGTTGCACAATCACAGCTCTCATGATTCCTGGAAATTAAACTGCATTAATTCTACAGTATAGATTTCCTGAAAGTTGCACCATGACTTAATTCCATCATATTTGTGTAATATTATTGTGTGAGGTGTGAAAATCACCATGCTATTAGGTTGCATCACTGTCCAGTTAAAAAATAAAGAAAAAAATAGATTAACACAATAATGGTGTGTGATTTTAAAAAATAACCAGATAACTAGATTAAACTGTGTAGTGGAGTTCAATATAGAACTTCTGACTCTTAACCAAAGTCTTATCATGTGTTGATCAATGAAATTCACATTACTTGTTTGATATCATGAGGTACAGAGAAAGGGAAAGTTGTTTAGTCATACAAAATCCCCAAAGATGTTTGAAAGACTTAAAACTCATACAAAAAAACTCATACAAAAAAACTTATCATGTGTTGATCAATGAAATTCACATTACTTGTTTGATATCATGAGGTACAGAGAAAGGGAAAGTTGTTTAGTCATACAAAATCCCCAAAGATGTTTGAAAGACTTAAAACTCATACAAAAAAACCCAATTTTTACTTACTTGTATTTAAACCAACAAGGAAAAAAAAGGGGGTTTTCCAATATTCTGGGCATCTTTGATGCAAATTGCCAACAACTGAGGAGCAGATAAAAGAACATCTTGGTCAAACTAACCCCAAAGTAAAAGACCATACTTGGAAACAGCTGTGGTTTGTTATTATAAATCACAATTATTATCTCAGTTCTTGTAGGTAAGACCAAGGAAAAACTCACAAAAGGCCACTAGCTATTTAATTGCCTATTCTTCTGAAGAAACCATTTTCCCAATTTTTTTCAAAATACCGCCTGAGTTGCGCTAACAGATAAAATGGGAGGGTTATCTGAAGGCCCACATTCTCCTATATGAGTCCACCTTGTCTTTGAGATTGGAGGATACTTTTCTCTCATCCCTACCACTAATGTAGTTCACCTGGGAGAATACTATGGCACTCTCCTTATAGAAAAGCTACAAACTCCTCCCCGGCAATGATGTTATAATCATAGAATCATATATCTTTCCACCATGTCTCCTTTACCATCAGATGGGAGCACCCCCCCCCTCCAAGGTCTAACTGCCATTCTGGAGCAGAATGAAGAAGACGGGGCCAGGAAGACATCTTTTCACCATGTCTCCTGTATCAATTTAATGATATAATAATATATAATAATATTATACTATACTAATATTATAATACATTGTATATACATGTAATATTAATAATAATATTATGATGTAATACAATGTAATAATAATTATAATTCACTATTATAATTGTATATTTATATTACGTGCAATATTACTAATAATATTGCAATATAGTTGTATAATATAATAGATTGTATGTATATATACTTGTAAACTGCCCTGAGTCCCCTTCGGGGTGAGTGTCACGACCCAGGCTGCAGAGCACCAATAACCATACACAGAGGCCAGAATCTATCTAATATCTTTATTAAGGAAATATGTAAAATCAATAAAAATAAGTGTAGAATATAGTTCAGAAGAAGACCTTTCAGGAAAGGTCAATTATAGTCCAGGAAAACAATGTCCAATACAAAATATTAAGGTCCAAAGTTGTAATCCAATAACCGAAACACTCACTTTGCCAAGCAAGGTGAGGGGAGATGACAAGGTTCTTAGTCCAAGGAACTTGATGCAAGGCTAGGAAGTAAACTTGATTCTTGAAACACAAGGCTTGATACGAGGCAACAAGGAACGAGGATCAGGGACAAAATCCGTGGTAAATACTTGGCAAGGTCCTGGAAAGCAAGGCTGAGTCCTAGGAAGCAAGGCAAGGTCCGTGGAGCAAAACAAGGCTGGAAACGGGAAAGAAGGCTTGGAAGCGGGAACGAATGCTTGGAAGCGGGAGTAGCGCTGTCCACACACAACCTACTCCAGTTGCTGACGAATTGACTCCGCAAGATTCCTACAGGGCAAAGAACCTAAATAGGGTCTCGTTTTCCCACCAAAGAACACTTCTCTGGGGAAACAGAACCGAAAGTCAATCCCTGTGTCCAGATGCATAACTCCCTAAAGTTTCTCATGAAAGCAGGCTTAATCAGCTGAATGCCTGGCTGCGATTCTCAGGCTTCTGCGATTAGCCTGTTGAACTCCTTTTTGTTGTTGATAATAATTACGGCGAGAAAATGGGGGAGATTTTGACTCAGGGCTTGTTTGGCAGATTTCTGGAAGACAAACCTCCTGCAGGTGCAAGGGCTCCAATTCAGGCTGGGAAAGTTTCAATTCTGGCTGAAACGGTGGAAAACCCAAGTTTTCCTCTTCATCTGTCACAACAGCGCTAGGAACGGGACTACATGGCCCATGAGTCATCACAGTGAGAAGGACGGTATATAAATGTTGCAAATAAATAAAATAAATAATATATGTTGTTGAAGGCTTTCATGGCCGGGATCACAGGGTTGTTGTATGTTTTCCGAGCTGTATGGCCATGTTCCAGAAGTTTTCCCCACATCTATGGCAGGCATCCTCAGAGGATCCTCACAACCTCTGAGGATGCCTGCCATAGATGTGGGCGAAATGTCAGGAGAGAATACTTCTGGAACATGGCCATACAACCTGAAAAACATACAACAACCCATAGAATCATATAGTTGGAGGAGACTGAGAGGGCTACCCAGTCCATCAAATTTTATTCCAAAAGGATAGATTCTTTTGGAACTGACCTTTATAGGGAAAGTTCTCTGTATTCTCTGCATTGTTGTTTATATTTCTTGATGTTTAATGAATATATTGTTTAGATTGCTTTATATTATAGCGATCATTCAATTACTTGAGAATTCTTGTGTAATTTCAAATTGCTGCAAGATTTTATCTTTTATAATTTGTATCCCATCCCTCTATACCCATGTGGAAAAGTGCCTGTGAAAAAGATTGACATTAATGAATTGTGAAAAGAATATTGAAGGCTTTTAACATTTTCCCATTGTTACCAAGAAATTGATCTGACCACCACCACAATAATTTTAATTAAGCATATGGAGCATGTTATGAATATATTTACTGACTCATACAAGTAGATCATACAAGCAGATCTTGGTTGGGTTTCAAGCAACTCAGTCAAGCCAAGGCATTCCTGAAAGGATTAACTCAATCATGTACCAAGGCCAAAACCCTGTGGAGATGGAAGAGAAATGTTCTTCAAGACAATGGGATAATCCCCAGCCCTCTCAACCAGAGGGTTTCATCATAACTAAACACTCTGAATTTTCCCATTGAGTTGTCTACATTTGTATAAGCCTCTTCGTTGTCTCTGAGGCTAACTCCTTTTGTATATTCATATAATTCCATTCTAGACTGTTTGAATATTGCCTCAGACCATTTGCCGAGTCTCACCATTTCCTCCCTGGGAGGATCCTCCATCCAACTCCAGCTTCAAAAGGACTAATGACAGCTCTACATTTTCCTGCCACAAGGGAGACTCTTTCCACTTCTGACATCACAGGAAGTCTCCAGCCAATGAAAACCCAGATTCTGACTTGACTATTTCTGAGCCGATCAGGAGAGGGAGTGGATTTTTTTGAATGGCCGTCAAAGGGGGGTAAAATGTCTTACATTGTATTGCATGGCTATGTCTGATTCCTTTTGAGCAGAGACTTTGTATCAGACATCCTTTCGGGCCTGTAAGTTTTTAAACTGGGCAACAAATCCACACTGTTCCTTAAGCAGTTCGCTGAATTTTGGTATCGCCATGATTGCGTCTACACTGTAGAATTTATCCACTTTGCCCCTGCCTTATGGAATGCCTTGCCGCCCTATATGAGAGCCATGCATGAGTTAGGGCCTTTTACCCTAGCACTCAAGACCTGGCTCAAGACTCAAGAGCTTTAAATCTATGTTAGTTTTATCAATATTTGTATGTATGTATTTTTATCCTTTACAATTTTATCTTGTAAATCGCCTAGAGCATCTTGGATGGAGGGCGATTAATAAGTAATTAATGATGATGATGATGATGATGATGATGATGATGATGATGATGATGATGATGATGATGATGATTTGAAGCAACTTCACCTGCTATGGCTCAATGCAATGGGATTCTGGAATTTGTCATTTGGTGAGACACCAGTAATAATTGACAGAGAAGGCTAAAGATCATATAAACTACAACTCCCAGGATTTCATATCATTTATCCATGGCAATTTCAAATTATAATTAATTTTCATGACTAATTTGTACTTACATTTACCACATAACCACTACTTTAGAGGATACATAACAACCAAGAAAATGTCCTAGTCATCAGTCAATGTAAGCAACAGGTTCTATTTCCCTATCAACTGAGGAGAAGCTGACTGACATTCGCACAAGCCTTGTCCAGCAAGCAACACTCAGCACATGGGGGAAATTTCACAGAGATCCTGTTTCCAACTTCTGCACTAAAATCACGTATGTGATGGAACGATAATGAGATGCAGCTCCTTCACACTGATGAAAATGCACCATTGACATTCACACTGGGGGAGCCCTCGGTGGCACATTGGGTTAAACCCTTGTGCCAGCAAGACTGATGATCTGAAGGTTGCATTGCTGGTCCAAATCCAATCAGAAAGAGCATGGATGAGCTCCCTCAATTAGCTCCAGCTCCATACGAGAACATGAGAGAAGCCTCCCACAAGGATGGTAAAAACATTGAATACATCTGGGTGTCCCCTGGGTAACGTCCTTGCAGACAGCCAATTCTCTCACACCAGAAGTGACTTGCAGTTCCTCAATTTGCTCCTGGCATGAAAAAAAATCACAGTGGGAATGGGAGGGATGTCTGCCTAGGAAACACTAATAATTATGTAACTAAAGTGGTTACATAGTTAATAGGTGATACAGAATTATGAATATTATTCCTACAACATCAACAGCATTTGGCATATGGAATATGTCAAGAACATCACCCTTCTATCAGTTACATTAATGGTACAGTAGGCGCTTGGTGTTGTGGCTCAGCCATCTCGGCCTATATTTCATCAGGAGTTGGATTTGGAAACAGACTATGCTACGGATCCAGGAGACATTCCTGGCCCGGAACGGGGCCCCTTGGTCTTGCAGCTGCCTGATGTTATAACGCCAGAGGATCCACTAATTGGAGAACATTCCGATGCCTCGTCAATCTTGCCTACACCAAATGGTGTTGTTTTGAGCGAAGATGGGCTTTTCAATCAGAGGGAGTGTTTTACAACAGATAGAAGCAAAAAGGAGGGGGTTAGCTCTTAGGCTCAATAATGCAAGAGGTTAGTTCTTAGGCTCAATAATGACTAACTGTTCCCGTGTGAAGTTTTTTGGGTCCTGCACTCCCTTAATCTTGCAACCTTGGGATCTCCTTAAAGGTGTTCCTCTTTGTGTTCTCATTGCAGTTTCAACTTTGCCTCTCCTTGGAAGAGGTTCCAGTATCTTGTGTCTTGTCTGGAAACCACGCCAGGTTCCCAGTTCTGTGATGCCTAGGGCACCTTTGACCCTGGACCCTGTGCCCTTTCCTGACCAGGATGAAGAAAATTTGGGTTTTCTCCCAAGTCAGCAAGATTCAACACCCTTCCAGATGCCTCATGTTGACAATTCCAAGCCAGAGCCAATTAAGAATGCCCTTGAGACAATGCCGGCTCGCCCAGATTCGACAGAAAACTTGGTGTTTGATCGTAGGGCATTTGTACATACAGACAGATCAACCAGACAAAGCTATGGCTAAGCCCAGTTCTCTTGGGAAGAATTGGGGAGTTAGACACCTGGTGTAATAACTGTAACAAGCTCAGTTCTCTTGGGAAGTTTTAGGGAATTAGGCACCTGGTTTGGGGGAGTTTATGAACTTCAATAAAAGTGTTGTGTTGAGAACTTGCCTTTGTGGTGACAACTTTACTTCTCACTGAGAAACATCATTGTCTCCAGCTCCTGGATTCCAAGAGGCCTGATGGTGCGCTTACTCTTGAGTAGACCAGGTGTTGGTCTACCTCCTTGCCAAGTTTGGACTGCGTTTCAGCTCCTGAACATCTAGCTTCTGCCTTGCCCTGAAATCCTGTATTGGACATTTATTCTAGAGGACTCTTTTTGCTACTTGCTGTTTTCCCCACTCAAAACTCAGGCGGAGATTTGAATGTGTTTCGGTTTCTGGATTTTAAACTCTAATACTGGACATAAGACTTTTTCATATTGGACTAAATTTGATATTTTCTGGGAGGTCAGTTACCTATTCAACTTTGCTGCTTATTTCCTTTTGGAACTTTACTTGCTTTAATAAAGATATTATATTGTTATTGGTCTTTGTGTTGGTTTTCGGTGCTCCAGCTGCCTAGGGCATAACAAGTTCCATGCAAGCTGCGCCATGCCGTGACTCCCGAGTAGACCTCACCTTGTTACCTTGCTTTCCCTGTTCCTGAGTCGAGACTGACTTTGCCTTGTTTACATCGCTTTCCTTGTTTGGTAACGGGACTCTCCAAGTGGATTATTGTTGCAGTTTGCAGAGCTTGGTTCTTGGCTCTTTCTGAAGGACTATTCTTGACTTTGCTGTGAAAATATCGAGTTTCACTGGTGGATTATAAAAAGGACATTGCTGAACTTGTTTTGAATTGCTAAAGACTTCATATTAAGGACTAATACTTTTACTGACTTATTTTGCTAACTGTGCGCATAGATATATATATGCTTCAATAAACCACTTGTGTGTTATACTGGCTCCTGTCTGGTTTTCAGGGTGCTCCTGCAGCCTTGGGGTGTGACACTTGGCATCCACTGGAGCTTGTTTTCAGAACCTCACATAGATACCAAAATCCATGCATTCTCAAGTTCCATTATATACAATGGCAGGTAATTTGGTGTCCCTTATAAAATGCCAAAATTAAGGCTTGCTTTTCACTAAAAAAAACAAAAAGAAAAAGAAAATCCAAGCCACTGATAGCTGAATTCATGGATATAGACTCTGGATACATAGGAGCAGCTATACAGTTTTGTTTTCTGTTGTACTCTGGTTCATTGTTCTATTGCTTCTGAGGAAAGATTTGTGTGTATTAATTTCTGCATTCCTATGCATATATAATGAGATTTTTGTTCTTTTTAGTAAGATTTGCTCGTAGATAAGTGTGCACAGGACAATACCACATGCTGTATGAGCCATATTTCATTTTGTATAATTATCTGTGCAGGAATCAAAGAATCTATTTGTGCAACTAGTTTACTGTAGACTGCCCACTTGATCATTTTTCTTCTTCTGTACAGTGCCTAGCATATTGTTCTCGATATATAATGCTAAGTGCTAAAACAAGAAAAGCATTACATGTACAACATTCTGTGCCATGTTTTAAACAATTACTTTGCATAGCCATTGACAAGCTTAAAGCTTCATGTGTTGCCCCATGTTAGAAAAACTGGTACATGCTGTTGAAAAAAGTGTGATCAGCAACTGGTGGGAGAAATTATGCTAATCTACATGAATGTTCCACTTTAATTTTAAACACACCATTGAAAATCAAATTGAATACATATGGCTTTCGTATTTTTTTCCTGCTGAGAAACTATTTTCACTGCCTCTGTGTGTTCTTAAAAACATTTATTTGGTACATTTCTCTTTATAGGCCCATTGTACAATATGTTAATTCTGAGAACCCCTTTTCCACTGGAAACTAAAATATTTAAACAATTTCACATTGTATATAATGAAAATAATTAACATTGCAAAATCCATTATTGCACGCTTAGAGTTAATAAATGCTGTGTAATCAGAATATCAATAATCTTCAGCATTAAAAGCAAAATGGAAAATCTATAGCATTTTAATGGGTGTTGTTTGCTTTTGTTTGTATTCCAGGAAAATGAAATTGAACATGTTGGCTTGACAGCATAAAAGGGTTGAAAATGAATTCACTAGTGGAAGGAGTAAAGACTTCAGGCTTACTGGCTCACAAGAATATTGATGCACAGAATGCTGTTAAAATGTTCCATGTTTGTGCGTTTTTAAAAAATGGCTTCCAGCTAATTTAAGGGGTACAACAGCAGGAACTTCATCCTAGCTTCCTCAACCATCATGACAGCTGAATATTATTCTGTCCTTGCAAATTCTGTTGACATCGAAAAAACCTCAGAGGCTGTTCATGTCTTTCAATAGATTATACCACCAACTGCAACTGATGTAGAATGCTCTATGCATTTAGGAATTGTGCCTGTGAGGAAGGCAGAAAATTCTAGCACCATTTAGATTATTTTAAATTTGACATTTAAAGGAAGAAATGCATTCAAAACCAACAGTGAAATGCATTTAAAATAGCTATGAACATGAAGTCTGCATATTGTTACAAAACATCTGAAAAATAGAAGTGAACACATAAATGAGAAATGGCAAATAGGGACCCATAGACAGAACACATTGCTTTGCATGCCATTCATGATCTCCATAGCTCTTAATGGGAATGAAAAAGTTTTGTGATAAAACTATTCCTAATTTTCAAATGATAATTTGAGAATGCTGTCACAAATTTTGGTGGTAGAACAATTGGGAAGATGGCAATTTCACTCATTCATTTTGACTTTTCTTCCAAAATTTATAAAGTTTCACACTGTTTTAAAAAGAAATACAGTTTGAATGTTACTTATTCAAAATGCTTGGGACTGAAAGTGTTTTGAATTTCTGTCTACTGATTTTTTTAAAAAACCAATTTAAGCACATGGGATTAATCTATACTGAGATTTTAATGTAGGCAGTCCTGTTCTTCTGATATGAGCAGAATTCTGGGAAATGTAGTTTAGGGTGAGGCCTTTTGAATATTCTGCTACAAGGGTCCCAGCCTTCCCAAACTACATTTCCCAGAATTCTGCTTGCGCCAGAAGGACAGGATTGCAGTTTTAAGAAAACAAAGGGGAAGGTAAGGGCTATAAAGTTTGGGAAGGGACCAGGAATTTGGAAAATATAAGGTTTGGGTGAGCTACACAAATGCTGGGGGGGGGGGTTGACAATGAGAAGAAAGGGGCTACTAGGCCTCGCTCCGTCCCTCCTCCCACCTCCCACCCACCAAAAATTATTTCTCTCAGCCAAATCCATTAACTCCTGTTGCCCATTTTTACCTCAGACAGGAGCTTTGGCCTCAGTTCTGGGAGAAACCACCAATTGAGGAGGAGGCGGTGTGGTCCTTCATTCGCCTCAGGAAGTGGGAACAATTACCAGCAGTATCAGCCTAGCTCCGAAACAATAAATCTTTATTAGTCTCTCCAAAAGTTTTGGAGGCTGATGTTTCTATTTGTAAATGCTTTGGAAGATCCCTTTCCGATTAGTAATTTGGAGATTCATATTAACGAATCTGAAGTATGACACAGAGGTCCGAAGCTTTGCACACCCCTAACACGTACATAATGAGATATCTTGGAGATGGGATTCAAGTCTATATAGAAGTCGTTAATGTTTTATGTTTAATACATATATCCCATATTGAATTTATACAATATTTTTGAAAATTTTGTGCACATAAGAAGTTAGTGTACATTGAACCATCAGCAAACAAAGGTGTCATTTTCTCAGTCACCAATTTGGATAATTCTTGGGTTTGGAATGTTTCAAATTTCAGAATTCTATATAAGGGGTTTTCAACCTCTACTTTCATATCTGAGCCATTTTAGTGGATTGAGAGGGGAGAATCTCAATAACGCACTATAACAGTGGCCACATTTTTCTGTAGTTAATACCTATAAAGCTCTAAACGGTTTGGGACCTGCCTATCTTTGTGACCGTGCCGTCCCCTATGAACCTACGCGCTCTTTGAGATCTTCCGGGGAGTCCCTCCTCTCGCTTCTGCCTTCCTCACAGTTACGTTTGGTGGGGACGCAAGAGAGGGCCTTCTCGGCTGTGGCCCCTTGGCTCTGGAACTCCCTCCCTAGGGAGATTAGGTTGACGTCCTCCCTACCATCCTTTAAGAAACAATTGAAAACCTGGATGTTTGGGCTGGCCTTTGGAGAGACAGCTATTGGATGACCAGCCTCATTATAATTCTATTCTGAATGTTATTAGGTTCCTTTCATTGGGGTATTTTAATCTAATGATTTTATCTTATATTGCTGCTATAGTCCCCCCCACCCACCCACCTTTGAAGTTGACTGAATTGCATTGGTGGTTGTTTGATATTATTACTGTTGTATAAACCTTTGTTTTAACTTCTGTTTTATCATCTTCTTGTGTTTTAAACTGTGTATATTGTTAATGTATTTGCACTGTTACTTTTGTAACATTGTGAGCAGCCATGAGTCCCCACGGGGAGATAGTGGTGGGGTATAAATAAAGTTTTATTATTATTATTAGTTGCAGAGATGCAGTGAAGACAAACATAACCTGCCAACTCTGTGAAATTCAACCATTCCCTTTTCCACACTGAACTTATCCTGGCATGATGCATAAATAGAAATCCTACCAGAGGCTCCAATCTTCAGTTAAAACATGTGAAATGGAGGTTAAGAGTGGTATTAATAAATAGATTATCACTGGTACATATTTGGGTGGGGATATTTGAGTTCTGTGTAGACCCTAGCATCCTTTTGGTGAATGGTGGTGCTCCGAAACAACTTCTTAATATCCTGGGACCCAGAGAGGGAGGAAGAATTCTTGGGGCTAACCTACGCATTTCCTTCCTCTAATAGAGTCCTGGATCTTGGGAGGGACTACTTGTTCAGTGTGATGCAAAATGGAGGCGTCCTCAAACTGCCAGACAGCTGAGACTGGAAGAAACTTCCCCTCCTTTCCCTTTCATGACTCCCAAAAACTTTGAGCACACAATTTATCCTGCTCTCTATCTGTTGTAGTAGAGCCTGTGAGTAACATTACAAACAGTAGTATGGGTGCCAGAAAGGGGAAAAGGGTTACTCGGGAGCAGAAATCTGATGATGAGCAGCAGAGAAAAAGGATCCAGGACACACTTACAGCATCTACAGATGAGGAGTCGTTTGAGGGATTCTCTGGGGATGATAATGTTGCAGACATTAGTATGGGTGTCAGAAGGGGTAAAAAGGTTACTCGGGAGCAGGAATCTGATGATGAGCAGCAGAGAATGATGATCCGGGACATACTTACAGCATCTACAGATGAAGAGTCGTTTGAGGGATTCTCTGGGGATGATGGGTCAATGAGTGAAGGAGAAGAAGGAGACACCATGGATTGGACTAAGATAAGAGAAGTGCAAGCTATTTGTGAGGCAGCAACAACTAGTGATACCTTTATGGGGTTCTCTGGGAGTGAAGATTGGCAATCAGGGGATCCAACTGATTCTTGGGGGGATCTAAATCTTGTCAGGAGATGGAGGAATTGGAGGGAGAGTCAAGGGAATTCACGTGAAGAGCTGGGAGCAGCTGCGGGGGATAGTGATGGGGTGGTGGTCAGTTCATCTTCTGATGGTGATTTGTAGATAAAAGTGGGTCCAGGGATGAGGAGTCTTTGCAGAAGGCAAGGTGTTGATGTGCGTTCGTGTGCTGTCTATTGGGAAAGTTTCTTGTAGTCTTGCTGCTGCCTGTTTCATGTTCGGCATTGGACTTGGATCTGCAGTTTGGACCTGAACCGGTTTGGCTAAAGACGCTGCTTCTGCGGACACTGGAGCAACGCTGTTTTGGATTCCTCCTGCTTCGACCTTGGACTTCGGCTGACAGCGCTTCTCTTCTTGCAACTCCCTTTGTTAACCATTTGTGTACTGTGCCTTTTGTTTTGCCTTAGAGCACTTTGTTTGACTTGCTGCTCTTCACATCCAGTTGATCTGGATTACATTTCTGTTTACCTTTTGGACCAGGTCTGGTTTGGATTTTTGAGTTTTGACCAGTGGAAATGTATTTAAGTATCCCTGCGTTCTTTTCCTTTTGTTTCAATAAATTCTGTTTTGAACTCACTTTTAAGTCTGGCCCTTTTAGGCATCTGTGATTCCAACACTATCTGTACTGGCTCATCAATAAATCAAACTGTAACCCTTAAGTTGAGCTCAGCTGAGCGGCTAATTTCTTTATTTACACATAGCACATATACAAGGGTTACTCACAGCATGAGGTCGTAGTGAAAGAGAAACTTCATCATCATCATCATTTAATTACTTATTAATCACCCTCCATCCACGATGCTCTAGGCGATTTACAAGATAAAATTGTAAAGGATAAAAATACATACATACAAATATTGATAAAATTAAGATAGATTAAAAGCTCTAGTAAAGAGCCAGGTCTTGAGTGCTAGGGTAAAACTAGGCATGCATATGCATATTTATAACTTCCCTTACCAAGTTTTCCCAACCTATGGATACCAATCAGCTTGACCAGAAGGTCCTACTCTAAGGATTACATATCTATGGATTAACCCCTTCAAATCTGGTTTACCTAGCACATGCTTATGAATGGATTTTTTTTTCTATTTGTACATATATAACCAACACTGCTCTGAGTCAGTCTTTCAATAATCAACCAGCCAAGAGAACATTGTATACTGAAAAGGGAAACAGAACACTGTATATTTAAAAGGGAATGTAACTAAAAGTAGAAAAGTTTAGATGCTGCCAAATGAGATCTCCCCATATTTTCAATTCAGCACCCCTTCGAACTGTTACAATCTGTATTTCCAATCTGTACTTTTTATTCTAGACAGTTCTGCAATTGTCTCAAGAGCCTTAGTAATGCTGAGAGTCTTTTAACATTTGTTCTGTACTTGAAAGTCCTAGAAGCTGTTTCATTGAAGAACACCAGTCTAAAGTGCTGGCTTTAGCCTATAAAGCTCTAAATGATTCCGGCCCAGCTTACTTGTCCGAACATGTCTCCCGCTATGACCTACCATGTAATTTAAGATCTTCAGGGCAGGCCCTGGTCTCAGTCCCGCCAGCCTCACAGGTGTGGCTGGCGAGGACGAGAGACAGGGCCTTCTCAGTGGTGGCTCCTCAGTTGTGAAACTCCCTCCCTAGTGACATCCGGCAGGCTCCATCCCTTTTGAGTTTTAGAAAGAAAGTGAAGACCTGGCTATCTAGCAAGTGTTCAAAGAATAAGTTTTGTTGGCATTGACTCGGTCTGGTCTAAGGTTTATGTACAAGGGTCTGTGGATGAATGGCTCAAGTATTTTTTATTGTTTTAAATCTGTATTTAACTGCTTATGTTTTTATTCTTTTGTATTGTTGTGTATTGGCATTGAATTCTGCCAGTTTTGTAAGCCGCCCTGAGTCCCTTCGGGTGAGAAGGGCGGGATAGAAATGATGGAAATAAATAAATAAATAAATAAATAAATCACAAAAAACTTTCCCATGTAAGTAGGAATTTGGAATAAAATCTATTAGCAAATTCCCAAAAAATGTTATAGGTTTTCTCAGAAGGCTTAAATATGCTTTACTACATCTACACAGTAAAATACGACATGCTTAGTATTTATGTCTACACCATAATAAGTCAATTGTATTTAATACTGTAATACTAACTGAGCCATGATGTACAGATGTGAGTAGAGATAACAAAAAGTTGAGAAACAACAATCACATGATCATAAAGTTGATGTTAAAATGCTTTCAAATTCAACAGTAACTACTAATATAAAATATTCTACATATTGCTACTGGAGCATGACCTAAATAAGATATAAAGGCATGATTCTGGCTCAAGATATGTTTTGAAAATACCACAGAACTATTCATTTGCCATATTTGTACAGTCCAAGCAGATTGTATACTCAGATTGTATCATACATTATGTCATGAAAATACCCCACCTCCACAAAAGTACATAATAAAGTTTAATTCAGCTGATCATCTCAAAGTTGAAAAAGTATAAATCTGGAGGAGGAATCAAATCCAACTGCATCACAACAGCAACAAGAACTGTAATTTTATTGTTAAGCAAAGTAGCTGTTGATGGCATACCTTCACTTTCAGCTAAAATTAATGTTATTTTGACACACAAGAACCTAGGAAACAATGATGTGTCCCCAGGGTTTTCAGTCAGTAGAAAAGCCAGCATTGATCTAGCTTGCCATATGGCAAGCCTGAATATACAGATTTTGAAACATTACAAAATGAAGCTATTTCCTCAGGAAAAAAAAGAGATGCATCTATAGTCCCCAAATCCCAACATCAATTATCCTGTTTGTTCATTGCCATTAGCAAGCATTGCATATTGTGTAATTTCCATTTTAATTTATGTGCTGTAGGTTAGTTACTGCAGTGTGTATGAACAATTGATATGAGATACTTGCTAATGCAGATATTACTGTTAATATTATCATTGTCTTACATTCTGAGTAGTTTCAAATTGCCTTGTAATATGTAATGGACAGGAAATCTAATCTAAATTTAGATATGCAATTTCCTATATTCAAATTTGGATATTCAGCTAATCTTACATTTCTCAGCAATTTTGCATTACAAACGACCTAACAAAAGTCATCAGCATTAAATCTAAATGAATATACATTGAATTCAAAGGCATGCATGTTTTTTGATTTAGTAGACCAGTGCCATACATTCTTGTCCAAACTCCTCAAAGTGTATCAAACAGATTGCAGAACCCTTTATTTAAGATGAAAAGTGCATGTAATTTGAATACAAATGTTCAGAATATATTTCATTTCAACTAAAGCAGATAATGCAATTCAATATCTTTTTGATGATAGAATGAGAATGGTAGGGAAATTATTCTGTTTTGAGTAGTTCAGCAATCTGGACTTGACATTTTTAGAAACCTATTATGTTGTTAACCAATCATGGAATAATGAGACAAGACACAGGGCTCTTCTACAGATGGCTATAAACCCGGAAGTAACCGGGTTTAAAGGGGTAGTGGTGGTGGTTCAACAATGTGTAGCCAAAGTGGAGGCGGAATTGGGTTAACAATTGAAAAGCACCTGCTAAAAATGTGCACTTGACATTTGATTCTGCCTGAGAAATGCACACCTTTGAATGACTGTATATCCCTGCAGTCATGCAAAACATGTGCTTGCCTTCTCTCCCTCTGTGCACACTTCCCCAGTACATGTGCATTTGTTAAAAGTTTGAAACAGCTGATCAGCCACCCAGGCTGTGAAAACATGGAGCAGCGGACATAAAAATGGCTTAAGGGAAGCACAAGTGGAAAGCAATTAGAAGTCTATGAAACTCTTTCTTTTTAACTTTATAATGTTAAACTGAGATTGAGTTCCCTTTGGGATGAGAAGAGCAGGGTATAAATATAACAAATAAATAAATTAACAATTGGGTGTAGAGATAAGAAATCTGCTTATGTTTACATGTGTGCATATGAGGTCCAGCACATAACTGAGTTAATGTCTGCCGGATGTCCCCTGAACGCCCTCTATCTTGATCCATTTCAAAGGAAGGTGTGAGGATGGTGAGGGACCATTTCCCAGGACTGACAGATCTGTGTGTGGACCTGCTGTTAGGTCCCAAGATTTTTTGCCCATTTTAAAACAGACATTTTGGAATTTTCTGGAACTACTCACAGAGAAACTGGGTTGGAAAAGGGGCAAATTATTTAACCTACAACTTATTTACATTTTGGCTATTCTTGAAAGGAGCAAGGAGGGTGAACATTGTAGGCATCAGCTGTGGAAGATGTCACTCTTCAACTTCCCTGTCAACCTTCTCCTGAGCAAACCACCTGAATCTTGAGAGCATTCTCAGACCTGTGGTTGCCCCATATGGCCATCAACTGGAAGGGAAACCCAAGAAACCATACCCCTGAGTTGTAAGATTTAAAGTGAGGACAAAACTGCAAGCTAACCCCAATTGTAGGTTCCTTCCTAATAAAATAATAATAATAATAATAATAATAATAATAATAATAATAATAATAATAATAATTTATTTATATACTGCCCTATCTCCCGGATGGGACTCAGGGCGGTTTACAGTCATAAAAGCAACACAAACATTACATAACAACATAATACACATTATTAAACAAAGTAAAATAATACAATTATAACAATAAATCACACTTACATGACCAGATCAAGGGGACGGGAACCATAAACCCAATATATTAAAATGTATTTTTAGGCTAGGGAAATCTTGTGCAATATATTCAGGCTCAGAAATCAGCGGTAGTCCAATATAATTACTCAAAAACCTGCCGACACCACCAGGTCTTCAGTTCCTTACGGAAATTGGATAATGTAGGGGATTGCCTGATCTCTTTTGGCAGTGCATTCCAGAACCGGGGGGCCACTGCCGAGAAGGCTCATTCCCTCATCCCCACCAGCCACACTTGAGACGGTGGTGGGAGCGCGAGAAGAGCCTCCCCGGAAGATCTCAAGGTCCGCACTGGCTCATAGGAGGAGATGCGATCACGGAGATAGGTAGGGCCCGAGCCGTATAGGGCTTTATAGGTCAAAACCTGCACCTTGAATTGGGCCCGGCAGTTTATCGGCAGCCAGTGGAGCTGCTTTAATAGGGGCATTGTGTGTTCCCTATAGCCGGCTCCCGTTAGAAATCTGGCTGCCGATGAGGCCAATCCACTCACCTCTCCCTCATGTAATGAATGCTAAGGTTCACCAGTTCTGTTTTTCGCTCCCCCCCCCATTATCTCCCATAGTCAAGGGCAAATGTTTATTATTTAATCCCTTTCCTCCATTAATCTGGTGGCTAATACAACCCTTTTTGCAAATCCACCGGAAACAACACATCACCTTCCTCTGCCAAATGCACATAATCTATATAGTTCTATATTGTCCCCCATTTTGTTTAACATCTACATGAAGCCACTGGGAGAGATCATCCGGAGTTTCAGGGTATGGTGTCTGTGCCGTCACGCCTGGGGCTATAACTCTTAGTGAAAGAGGCATGGACGTGACATCTTTCCCCAAGGGATTGCTTCTTGCCCTCCTTTAGGGAAACTGGAACTCCCAAGGACCAAAACACTGTAGATAACTCAAAAACTGGTTTTATTGTTCACAAAAGGTTATCTGGAAGTTCCAAAGGGGTAAAGGAAAATATACATTACAGTCTTTGGTTGTTTTAAGTCCGTGGAGCTTTGTAGCTGAGAAGCTTTTCCAGGTCCCTTTTTTTCAATGGCTGTGGATGCCGGAGCAAACTCAGCCTCAGTCCAATGACCTATGTTTGAAGACACAGTCTTCCTCTGTTGCCAAAGGACTGATTTGAAGCTGCTTGAGACTCCTCAACATCGTTCAGGTTGGCCCTGAACATAAAGCGTAGGTCCCAAGGGTAAGAACCTCAGAATTGGTGCTGAGAGGTAACTTAATCAAGGGGTTTTAGAGCCAAGTCTCTCTCTCACGTCCATCTGGTAGAGAGCTTGCTGGTGGAATGAAAGGAGGAAACACTGTCCTACTCCAGGAAGAGGTGGAGCCAAACAGTTGAGCTGAGTGAGCAATATAACAGGTGCAAACAACATTGATTGACAGATATAAATAACCAATCCAACTACATTTACAGGGTAAGGGCAAAATCAGGCATGATACAACAATTCAAATCTTGCAACGTATAGTTTGACATATAGATGGCGCCACTCACACCGTCACAGTGTCACCTTTATGCAGATGATGTCCAACTCTGTTACTCCTTTTCACCTGCTACTAAGGAGGCTATTGAGGTCCTGAACTGGTGCTTGGCCACTGTGACAGTCTGGATGAGGGCAAACAAATTGAAATTGAATCCAGACAAGACAGAGGTACTCCTGGTCAGTCACCAGGCCGAACAGGGCATAGGGTTTTAGCCTGTGTTGGACGGGGTTACACTCCCCCTGAAGATGCAGGTCCGCAGCTTGGGGGTTCTCCTGGATTCATCACTGAGCCTAGAACCCCAGGTCTCGGCAGTGGCTAGGAGAACTTTTGCACAATTAAAACTTGTGTGTCAGCTGCGCCTGTACCTTGAGAAGTCTGACTTGGCTATGGTAGTCCATGCTCTGGTTAAATCCCGAATAGATTACTGCAATGTACTCTACATAGGGTTGCCTTTGAAGACTGTTCAGAAGCTGCAATTGGTCCAACGGACTGCAGCCAGATTGCTCACTGGAGCTGCGTATAGGGAGCACACAACCTCCTTGTTGCACCAGCTCCACTGGCTGGCAGTTTGCTACAGAACACAATTCAAAATGCTGGTTTTAGCCTTTAAAGCCCTAAACAGTTCTGGCCCAGTTTACCTGTCCAAACTATCTCCTCCTATCAACCATCTCGGAGTTTAAAATCATCCGAAGAGGCCCTGCTCTCGATCCTGCCTGCTTCGCAAGCGTGACTGGTGGGGATGAGAGGCACTCTTTTGCCAGGAACTCTTTTGCCAGGGAGATCAGATCAGCCCCCTCCCTCTTGATCTTCCACAAGAAAGTGACGACATGGCTCTTTCACCAAGCTTTTGAAAATCTGGTGCAGCAATAGACATGAAAGACTTTGAATTTGACCAATCGAATGGCCTGGACCTTGCTCTTGGATCATGTGTTGCTGATGGTTTTAATTGTGTTTTATTGTAAATTAATGTGTATTTTGTTTTAAAAGGCATTGAATTATTGCCATGTTGTAAGCCGCCCTGAGTCCCCTTCGGGGTAAGAAGGATGGGGTAAAAGTATAGTAAATAAATAATCAGCTCTGTAGATCTCAGGCTACAGTAAAACCATAGTGGGGATGGAAAAAAGTGGCCCAACCCCATATTCAAAACACATTGAATCTCTGTTGAATGTTTTTTCTCAGCTTTCTTGACTAATTTCTTCTGTCTAATGACAGGGCTGCATGTCATTAGACTGGTTCTTGCCCTAAAAATAATACTATTTTATCACTTGAACTCTGCTGACTGCCAGATCATCTTCTATATTTGAAATGGTGAAGGGGACAGTATCTTTTTCATCATCTCAGGAAGCAGAATGGTTTGGGTGGGCCCGAAATGTCAAATCAGTTCTGATTGAATTTCCTTAAAAGATTACTTTTCTTTTAATTTGACAGATGTTAAAATATGATGAACAAGAGAGGCAATAAATTTAAGAATCTGCTCTAGTTGGGATCAACCAAAAGAATGCCAGTCATGTTTTTTTCCCACTGAAAATGGCATTTTTGCACATAACTGTTATTTTTATGTGAAAAAGTAATTTTTCTACATAGCAAAATTGGACAAAAAACCGCTAAAGTGGAAGTCATCCTTGAAAAAGATTGTTTTCGGTGATGGAAAAAACAGTTACATTATCTATTCTTTCTAATAAGAACAAAATGTACAAAAATCTACATCCATATTGAAATGACTGAAAACCAAGGTCCACCACTTATTGCCTCTCCAATTGGAAATGTATCAAAGCAGGAAGTACTTTATCTTTATAGGCTGTGCATATCTCAGGCTCGAGTGTTTTTCTTTCAGATCCTTCATGCATTAACCCCATTTTAGTTTTTTTATCATGTTGAGATGCTTCATGTTTTCTTACTACATTAACATCTGCAAATTTTTCCCATCTTTCTTTATTTGCGTATCTATTTTATAGTTGAACCGATTTACATGTTACTCCACTATTTAAAGCAGACTTTCCCCCTAATTATGCACTATTTAACAATTTGTGTTTTTATGTACATTGTTTGAAACACATTTCATTCTTCAAGTCTGTTCAAATGGCAGGCTGCTCAGCACAAGGTATGAATTTTCTCACATCAAGTTTCAAGAAGTGACATAGAGACTGTCAAGCCCAACAAAATTTCTTACCATCCCTAAGGCTATCAGTTTAATTTGGTGCATCCTTCCTTATTTATTGCATTCAGCACATACCTTTCCTCTGCCTTGAATCTCAATATGATATACAAGCAGTGATCAAACCTCAATCTGCTTATCTTCAGCAAAATTCCATCCATTTTCAGACCATATCCAGTGGCTTCTCATTTCATATTGTCTTTTTCTTGATTCTTTCTTCACAAGCTAGTTCCATTTGTTGTTTCTAGCCAGAGTAGACTTGCTTCATACATTGCTGTATGGTAAATTAATCCTTCTGTAAATTTCTTTGATTAAATAGATCTTTTTAAATTGGAATTAACAATTGAATTAAAGACCAAATGAAATAGAAGTGGAGGGTTCTGGTACAGTGAAATTCTCCATAAAAAATAAACAAACTTAGGGTCTCTTTAAATACAGTGGTATTATCATAATTCTATGCTATATTTTCTCTCTAAGATCTTTTCATTTTTTCCATTTTGAAAAGAGTGCTTAAGTGAAGAGTCTTCTGCTTCTAGCAGCCTTCTAGAAAAGACTAATTAATGTCTGTAGGCGAAGGTAACTTTAGTATCAACCAGTTTCATAAAATGCCAAGGCTATTAAAATTCATTAAAGTATGCATTTGGTAAGTACAGGTGGAATGAATATTCATTTGTATTCATTTTCTAACAGAAATAAAGCTTTCTTGATACTTAAGAGGCCCAATTGAGAAGAACAGAAGAGCTACAATATCCTTCACAGTTCAGGAGTTTTTACTTATTTATTTATTTATTTGCAGTATTTATATTCCACTCTTCTCACCCCAAAGGGGACTCAGGGCAGATAACATTGCACATATAAGGCAAACATTCAATGCCATAACATAGAACAGAGACAGAGACAGACGCAGGCACGGGCGGGCCTCGAACTCATGACCTCTTGGTCAGAGTGATTTGTTGCAGCTGGCTGCTAACCACAGCCCGGCCTACAGATTTTCTAGAAAATCTGTTTGCATCACAATAAGTGTGTTTCATTCAGCATATTTGTGTGGTGTGTACATGATCTACACACCACACAAATATGCACACAAAGATACAACAAGACTGCCAGATTACACCAGCAATGCAAGCCCTGCTTCTTTAATAGTGAGTAAGTCTAAGGCCAGATGAATGTAGTATGAAGTTCTGCAAGGTAGGGAGTTTTGCAAGGTGGGGAGTATCTACACTGACCATTTATTACAGTTTGAAAGCAGCTTGACAGCAGAACACACATTGCAGCCAGTTTTAAGGGTTTTAAAATGAATTAAGCAAAGTCAGGGGGCACTCCATAGAGCCTCTGATGTGCTTCACTGCACTCTAGTGTAAAACAGATTGCAAAGTGAAAGTGACTCTGCAGAATGTGAACTGCTGTACAGATACCTGAAGCACTCTGCTGATCTCCACATGTTCATTCCAGAGGATAGAGTTGAAAAAATCTGTATTCTCCATGGCTGTCAAGCTTCAGATAATGCAGATCCTGGAACCAGTTCAAGGCCAGCCTCCATGGGTTATGTAAGCACCATCTAGGCCTCAACTGGTTCCTGGGCTTTAAGTGAAATCATCCACACACTGAAACCATTTCCTTCTATGCTGGTTTCACACCAACCTAAGTGATCAGATGTGCCCTATGTGAAATACTTTCCAACATTGCTACCAAAGCCACCAAAGCTACCACTAATCTTTTGCATTCCTTTCTTGGCATGTCCATTTTATGACTGATGGAGAAAGGGGAATGTAGGAATATCCTTCTCTGTTCCTGTAGCTGATGTACAGGACTAATACCATAGTACCCATAATGTTGGACTCTATACCTTATAGAAATATCTTTTTAAAATATTTTTATTATCTTAACAAGATGGTGATGACAATTATTATTATGTTTATTTATACCCCACTTTTTCCCTCCATAAGGCAACTCACAGATGTTCATGTACTGTATCTCTAAATGCAATACCTAAGATATTGGGTATTGGATGGGCATTACAGGTAGCCCAATGACATTGAATATGTATTAACATGCACCATTTCAGTTCTTGTTATTTGCACCTATTTCTCCAGGGAAAAGTAAGAAAACAAGAATAAAGAAACAAGTATAATAAAGAAAAAGAATAAAAAAAATGGAATGCAAAGATACAGAATACAAGGATACAACATGGAGTGAACGAAGGACTAAGGGAAATCCAACCCTAAATAGGGAAACAAGCTATCCAGGAGTACCTGGCTGCTCCAAACGAATTCAAGTCCCCAGGCCCAGATCAGCTACATTCAAGAGCATGGAAGGAACTAGCAGAAGTTATTTCAGAACCACTGGCAATCATCTTTGAGAGTTCTTGGAGAATGGGAGACATTCCGGCAGATTGGAGGAGGGCAAATGTGGTCCCTCTCTTCAAGAAGGGAAAAAAGGACAACCCAAATGATTACCGTCCAGTCAGCCTCACATCGATACCAGGCAAGATTGTAGAAAAGATTGTTTATTTATTTATTTATTTATTACATCATTTCTACCCCGCCCTTCTCACCCATCAGGGGACTCAGGGCGGCTTACAATATACATCACAAACACAGTTTACATCAAATTAAAAGTCATCCAAGATTAAAAATTACAATAAAAATTAAAATATAAATTAAAAACAGCATAATTATACATCTAAATATACATTTCAGGCGCATTTTTCATGTCCAGGTGGGGTTCTGTCAATGAGTCATATATTCATATTGCAACTCTGCTGTTACTCATGCTCAAATGCCTGCTCCCATAACCACGTTTTTGTTCTTTTTCGGAAGGACAGGAGGGAGGGAGCTTCCCTAATTTCGTTTGGGAGGGCGTTCCATAGGCGGGGGGCCACCACTGAAAAGGCCCTGTCCCTCGTCCCCGCCAGCCGCACCTGTGGATCCTCCTCCCCGGAGGATCTCAAATTCCGTGAGGAACTGGTCTGAAAATACTTAGAAATGAATGCGGTCATCGCTAATAGTCAACACAAATTTATAAAATACAAGTTGTGCCAGACAAATCTGATCTCTTTTTTCCATAGAGTTACAAGCTGGGTCGATGCAAGGAACGCCGTGGATGGAGCGTATCTGGATTTCAGTAAGGCCTTCAACAAGGTCCTCCATGACCTTCTGGCAAACAAACTAGTCAAAAGTGGGCTAGGCAAAACTATGGTTAGGTGGATCTGTAATTGGTTAAGCGGATGAACCCAAAGGGTGCTCACCGATGCATCTTCTTCATCCTGGAAAGAAGTGATGAGTGGAGTGCCACAGGGTTCCACCCTGGGCCCGGTTCTGTTCAACATCTTTATTAATGACTTAAATGAAGGGTTAGCAGATGACACCAAATTGGGAAGGATAGCCAATATTCCAGAAGACAGGAGCAGAATTCAAAATGATCTTGACAGACTAGAGAGATGGGCCAAAATTATCAAAATGAAATTCAACAGGGACAAATGCAAGATACTCCACTTAGGCAGAAAAAAAATGAAATGCAAAGATACAGTATGGGGGATGCCTGGCTTGACAGCAGTACGTGTGAAAAAGATCTTGGAGTCCTCGTGGAAAACAAGTTAAACATGAGCCAACAATGTGATGTGGTGGCTAAAAAAGCCAATGGGATTTTGGCCTGCATAAATAGGAGTATAGTGTCTAGATCTAGTGAAGACATGCTCCCCCTCTATTCTGCCTTGGTCAGACCACACCTGGAATACTGTGTCCAATTCTGGGCACCACAGTTGAAGGGAGATATTGACAAGCTGGAATGTGTCCAGAGGAGAGCTAATAAAATGATCAAAGGTCTGGAGAACAAGCCCTATGAGGAGCGGCTTAAAGAGCTGGGCATGTTTAGCCTGCAGAAGAGAAAGCTGAGAGGAGGCATGATATCCATGCATAAATATGTGAGGGGAAGTCATAGGGAGGAGGGAGTAACTTGTTTTCTGCTGCCCTGGAAACTAGTACACAGAAAAATGGCTTCAAATTACAGGAAAGGAGATTCCAGCATTCCTGTTAAGACTGGTTGGGTGAACAACCAAAATAGTTTGGATTGCCCCTCAGGATTGAGTTGCTGCCCCAGGGTGATCTGTGGAGTTAGTCAGTGAAGTGACACCAGTCCCTCGACTATACCCATCAGGGGGATTTAATCCCCCTTCTTTCCTGCCAAATGTAGAAGTTAAATAAATAAATAGGTCATATAATAGCCCCTTTATACCATATGTTTGTTGTCTGGCCTTTTTATTTCATGGTTCAAATGCATGGGGAAAAAACCCCCACAAGAGATGTATTTGAGTTAAAATGAAATTTGGAGTAAAAAAATCAACAACAGAGCAAGTTAATTTCCCCCCTTTTAACATTCCTACCTTCTCACCAATGTGAAATTTCAAAAATTGTGGTTCAGTGGCCTATCTGAATTTCCCCTTTTAAGCTTTCTTTTTAAGACTAGCTGTGAGTAGTGCTTCCTCAGTGATACAATAATGACAGCTTGACTAGTAGTTTCAGTGCTGTCAACAGCAATGATAAAGAGACAGATATTAACAATAATCTTTTAATTCGTACTGTTAACCTTTATAATAATATTAAACTGCACAGTAACTAACTGGATACATTTATAGAAATATTTATAAAAACATTTACACTTTTTTTCAGAAGTACTTGGAAAGAAGGACTTGGGAAGATCAATCCAAATAGCCATTAGACATATGGCATCTTACCCTTAGGGGATATATGATCCATCCATAAAATATTGAAAAAGTTACCAAACATTCTGACTAGTATTGAAATATGGGAAAACAGAAGAATGATACAAATATTTATATCAGTTATTGAAAAGCTGTAGACCACTGGTTTTTCACATGATTGAATGTTCAAAATAGGTAAGATAGAACTTTATAAACAGTAATTTCCATGCTTGTAAAATAGGAAGATGTTTAGATTTTATATTCATACGATAGAGTTAAACTGAGCATGGCATGCTTCATTCTTGTTGCATCTGCCATTCTGTCATACATAAAGGACATATCGCTAGATCCACACAGGGCTGCTAATAACAAGGGCTGTTAATAACCAATTATAACACTATTCTTCTACTTTAGTTGCAATTCAACTACTTATGGAATAATGGGATTTTCTGTATAGGGAAGGGCATTGTTATGGTTGAGCCTTATGGCTCCAATACTGGGAGACGTGGTCGTAAGACTCCTCGAGAGTCAGACTCTCTTGAGGAGCAAGAGAGGAAACGGCTGCGGGACATATTTGCAGAACCATCTGACGAAGACTCCTTTGAGGGTTTTACTGAGAGAATGGAGGAAGAGGTGGTTAGCTCAGAGGAGGATGACATGGAATGGACTCGTGTGAGGGAGGATTTGGGTGTTCCTGGTAATGATAGCATGGGAAGCGACTGGCGGGTTGCAGGATCGGACCCGTGGACGAGCTGGAGGGATGGAACGGGATCCACAGCTGGGGATGCTGTGGGGCGTAGTCAAAGATGTTTTAGCTCTGATGAGGATGATGATGATGAGGCACCTGGAATTAGGGTAACACCTGATAGCGATGAGGAGTTGTAACTGGCATAAAATGGGGTCTTGAATCCAGGGCTAATTGCGTTGGGCAAGGTAATCTGGACGAACGCTTGGGCTCTTGTTGGGAATTTCCTGAAGACGGGTGTGTTTCGTTTGCTGAATACGTAAGTTACCAAGGACACTGGGCATAGACGGTGGGAGGAACTGTGTGGGCTTTTGTTGTGCAACCTGTGTTTAATCTTATTAGCTTGGACCTCCGTCGTCTTCTTGACGGACATTATTTACCTACTCGGAATTGACGCTGGACTGACTGACTGACTGATTGACTGACTACGACCTTGGACTACCCTCTCTTTGGCTATCGGTGGAACTCGTGGAACCTAAGACGCCTGCACCTGGCTATCGACCTCGGACCGGATTGGGACCCCGCTGACCGCTGCAACCCTGATTGATGTATTTGGACCCGGAGTTCGCCCGCTGCACGGAGGAGTAACAACTTAGTTACTCAACCACAGCTGTCGAGTAGCAGAGAGGAATCTGCTGCCAGTATTTATGTTTTATTGAATCTTTGTTTACCAGCTTTTTGTTTGTTTAAAGTGCCAGGCTGAAGTAAGCATTTTTGGTTTAACCCGGATTAAACACCTGTTTAATCCGGTTTATCTTTTGAACTGTTTTGAGTGACTTTTCATATTGAAGGTGAGTGTTTGCCTAGCTCTTTGTTTTTTATGAGCATTTTTTGGTTCTGTATCTTTAATAAACTGTGTTGAATCTTATCTGGTGGCGTTCTGTCTGTGACAGGCATTTTGAATTATCAGCTAAAGAACTGTTCAAGTTCTTCACAAAATTACAAAATCCCTGGATTTAACTGGATGCTGCCATGACAGTTAAAGTAGAAAGATAATGTTATAACTGGGCAAATGAGCAGTGTGGAAAGCTGCAGGGTCTCATTGAAATATCTCATTCATAAAGTTGTCATATCTAGATGCTAACTTGATGACACTTAACAATTACAACAAAAGGAGCTAAATTTAAAAATGATTTTGGCAAAGCATTGCTCTTCTATGGTTTGGCAAAGGGCTTTGAAGAATCTGAAACAGGTGCTGTCAATGCCTGCAAGTCTGCCTGGAGGAAATCATTTGTTTGGCTATGAAACTAGAATGTTTCTGGAAGCTTAAAGAAGTATAAAGTTGCAGGAAGTTTTACATTTTTTACCTCTCTTTGATTGTGCAATTGAACAATATTCAGAATTCTGTGGATGCTATCAGGTCTGTATGTTTAAAGGTGTGCTGTTATGCCAAAAGAAAGAAACAAACAGGATGAAATTCCCTACCTGATCCCTGTTCCCTTTTGTAAAATTCATAGCAGGACAAGAAGATGTTCAGTCAAAGATGATCCCCATGCCCTGGGGGTTTTATTTTTGCCTCATTATCTTGGAAGGTTTCTTCACCAGCAGTTGAAGATGTAGTAGTGGAAGCGGGAGTCATTTCAGCCTGTTCAAAGATTTAATATGTCAAGGAAAATCTGAAGGGCTTCTCACTGCTAGATTAGATTTTAGTGATTTTCCTCTTATGAAGGTGACCTCTCTAAATAATGTTACATTGCCAGGGGCATCTTCAAAAATGGACTAGTTCATTTTGGGAGATTCTGTGAAAGCGCTGGTAATCTAATATGTGTATCTATGTCACTGTGTTTCTCTTGAAAAATTATTTATTGCAGAAAGTAGTGTTCCATTTAAAAATCTCCAAGTCTGGATATAAATTAATGAATTCACAAATTTCCCATATTTTTGCTTCATTAACTAACTATATGCTAGGTGTTTGATTTTAAAGGAATGGCTTACAAAACATATTTTTCATAAGAGAGTCTGTATAGTGTAATGATTTGAACATTGGACTACTATGCATGAGAACAGGGTTTGAATCCATTTCCACCCCTGGAATTGCATTGGATGTGTTGTGAATGTGCCTTTAGAGACTGTGGATGATAGTGGTGGGATCAGGAGAGGAAGGAAAAACCCTCGCGAGGAGGGCTTGTTGGAGGATTTGTTTAGGAAAAGGGTCAGGGAGACTGATGGGGAGTCTTCTGAGGAGGATTCATGTGGGGATCCTGAGGTGGAAATGGATGCTGGGGAACAGGTGTTAACAGAGGAATTGGGCACGGATTGGGCACGGGCACCGGAGATGCTTGGGGACGAATCGGGGCCCATGGATACTGCTGATGCTGGGGAAGCTTGGGTGTCTTCAGAAGCAGATTCCACTTGGTCTGCTTGGAGGAGTGAGAGGGGGTCCACAGGTGTGGATCGAGGTGGGCATGGGCAGGATGATTGGGACTCTGATGAGGAATTAGGAACGTCTGACCCAAGGGCATTGGCTGCGTGGAGTTCTGATTCAGATTAATAAGTTGAGACACCTACTCTTTGGGCGTGGATAGTTTGAAAGCCCAGGGAGATCTGGATATATTGGGGTTGTTTGGCCATTATACCTTGCGTGTGGCAAGGTGTTGCTGGGCACCATTGGGTTTCCTGTGTGTGTTACTGAAGACTGGACTGGGATTTTGCAACGGATCTGCTGTTTGCCCTCGTTGCTTTGGCTCTCTGTGCCATTTCGTATTGTGACCTTCTTGGATGACTTCAACCTCCGTGGCTTGGCGTTCTATTCCATGACTGTCTGCTGTTGCTGACTAGTACCTTCACTCCTGATACCGACGCTGTCTGCTTATCCCAACTTCGGACCAGCTTGACGACGTTCTCCCGCTCTGCTCCTTAAACTCCTGGCTTGGCGTTTGCTTGTGCAGCAGCTTGGCACTGCTGGTTTATCCCGACTTCAGACCGGTTTGACGACGCTTTCCCACTTTGCTCCTTTAACTCTTGGTTTGGTGTATGTTCCAGCAGCGGTTGCTGCGAGCTCGCCAGTGTCTCGCTGTTTCACTGGCTTTGCTGCTCTCAACTGGGAGTTCCCTAGCTCAGTTTGGGCGTTTGTTTGTTTTGAACTTCTTTTTGTAGTCTTGAGTTTTGGGAAAGGTTTGTGGGCTTCAATACTGCTTATTTTAGTTCATGCCTCCGTTTTTCAGCCCATTGTGAACTTTTGGGTCAAGTTCTAGAACTTTAAGTTTAACCCGGATTATATCTCTGGCTAATCTGGATTATTTTCCAGTTCTTGTTTTTGGGGTTTTACCCGCTTGTTCTACTTAATAACACTGAAAGTTAAGTTTTAAGTCTTTTTAGTTTGTTGAGCTATTTTTTGGACTGTTGCTTTAATAAACTCTATTTTGCTCTCTAATTGGCGTCTGACTTTTGACAGGGTGACCTTGGGAAAGTTAAATTCTCTCAACAGAATGCAATAGCAAACTTCTTCTGAGCAAATATTTCTAAGAAAATCCCATGACAGGTTTTCCTTAATGTCACCATAAGTTGGAAATGACTTGAAGCATGCAACAACAAATATTTACTGAGTATTTGGTGAATATTAATTCCCTAAAATATATAGTAATATCCAATTATTTGACATGCTTGAGATTCTCACTTTTCAAGAACTGGTTGAAATAAATTGGCTATCTCTTCCAGTTCTAAACATTGTTCTACTTTGCTATTTTGATGAAAATTCCAGTTACTCATCTCTGAAGTATGTTTTTTTAATGGATACACAAATTCTGCTAAACTGATCTTACTGTACCTGGTTAAAGGACTGGTCCCCATTAAGATCCCCATCCTATTCCCTATGAAAACTGATAATATATTTTTCTTGTTATCTTGATTATTAGGCCTGTTTCTGGGGTTATTTTGGAGTGCTGATTCAGAAAACTGAATTGAATAGATTGTATCAGCAATAGTTTCTTAGATATTATTATAATTTTATATGGGTGAGCAGATGAAGACTGGTAGATGGCATAAGTTTTGTATCCCAAAAGCTTGAGCCGATAGGGGAAAACTGGTGTCATTTTGTGTAATCAACAAGTCAAATCGGGCTAACATTTGAATAACCAAAATGTGTATAGGACAGTATTATCATGGGTTATCATTTCTTTACACAAGTACCTTTAAATCTAAAGGCCATTAGTGTTTAGCATTGTTGCTTTAAGAATAAAGTCTTCTTTTTGAAATGTTTGGGCTATCTGGTTTTCTTTCCAACCCTGACATTTATTTGAATCACATTAATAAATACTACATTCCACTGACCTTTTTCTCCACAGTAATTTATAATAAAAACATTAGACATTAAAACGGCATGTAAAATCAAATAATACAAGAATAAGACAAATAAGTATCATAAAGACAATTTAAGAGCAGTATTAAAATTAATACTGTTGAGCAGCTGCCTTAAATCACTCTGACCATGAGGTCATGAGTTCGAGGCCAGCCCGTGGCGGGGTGAGCACCCGTCAATTAAAAATAAAAAATAGCCCCTGCTCGTTGCTGACCTAGCAACCCGAAAGATAGTTGCATCTATCAAGTAGGAGATAAGGTACCACTTATAAAGTGTTGAGGCAAGATTAACTAATTTACGACCTGGAATGAGGAAGTGCCGTCAGTGTGGATGATGAAGCAGCTGCTCCCCCCTGTGGTCAGAATCGAACATCCCCTCAGAAGAAGGTTAACTTGCCTCTGCGTGTGTCTCTCAGTCTCTGTTTGATGTGTTTATGGGCATTGAATGTTTGCCCTATGTGTGTTATAATGTGATCCGCCCTGAGTCCCCTTCGGGGTGAGAAGGGCGGAATATAAATACTGTAAATAAATAAATAAATAAATAAATAAAGTGGCAGAATGTTAAACAACATTAGAAGCCAGATGGGATAGAACAATCTACACCACTATGTCTAAAACAAGATAAGGAAGGATAGAAAATACATCTCCCGTGCTACAGTTATTTCAACTGTGACCAAAGCTATTCCATACCAATCTACCACAATATCTGCTTTGAACTGGAATATCTGAGTTCACACTGCCATATATCCCAGTTTAAAGCAGAAATTGTGGGATTTTATTCAACTGTGTAGAAGGGACCTCATATAATCCAGTTTAAAGCAGACAATCTGGGATCAGATCCTGGCATACAGGGTGATGTAGAAGGGGCCCTAGTAAAACACTGAAAAGAACAAGGGCAGATTCTGTGGGTTTTCTATCAGTCTGGATGCATATGTAGTGGTAAATTGAGAGCCTGTTAGTCTGTTAGTATATGTGCATTAGTAGAAGAAGTTTATGTTTTTGTAGGAATGACTTACAAATCATATATTTAATAATAGATACATGTTAAAATCTCACCAAAATTCTCAATGCCAATATGCTGCATATATACTGTTGTTCTTATTTTATACTGGAAATGACTTTTGATCATATTGCCCCATAAATATAGTCACCTAACTACCCTGTTCAACTAATTTGCCTTTGTCAGGGCGAAGAGTTAATTGTGCCATCCTGGTTTCATTGGATTTCAAAGTTAAGCAAGATTGGTCCCAATTAGTACTTGAATGGAAGACCACCCAGGAATAAAGCTAAGACAGGTGGGGCCCAAGCACTTTGGAGCTCAATGTTACCAGATCTGATCACATGAGGTTAGAAAATCCCATGTTGTGTTTCAGTATAAAGCAACTATTTTGATTCATTTGTTTCTAGAATGCAATAAAATAAGATGAAGAAATGCTGAAGTTAAAAATCTCACAAAACAAAAAGTCCCTCAACATTATCTGCAAACCTATATCCAGACAATGTTACAGAATAAAGCATGGAGTCCTACTGTGGTGTCTCTCCAACACACCGTTCCATGGCTGGAGGTAGGGAAAGCATGGCAAAATATACACCTGACATAAATGGCTATTAAACAATTTGGAGCAATTGGTTCAAATTACAGGAAATGAGATTCTACCTGAAGATTAGGAAGAACTTCCTGTTCAACAGTGGAACTACCTCAGGTGAAGACTCCTCCTTCAGAAGCTTTTAAACAGAGGCTGGTTGGCCATCTATCAGGATACTTTGATTGTACTTTTCGTGCATGGCAGAATGGGGTTGGATTGGATGATCTGTTTCGTTCAACTTCATGATTCAAATTTAGCTAGGAGCATCCAATATAAATTGTGGCACATCAGTAAATATTTCAAAGAGTGGTTAGTACATTTTCTCCTTTTTTTTTACTATGAAGTTCAGCATTTTAAATTAAATAAAAAAGCAACCCTTATTATATATTCTGCAACATATCCTATTCAGATTTGTCCCCTTATTGTAATCAGGATGTGTTTGAATAATGTGCCATTAATAGATTTGACTGAGCAGATATATAGATATAGATATAGATATATTACCTATCTGTTATTAAGTACAGACTTTTTAAAAAAATTCTAAAGCAAATTTTTGTTATAAAAAGGTGAACAATGTACCATTATAATTCTAATGCTGCACCTTTAAGAAAAAATGGTATTTTTTCTATAACATTTTAATACTGTGATTAGCAAGTCTTTTTGGTTTTCTCTTAACATGAGGGTTTTTTTTAACTAGCAAAAAAAATCTAACAAAAAAAGTTTAAAATAGCCATCATACATGTAATATTTTATATAGCTGTATGAAAAACTGGTTTGAAAGCCCTTAGACAAATCAGCAGGTGGTAGTTTTAGAAGGCATCTGCAGGAAAAATAATTGAATCTGCATCTTAGATCTTTCTCCCAAGATCAATGTTGTACTTTAGGAAGAACTTCCTCACTGTGAAAGCTGTTCGGCAGTGGAACTCTCTACCCAGGAGTGTGGTTGAGGCTCCTTTTTTGGAGGCTTTTAAGCAGAGGCTGGATGGCCATCTATCGGGAGTGCTTTGAATGTGATTTTCCTGCTTTTTGGCATGGGGTTGGACTGCATGGTTCGTAGGTCTCTTTCAATTCTATGATTCTATTCTATGATTCTATGACATTAGTCCAAATAACTAGAAGATTGGTTACATAGAACAGGAATTGGTTCTCCTTCCAGTTGTCTCTTGTCATTTTGTTCCCAAGTGCAAAAGTCCTTTGATAATGGTATAATTGGCCTTCTATATCCATGTGTTCTGAATTCAACCATCCATGGCTTGAAAATATTTTTAAAACATCAAAAAACAAAACAAAACTTGATAATGTCATTTTATATAAGGGATGCCATTTTGCTATTCACTGGGGGTCCTGGAATAAAACTCCAATTGATACCAGTGACCCTCCATACTAATACCCACATGCATTTTCAGATAGAACAAGAAAATATATTCCTATGGTGCACGCATCAACACTTTTTTGATGAAAGGTAGATTTCTGGAGTGCCATCTTTAGGTGCTAGTGCTGAAGAAGAAGAAGAATTCTACCTTTGAGAGTGACCTGGGGATTTGCTCTCAAACCATCCTGGGACCTGGCAGGGAGTGGCATATGTTTATGGCTGAGCAGGGATCAAACCAATTGTTAGATTGCCCTTTGGGCTTGGTATTTTGCCCAATTAGAAACCAAGCCTCAACTGTATTAGATTACTTCCTTCTGTGTTCTCTTCAAGTTCAATGCCCTATAATTTCCTATAAGATAGTTCCTATCCAATTTATTTTTCTGTATCTGGTCTCATCATCCCATGGTTAGACATCACTGCAAAAATATAGCAGTGTGTGCTTTTTGAGAGAGTTTTTTCCTTTGTTTTTGGTAATTTACTGGTCACCTCATGGTCTTGTCACATGGCCGCTGAGAACATTGAGTGTCATGGAGGGGCATGGGGAACCCAGCGTCTTATGCCCTGCACTGCCCAGCTCCAGCTGAGGGCAATCCCATGGGGAAAGCATGGAGCATGCTTGGAACGTAGGGCTTCCCCCTCCCCCCCCCTTTGACTGTATGGTAACACAATGAAAGCCAGCAGGCTCCATGGGTGAAGTAGGGCAGAGTCAGCACATGCCACTGAAAAGTGCCCTTTGTGATGAGGTCATTAGTGGAGCTGTGACTTTTTCAAGCTCTGAGCCAGTGTATTTGCCAGTAAACAAGATTAGAAGAAGTAGGTGCTAAAAATACAACCAGCCATGATATAATTACAGATTGCTATAGTTACATGTAAAGTGGTGCTCAAGAGGTCTCACTGTGGATATTGCATTATAATCTGTTTTGCATATTTCCATTTTCCTTTGAAAACAGGTGTAGAGGCTGAGTGAATGTTTAGATTTCAAATGGAGAATGATGTTGCAGGGATCATACTAAATATCTCAATTTTATGGCAAAAAAGATTGCAGTTCATTTACCATCTCCCTTGGTGCCTGTGAAAACGTGTACAGAGGTTAATTTATAAGATCAAATAGAGAATGATGTCCTGAACATGCACACCTACTTTTATTCAACTATAATTCATTTTTAAAAGTGGCATAATATATTAGCATTTTATCCCACACTTTGAACATAAGTGGAAGGTCAGTTGTAATTTGGAATTGACATGTAGAATATTATGTTGTAGACCTTTGTATCGGATTAAATTCCAATTGGCTAAATCTAAAAAGAGTAATATTGAAATCAACAAGTCAGTGTTGAATTTAGCCCATTAACGCAATTTCAATGAAGGTGTTATTTTGAAGAAAAGAAGGATGATGACAACAACGAATGGTGTATACAGTGAGCTCTGCAGACCAGAAGCATCACTTTGCTATGACAATTAATGACACCAGACCACATCTTGCCCCATATGCTCAGAGTCTAAAACTGAAGAAATACAAATGGGTAAAAGAATAATAAATGCTAAAATAAATTGCATCTTATCTGTTCTGGATTATTCTATTACACCCATTCTTTATTGGTGTTTGGATAGATGAAACAAATCTTTTTTTTTTTTGCTGTTTCTTTTCTTTTTAAGTAAAGCTGTGTTCAGCAGATCACATGCTTCTCAATCTTTTTAAGATCCCAAGCCATAAAGTACTCTATTTAGAGGACTGTGTGTTCATTTTAATAAGGCTCATACCATCCTGGAAATTGTGATGATCCTTTCTCATTGTCTCATCTCAAGAATTTAGGATTTTAAAAATGTCATGTTAGCACTAAGGGGCTTTTTCTATTTTGGTGGATTTCTTTTGTAGTCACACATCTTAAAACCTACCTCTCTCATTTCCAGGATGAGAAGCTCTTTCAGCTATCAAACAGAAAGATAGATCAGCAGTAGTTCAGAGATAAAACATCCTAGAGCTAATCTGAGGCTGAAGTAAGAAGGTTAGTATTAGGGGAGAAGTTCCATGGGTGGCGCGACAGAATATCAAAAATAAATTACTCAGTTCCACCTGCAATGCCAGCAGCAATAGCAGTGTCTATAACAATGCAAGCTGCTTCGCTCAGCCTCTTGGATTCCAGTTCAGCATGCATCTGGATCATGCCTTCGAACCAAACAGAGGAGTGAAGTGGAAAGATAATGATTTCTCAGAGCCACCTGGAGAGATCAGAATTATGGACTCCTGCAGATAAGTCCTGTGTGCTAGCTTCTGAAGCACACAGATAATAAACTCATCTAAACTCCAGTATTTATGGTTAAAGGTCAGCCATGATTTTCATCTCAGAGCTAAGCTTCAAATCCTAAGACATTGAGTTGCTTTTTCTCATTCTTTTAGCAGGTTTCTGCATACAAAAGAAAAATGCACTTAGTACTAAATGAAAAGAGTTCATCCAGTTATTCAACCTTAACTCTTTGTTGTCAAGAAAAAAAAGGTAACACGTAAGTTTTCAAGATAGCTTCACACACATATGGACATGGGCACACGCATGCACACAAGGAGACATTTTATATTCCATCCAAGCTCTAATCATCCTGTTCTATTTTATTCATAGACAAAATAATTGCTCAGGAACAGATAATGTTGAAGGTCTGCAACTTCTAGACAAGGTTGTCATTCAATAGCCTGCTTCAGGAGACTTATACATCTTTTTTGGATGATTGAGAGAGAACAGTCATGGCATTGTTGTAGAGAAAATACCAGAGTGCACAATACCGGGGGGGGGGGGGGGTGCTTACATGCAAGGAAAACATATAGGTTCCAGCATGATTGCTGTATGAATAACTGAACTGTTTATTCAGTGTCAAGTAGAATAGCATAGCAGACTGTAACTGAAATCATGAATACATAAGAGTTATGGAGGAGTAAATTGTATTGTATTTCTCATTTGCTGCTTAGTCATAACTGTGACATTATTCCACAGTTGCAACTCCCTTCAACACACACCTGCCTTATTAGATGTTAACTGCCTAAAGAAGAAGAGATGTATTTTGCCAGCAATTGAAGTGCAAGTGAATGATATTTTTATCAGGTTTCAGGGGATTGGGCCAGGAGAAGCTACTTAGGCTAAATCTCCACTGCCAAATAATGCAGTTTGAACTGCATTGAACTGCATTATATGCATCTACACTGACCATGTATTGTAGTTCAAACTACATTATTGGCAATATAGATTCAGCTTCAGTTAAGAATACTACAGCTAAATGCTGATGTAACACATTGGTCATTGTGTTTTATTTCTGTACCTATGAACTTTCATTATGAATTATCTGCCATAAAAGGAAGCCTGTAATGTCCACATTGCAACAACTCAACTGGCTGCTGGTTTATTTCCAGGCATAAATTCTGGCAGTATCTGATAGACTGTATCTCCATATATATGCGTATGTTTTCAGATTTTTTTGAGAAGCTTTACTCTGTATCCCACCACCACGTTAAAGCATGTGGTGGAAAATGGGAGATGAGTTTTCTCCCTGGCTGCTCCCAGGCTTTGAAATGCCATGCCATATAGTAGCTATTAACCTGCACTCTTCTTGCTATTCTTGTATAGACTGACGAAAAAAATGTTTTGGTAGGCCTTGGTGCAGGGGTCCCCAAACTAAGGCCCGGGGGCCGGATGTGGCCCTCTGAGGTCATTTACCTGGCCCCCGCCCTCAGTTTTATAATATAATATATTGTATATACATATAATATTGATAATATTATTATAATGTAATACAATATAACACTAATAATAATACCATAAAATAATATTAATTATACATTCTATATTACATATAATATTACTAATAATATTACAGTACAGTGGTATAGTTCAATACAGTAATATATAATGCTAATATTGTGCTATGCTAATAATATAATATATTGTATGTACATATAATTTGTAAGCCACTCTGAGTCCCCTTTGGGGTGAGAAGGGTGTGATACAAATGTAGTAAATAAATGCAGTAAATAAATAAATAATAAATAAATACATTTTAGACTTAGGCTCGCCCAAAGTCTGAAATGACTTGAAGGCACACAACAACAACAACAACAACCCTAACTGACTATCTCATTGGCCAGAAGCAGGACCACACTTCCCATTGAAATCCTGATGAATGTATGTTAGGTTAAAATTGTTTTTATTTTTAAATATTGTATTGTTCTTTCATTGTTCTTCTTGTTGTTGTTTTTGCACTACAAATAAGACATGTGCAGGGTGCATCAGAATTTGTTTATATATATTTTTTTCAAATGATAATCTGGCCCCTCAACAGTTTGAAGGATTGTGGACCGGCCCTCGGATTAAAAAGTTTGAGGACCCCTGCCTTGGTGGATTGGGAAAGGAGATTTCATAAGATGCTATATTGGCTAAATTTTCTTGTTCATTGGCTCTTTTTTAATTCTTTTAAATTCATAATTCTTTTTTTCACTTTTGTATCATGTGTACCTTTTACTGTATCTTAACTTGCATCACAAACATAAAGCTAAGATATTAAACAAACATTGTACAATAATCTATTTCACATAAAATAACGGCCAACACACTTGAATTATTTGATTTGTTCAAGGATGTTCCAAGATCTTGCTCATTAGTGAGAAAATGATTTCACCTATTCTTGGGAAGAATTTATTTGTATGCCAAAATGTGAGAATGTTTGTGCTATAAAATTGATTAGATTGATGGGTAGATTTTCTCCCACAAAACTAGAAAACTAAGTATACTTTCTTTATTATATTGTCATGCTGTTTTGTCTGGAAGTAGCCAAGCATAATTCTTTTCATTTGAAGTGTAAAGGGAAGAGGCATGAAACACTTCCTCCTTCTTCAGTAGTGGGAATGTTGTTTGAGTGGAACTCTTTTCATGGGGAGTGCATTTACACTGTAGAGTTTACAAGGTTTTTAGCCTTCTCTGCAAAAGAGTGCTGGTGCCTCACCAAACTACAAATCCCATGCTTCCATAGCATTGATCCATGGCAGTTAAAATGGTGTCAAACTGTATTAATTCTACAATGGAGATGCACCCAGGATCACTGGACTGTACTTGTATTTTAGCAAAAGGAGTAATTGCCTAATTTTGTGCTTGTCTACTCAATCTCCAAATCCTAGACTCATCTTGAATTGAAGGCTAGCAGTTGTCATGATACAAAGTTACATCTGGTAAGTATCCCAAAGTTTGGGGGTTTAGACCAACTATACCCTGCTTTGGGAAATTCCAGAGTATTCAGCCTGATCCACTGTCCAGACAGGACACTGGTGCAATTACCTCACGAGCCAGGGAAAGGGGATGGTGGTTGTGTCACTGCTGCTGCTACACCTAACCTGCCATGTAGCTCTGTATGTGCTCCTGGCTGTCATGGGTGTCTCTCTTGACATCAAAAAAGAACACTTATGCAACAAGCATGAAGAAGGCCAATTCTGACCTTGGCAGAAGTACGAACACAATCAAATGACCCCTTCCTCCTCCATCTTCTTTGTGATGTCATATCTGCTGATATCAGAATGTCTATAAAAGAATGAAGAAGGAAAGAAGTTTACTTTCATGGTGGTGATGTAGTTGTCCCATAATTATGTTTGCAGAGGTACCTGCAATGGCCAGGAGCTAACATGGAGCTTCTTGAAATGACCCCACCCCATGGCATGTGCCAAATATGGGGCTGCTCCAAGGCATAGTAAACTGCTAAATGTATGTGAGCTCTTTGTCTCTTAATTCCCAAAGAGAAGAGAGATTTCAGATAACTACAAAAAGCAAGTTCAAGCCCAACGTGCTTTGCTACTGCCAATGAGCCAGATTCAAAACATGAACTGTGTTTGAAGGTAATGAAGAGAAGTTTATTTCCTCTCTGCTATAACAGAACAGACATAAGATTTGCAGAGACTCATGGTGGAAACATTGAGGCTAGAACACAGGGCATTATTGAGATATTACTGACTGTTTGAAGGTCAGAAATTCCTCTTCAGAAAGAAGAAATGCTCAGATTCAAATCCTCAATACTCGACAATTTAAGATGCAATTTAAGATGCAATTTATGAAAGAAATACTAGAAATGATTAAATGTGGACAAAATTTATTGAAAGGAGGGGTGATAATATATATACTAAACAATACATAAAAATATAAATAAATGGTGATTTGACTGAAAGATTTGAAATCCAAAAAAGTGTGAGACAAGGACGTCCATTATCACCACTACTATTTCTAATGGCAATAGAAGTGTTGGCAGGAGTTTTCTTCAGAGGAGATGAAGCAGGGTAATAATAATAATAATAATAATAATAATAATAATAATAATAATAATAATAATAATAATCCCCCCGTAGGTGCCACCTAGCTGTGGTGGGGGGGCTTAACCATTCCGAGAACACTGAGGGCTGTGCTGACGGTCGTGTAACTACTGGCAAGTCCAACCAAGCCAGAGAGGCCTCAGCTGAGGAATGGAACTAAGAGTACCTAACCCATTAGCATTATGGAGAATCAAACCAAAATGAAGTCTATACTGGCTCGGTCATTGCCCAGGATAAAAAGGACCGCGGGGGATGCTGCTGATTCTGGACATCCATCGACAAGTGGGCTACGGAATCAAAATACAAATGAACAGGCACAGAAGAGGCAGAAATATACAATGCCAGAAAACCGCACAGTTATGAAATGCTATTACAACTCTGAACCTGAAAAGCGTGGCTACCAAAAAAGGATGCATTAGCTGTAGAAACAAGAGTACCCTGACTCACAGATAACAGAACCCCGACTGGCTGACCAACGAAGATTCATAATCAGAAACAAAGTGTTCAGTGAAGTTGAACTCGAAGAAATCTAGAAAATCTGCAAAGCAAATTACCATCACACCACAGCACAGACAGCAGCAGAGACTCCAGCAACACTTGGAATGGTGGAACACATTGAACCAAAAGAAAGTGTGGAGCTTTGGCAAGAATTTGAAGAACCAGCACTTGAAGCACTTGTTGAACCACCAGGCACTTTGACAGCAAGACAACAAGAGCTCAAGGATAAGATCGTGGCTCATGCTGCAGCAAATGCAATAAGAAAGTGGCTCCCAACTCTAAAAACAGTGCCCAAGAGACACCTGGCACCTCTCATGAAAGATGTGAATGCAGTACTCTCCACTGTCCAGATAACATCAATTGAACAAACAAACCAGTATGCCTACAGTGCAGCAGTGATAGTAAAAGAAGAGCTTGGGCTCCTACAACCAAAGCAGCCCCAAAGAAAATCAACTGGAAAACCAAAGTGGAAGGTCAGGCTAGAGTTGAAAATCAAGAAACTTAGATCAGATGCAAGTAACCTGAAAAAAATGAAAGAGAAGAAACTGAAGAATGACAAAATCAAGCAATACCTGATAAGAAAGTACTGGCTGAACACCAGAAAAATTGAAGAAGCTTTGGAAATTGTGAAAGAACAAATTACAGCAACAGCCAGAAAAATTGAAAGATATGAAGCCAGAATCATCCAGTACAGACAAAATCAACTGTTTCAATCAGACCAAAGACGGTTCTACCAGAGTCTGAACCAAACAGACACAGTAACCATCAAGCCAGAGAAAAGTGCAACAACGAAGTTCTGGAAAGAACTTTGGGAAAATAATAACTATAACAAAATTGTTGGGTGGATAAAGGAGTGTGAAGGAAAATTCTCACAGAACAAAATGGAACAGATGGAAATAATAACTGAAATGATCAGGAAACGAGTGCAAAAAGTCAAGAACTGGACATCGCCTGGTAGTGATCAACTTCATGGATTTTGGCTCAAACATCTGATTAGTTTACATGGAAAAATGGCCCGACAATTCAATGAGATGCTGCAGAAAGGAAGTATCAGTGAATGGCTAACAACTGGAAGATCTTACCTGATACAAAAGGATACAGCAAAAGGAGCAGCACCAGGAAACTACAAGCCAATAACGTGTCTGCCCACTATGTTTTAAACTATAGCTGACAAAATTCAAGACTATCTTGAAGAAAAAAAAACATTTTGCCAGATGAACAGAAAGGCAACAAACGGAAAAGTAGAGGTACAAAAGATCAGTTATTAATTGACAAAATGATTCTGGAGAACTGTAAAAGCTGAAAAGCTAATCTTCACATGACATGGATTGACTACAAAAAGGCCTTTGACTCACTCCCACACAGCTGGATCATGAAGTGCCTGGACGCCATCGGGATTAGTAAAAACGTTGGCACCTTTATTGACAACATGATGGAGCACTGGAAAACTGAACTGTTTGTTGGAAATGAAAGCTATGGACTTGTCAAAATCAGAAGAGGAATTTTCCATGGAGACTCATTGTCCCCTCCGCTTTTCATTATTGCCATGATCCCTCTGTCAACAATCTTACAAAAAACAAATCTCGGCTATCAAATATCTAAGAAATCTCACAAAATTTCATATCTGATGTACATGGATGACCTGAAGCTGTATGGAAAAACAGAAACTGAAATCCAGTCTCTGACTAACACTGTCCAAATTTTTAGCACTGATATCAGCATGGAGTTTGGTTTGGACAAATGTTCATCAGTGGCATTGAAGAAGGAGAAAATCATTGAAAGTGAGGGCATAAATATGCCTAATGGCCAAACAATAAAGTGTCACCAGCCAGAGGCCTATACATATCTGGGCATATTACAGCTGGACAACATCAAGCATGAACATGTGAAAACTGTGGTCAGCAAAGAATAAACACAAAGGGTCAGAAAAATTCTCAAAAGCAAGCTCAATGGAGGCAACACCATCAAGGCCATAAACACCTGGCCCATACCTGTCATAAGATACACTGCTGGCATCATAAGCTGGACACAAGTGGAACTGGAAAATTTGGACAGAAAAACAAGAAACTCATGACCATTCATCATTCACTGCACCCTCACAGTGATGTTGACCGGCTATACCTGCCTCGAAGATCAGGCAGAGGACTCTTGCAAGTAAAACAAGCAGTGAAAGAAGAAGAACATGCCCTGGCAGAATATGTAAAGCAAAATGAAGAACGTGCTTTGATTGAAGTCAAAAATCAGAAACTCCTCAAAGCACAGCAGACAAAAAACCAGTACAAGAAAACCACACTACAAACTAGAACTGACATTGCCTGGAAAGTTCCTTGACAAAATTGAAGGAAAAGCTGATAAGGAGAAGACCTGGCTATGGCTCACGAATGGGACCCTGAAGAAGGAGACAGAAGACCTGATCCTTGCAGCCCAGGAGCAAGCTATCGGAACAAATGCAATTAAGGCCAAGATCGAAAAATCAGCTGATGACCCAAAATGTAGACTGTGCAAGGAAACCAACGAAACCATTGATCATATCCTCAGCTGCTGTAAGAAAATCACACAGACAGACTACAAATAGAGGCACAACTATGTGGCCCAAATGATTCATTGGAACTTATGCCTCAAGTACCACCTCCTAGCAGTAAAGAACTAGTGGGATCACAAACCTGCAAAAGTATTGGAAAATGAGCATGCAAAGATACTGTGGGACTTCTGAATCCAGACTGACAAAGTTCTGGAACACAACACACCAGACATCACAGTTGTGGAAAAGAAAAAGGTTTGGATCATTGATGTTGCCATCCCAGGTGACAGTCGCATTGACGAAAAACAACAGGAAAAACTCAGCCGCTATCAGGACCTCAAGATTGAACTTCAAAGACTCTGGCAGAAACCAGTGCAAGTGGTCCCGGTGGTGATGGGCACACTGGGTGCTGTGCCAAAAGATCTCAGCCGGCATTTGGAAACAATAGACATTGACAAAATTACGATCTGCTAACTGCAAAAGGCCACCCTGCTGGGATCTGTGCTCATCATCCGATAATACATCACACAATCCTAGACACTTGGGAAGTGTCTGACTTGTGATTTTGTGAAACGAAATCCAGCATATCTATCTTGTTTGCTGTGTCATAAAATAATAATAATAATAATAATAATAATAATAATAATAATAATAATAATATACTATGAAGTTGCAGCTCTGGTTTGGATAAAAGAATTGATAACTCTAGATCAGGGGTCCCCAAACTATTTAAACAGGGGGCCAGTTCACGGTCCTTCAGACCATTGGAGGGCCGGACTATAGTTGGCCACCGAGCAATAAATAATAACAACAACAACAACAACAACAATAAATAAGAGGGTTGGAAGAGACCCTTTGGGCCATTGAGTCCAATCCCCCTTTGCCTTTGTGGACCGAAAGCACAAGCAAAGCACCCCTGACAGATGGCCACCCAGAATCAATGTTAATAATAATAATAATAATAATAATAATAATAATAAAGAGGGTTGGAAGAAACCTCTTGGGCCATTGAGTCCAACCCCCTTCTGCCTCTGTGCACCATAAGCACAAGCAAAGCATCCCTGACAGACCAGCCTCAATGCTAATAATAATAATAATAATAAGAAACTCCTCAAAGCACAGCAGACAAAAAAACCAGTACAAGAAAACCGCACTACAAACTAGAGCTGACAGCTGGCACAACAAAACACTGCATGGAAAGTTCCTTGACAAAATTGAAGGAAAAGCTGACAAGGAGAAGACCTGGCTCTGGCTCACGAATGGGACCCTGAAGAAGGAGACAGAAGGCCTGATCCTTGCAGCCCAGGAACAAGCCATCAGAACAAATGCAATCAAGGCCAAGATCGAAAAATCAGCTGATGACCCAAAATGCAGACTGTGCAAGGAAACCGATGAAACCATTGATCATATCCTCAGCTGCTGTAAGAAAATTACACAGACAGACTACAAACAGAGGCATAACTATGTGGCCCAAATGATTCATTGGAACTTATGCCTCAAGTACCACCTCCCTGCAGTAAAGAACTGGTGGGATCACAAACCTGCAAAGGTTGTGGAAAATGAACACGCAAAGATACTGTGGGACTTCCGAATCCAGACTGACAAAGTTCTGGAACACAACACACCAGACATCACAGTTGTGGAAAAGAACAAGGTTTGGATCATTGATGTTGCCATCCCAGGTGACAGTGCATTGATGAAAAACAACAAGAAAAACTCAGCCGCTATCAGGACCTCAAGATTGAACTTCAAAGACTCTGGCAGAAACCAGTGCAGGTGGTCCCGGTGGTGATGGGCACACTGGGTGCCGTGCCAAAAGATCTCAACTGGCATTTGGAAACAATAGACATTGACAAAATTACGATCTGCCAGCTGCAAAAGGCCACCTTACTGGGATCTGCACGCATCATCCGAAAATACATCACACAGTCCTAGACACTTGGGAAGTGTTCGACTTGTGATTTTCTGAAACGAAATCCAGCATACCTATCATGTTTGCTGTGTCATACAACATCGTTGTGTCAATAATAATAATAATAATAATAATAATAATAATAATAATAATATGGGTTGTAAAAGAAGAAGAGACCCCTTGGGTCATTTAGCCCAACCCCCTTCTGCCCTTGTGCCGTGGGGGCCGGATAAATAGCTTCGATGGGCCGCATCCGGCCCCCGGGCCTTAGTTTGGGGACCCTTGCTCTAGATAATAAAATATTACTGACATTACAAGGACATGATTTAAGATATGGATGGCATGGATAATTAATATAAGAAATCCACTATACAGGGTACAAATCAAGATTCTACCTAAAATATATCTGTGGACATCTATCAAAAAAGCCTTCCATCAGACAAAGATGGTGGGAGACCAACAGCCAACCTATAAACAGATATTAATTGGACAACAAAATGAAGCTCATCTAAAAATCCAAGCCAACTACAACAAGAGGGCATACAATTTTCATGGGTCCAATACTCACAACTAAAATAAAGATATCAAATGGATAAGAAGATAGGCATCTATTGGAAAGGTAACATTCTTCCAGTCTAAGGAAAAGCAAATCACAAATGTTTATAAAATATTATTAAAATTAGACACAAAAGTACAGCTAATCAGTTTGTATGATTCAATGTTCAAAGAATATAGTCCATAATATCCACCTAGACAAATGGAAACAGATGTGGAAAACAAAGATTAAATTCATAAAATTATATGGATTGAGAGAAAATTTCTCCAAGATGATGTATAGATGGTACATGATGCTGGAAAGATTAGCAAAGATGTAACCACATTTTTTAAAAAAAAATTGTTGGAAATGTCATTAAAAAGAAGAAACTTTTTACTATATGTGGTGGACATGTTCTAAAGCAAAAAAAAAAAAGGATTATAATTAAAGAGGACACTGAGAACATTTTAAAAATTAAAGTACCACTAGAGCCAGAAGCTTTTCTGTTTGGACTTACAAATTCAACACTACCAAAAAAATCTGAACACTTTTTTATGCATGATAATTGCAGTAAGGATTCTTTATGCTTTCTACTGGAAACAAGAAGAAATTATCACCTAAGATTGATGGATTACAAAAACATTGGATATGGCAGAGATGGACAAACTGATTAGGCTTATAAAATAGCTAGAACCTTCCAAATTTGAAGAATGCCTGCCTTTTATTGACTATTTAAGAAAATAAAATGAAAATATGGGATTTTTATAGCATTAAGGGGAAATTAGTGATATAGAAATGTGGGAATAACAAAAAAGAAAAAAAATAGAGAAATTAGTGAAAAGAATAACAGGATCCCCAGTGATATCCAAGAAGTCATAGAAAGTTGATATGCCAGAGATAATAAGATTTATGGCAAAATTATATATTTTTTGAATATGAAGAAGGCAGAAGAGACAAGGAAACGATAGGGCTTTCTATTTTCCATTTCTCAACTTTTCTATCTTTTTTGTTTCAAAATACTGTACCACTCACTTTTCTATCCTTCTGTTTTTAGATTAGAAAATAAATATTCTCTTTTTTTCCTTTCTCTTTTTTAACATCATAGAAACATTTTCTGTTTTAGATAACAACAGAAGAAGTCAAAGATGTAAGATTTTAAAAATGCCCCTGTTCTATATCCACTCTTGTACCCTTTTCCATTCTTCACATCTTTGCATAAAATTATATGAAAAAAAGATTTAAAGAGAGATACAGAACATTTTTTTCACTTCAACAGCCATTCAAAATATCTGCACCCTCCCCGATTGTCTGGAAAGCTGGCCCGGTTTCAATCCAGGCTCCTGCTGGCTGCAGAATCCTCCTGAAGTCATCAGCCGGAGCAGGTTCCTCCCGTGGTGGGAAAAATGAACATCTGGGTTTGGTGGGTTAAAAGTCCAATTCCATTGAGAGATCCACCCTTGTGAGGGGTGTGAGTCTAGGAATTTGTCAATAAAACAGTTAAATAGCTCTGTGATTAATTTAAATGTTCAGGTATATACAAAGGAAAGAGCTTGGAGACCACAATGGGTTTTTATGCAAATATAAACAGTTCAATGGAAGATATACAAAGGTAATCTGTGCACTTATGTCTAGCAGCTGCTATCTCTGGACCCATCGGGAAGCCAGAAAACTATCTTACATGATGGCATTATCTTTATATGCTGGTATTGTTCTCTCTTGATGGTCCTAGCCTCACAGTAGGTGGCAAAATTGAAAGCCTTTCATGCAAACACAGCCCATTACCTTAGGTTCTCAGGAGAAATGTGCTGTACCATGTGAGTGCAGATATTGTTATTCAGCTTCAGCACATACTGTTTATCTTTTATCAGTAAACATATATGTTAAAATATCAGAAGGTGTATAGGCATATGAATTTCTGAATGATTCTCCAGAAAATAAGTGAGCAGCTTTGAAAATGTAGGTAAGCACTCCTTGGGTTGAAAAAGACTTGTTAGTAGAGAGATAGGAAACATAACATCCTGGAATTGGGGGTGGGCATGCATTTCCTGTCTAGTCCCCTGAGGTGATCTATTTACGAAATGTGAGTTGCAGTTTACATATACACAATGGAAATCCCATGAGCATAGTTTGGGGCTTTAAAGCATGCATACATTATTTGGTTTAGTCGTTTCCTGTCTCCTGGCAGGGGATTAAGTAAGACTGGGTTATACACTTACAATTTCAGCTACCCTTTTAAAGATTTGCTCCCATTTGATTTCATCTTATACCATTTATATAATTTCATAAAAGTGGATTTCATTTACAGGAGGAGATATAGCTAGCTCGACTTCTCTGCTATTGAAGCAGAGCAACACTTCAGATTTGCAAAACTTGAGAAAAGAAATAAAATAAAATCATATTTATTATATCTCTGTTTGTGTTTAGGCAGGAGGGGGGATCAATTTTTTCTATAACAAGACATTTTCATTTCATGTTAGTTTCTACTGAGGGGTTCTAGTTTTTCTATGCACATTGTCACATTTCTATTTCTGTATGCATTTGTGTGCGTACAGAAACAAAAAAATCCATCTCTACTTTCAACTGGGATTCTTCCCAAGATTCATCCTAGCATATTTCCATTGAATTGTCATTACCTTTTTACATTAGCAGTTTTCTTCACTCACTTCTAAGGATTAGTCCTCAACCAGTGTCCTAAATCTTAGGATGTGTATCCAGACTGTAGAATTAATACAATTTGACACAATGTTAACTGTCACAGCTCAATGCTATGGGATCATGAGAGTTTTCCCAATCCTTATAGTAATCAGTCAAAAAGTGCTGGTTTGTCACCAAACTACAAATTCCAGAATTTCATAACTCCTGTTTTACAAAACCTTGCTTTTCCACAAGTTTCACTTACTGTATATACTCGAAGATAAACCGAGTTTTTAAATCTCTTTTTGGGGGCTGAAAAAGCCTCCCCCGGCTTATAATCAGGTCAAGGTCAAGGCAGCAGCCAGAGCCTGGAGGCCACAGTATGCTTTCTTTTCCAAAACCTCCCTTCTTGCTTCTCCTCCCAGGCTGGAGTTATCTTATTTTTTAGAGAGAAAGGGACAAGGAGGGAATGTTTTTAAAAGCGAAAGGAGAGTGAGTGACAGAACCTCTTGCAAGCCAGGAAGAAGAAAAAGATTGCATGGTGGAAGGAGAAGAAAAAGAGACACTCTTGCAAATTTGCAGGATTTATTATTATTACTATTATTGCAAGAACGTTTGAGTCAAAAGGGAGGGAAAGGAGAGCAAAAGGAAACAAAAGGAAACAAGGAAGGAAACAAAAATGGAGTGGGTTTTTTTGAGAGAGGGAGGGAAGTTTTAAAAAGCCTTTTCTGGCTATTTTTAGAGTTTGAAAGAGGGAGAAATAAAAGAGGTGGGAAAGGGGAGGAGAAAAGAGGCCAAAGTTGTTTTTAGGAGGGTTTTGCTTGCATTTCTTCCTTGGGCAAATGCATGCCCCAAAGCTTGTAAATAATATATAGATTTCTCCCTACAAATACATTAATTTAATATATGAATTTTCCCCTCATATTTTTGCAGGTCTTTGCAAATCCTATATACATATAGATATCTAGAGATTTCCATGTACCTGTATATCTGTACCTATATGTATACATTAATTTTATATATGAATTTCCCTTCACATGTCTGCAAGTCTCTGCAAGTCCTATATAGATATAATTCTCTTTATATAGAGTAATGTCTAGATAGATAGATATTAATATAGATATAGGCCTTTTAAATATGCACAGAGAGAGAGAGATGTCTAGAGAGATGTAAACATAGATAAATGGGACTTGCAAATATTGCAGGAGGGAAATGCACATATATAGAGAGAGGATTTGCAAACTTTTCAGGGGGAAAATGCAAATGTGAAATTAGTATATATAATTATAGAGCTATATCTAGCCCTGCATTGTTTATATAGGCATTGAATGTTGGCCTGTTACTATGTTGGAAGCCAGCCTGAGTCCCCATGGGGAGATAGATAGAGCAGGATACAAAGGAAGTTGTTGTTGTTATGGTTGTTGTTGATGATGATGATTATAAAGTAATTGTTGATACCAGATTGTTTTTGTTGACCCTACTTATGCACTTACAGAGTTAGCTTACTGTTTTTCTTTGAAATACGGTAAATATTCAAAAAACATTTACCCCACTTATGCCTCAGTTAATGTAATTTTATTGGTATCTATTTTTATTTTGAAATTTACCAGTAGCTGCTGCATTTCCCACCCTCGGCTTATACTCGAGTCAATAAGTTTTCCCAGTTTTTGTGGTAAAATTAGGTGCCTCGGCTTATATTCGAGTCGGCTTATACTCGAGTATATATGGTACTTTGCAGAAGTAAAAATATATAAAGATTCAAATTGCTAAAAGAAATCAATGTGAGCAATTAAAATGTCTTTAGACATTTTGTGCTCTCCTAAAAAATGGTGAGAAAAGAATGAATATACAGTTGATATATTAAGCGGTCATAGTGATCGCTTAACATTTTAACTGATGATGGAAAAAGGCAAGTTTATAAAATGCTGGAACTAGTGACTGAAAATATAAACACCACTTGGGTCTGTTCTAATTAAAAGCTTTGTTCCATTAAAGCCCAAAGCAATAATGCTATAAATGAAATTTAAAAGACTATGGGTTAAAACTACAAAGAAATTTTTAAAAGCCAGTCGTTTGCCTGATGGTGAGAAAATGATTATGAAATGAAGCAAAGTGGGAGGTGAGGAAAATAGTCTGTCAAAACCTTGAACATTTGCAGCACTTTAATATTTTTCTATATAATTGGACATCCAACTATATAATCATGCCAGAAACATTTGTGAATTTCTAGAGGCAAGGAGTGAAAAAAGTCACTTTTCTGTACTCACTGTTTCAATACTTAGGCTCTCAATTTATTAAATAGGAAATGTACTATATAATTTTACTTTCCACCATATCACTATCTTGCCAGTACACACTATTGAAATAAATGTTTTTCTGACTTCACACTGGTTTAATTTAAGGCTGGTTTTAAATAAACCTCCCATATCATTTGTCTTTAATAATGTGTGGGGGGTTCAATTGGTCTTGCTTTGTGGGGGGGGGGGACTAGCAAAGTCAGTGGAGAAGCTAATTCAATTAAGCCAATGCCAAACCTGTCCCAACTTCAACTGAATTCTGACTTTCTTGGCTAAGACACACAATAAAAGAAATCTCTTTCCTTTTACACTGAGTTTTTCACCTACCCCATACTGTATCTGAGGGATTATGACAATTGATTGGGTGGTGTCTGTAGGCAGGTTGTCACCTGACAGGTAATGCAGGCAGAATTAAAAAAAAATAAAATTCAATTTGGCATCCCTTTGTTGTACGGTACTGCTCTAGAGCAACCTCTATGGGCCAAAGAATCAGTGTGTGTGTAGGAGTTACATTTCAATAACCCTAAAGGTTTTACTCTCACCAGTATTTGTGGGGCTTAGTGGGAGTGCCCAAGTCTAACTCTTCAGAATTGGCTGAGAAGTAACCCAAATGTTTGGACTGCCCTCAGGGCTCATGTGATTTGTCCAAGGGAAGACTGGCAAGGGTAGTCTCAAGGAAGAAAGGAGATACCTGGCCTCAGCTGGTTCACATCAAATTGTTACCCCCTTTTTACTCCTTTCAGCTCAAACAAATAAATAGGACTTCTGCTAAATAAAGTGACCCTGATCCAATCCAATCTTTGGCTCTAGTCTTGTTATTCCATGATTGGCAATAAATGTAGATGCATCCTTTTTGACTGTTCTAACTGGTAAATGAGGTTCACATATGATCAGATTTGATAACAGGTGCAAAAGTGTAGGGCAAGCATTTGGGTGTTTGAGCAGTCTATTTTTACAGTGCTTAGTATAACACTTTGTAGTTGGTGCTTTTAAAAAAATCTTTGTTTCTCCAAACTTCGGTAGTCTTTTGTATATAATTAGTTAATTATGAGCAGAAGCATTGTGCATGCATGTTATTCATTAAGGCAGTAGAGAGATTGTGCTCCTTTTTTCATAATGCGAGACATAAATTTTGTAAATAAATAAAATAATTGTTTCATTTATTTATTTATTTATTTCCAGCATTTATACCCCGCCCTTCTCACCCAGGGGGACTCAGGGTGGCTTACAATAGTTGCCAAGAACATAATAATAAAACAAAAATAGTACATATAATCAATTAAAACTATAAAAATACATGATTAAAATACATTATAACAATTAAAACATATGTAAATTAGATCCATTTGTCTAAAAACCTCATGCTTTTTAACATACAGAAAAACCAAATGCATAAAGGCAGAAACATTCCACAAAATATGACTGCTAATGCTTACAGCAAAAACTATTTAAGAGAAAGAGTTACCAAGGAGATCTTTTGGACAGAAAAAAAAATAGAAATAGCAGAGCAAACACATAATGTGTATATGTTCTTGCTTATCACTATCACCCACTATAGTTTTTGCTGTGAGTTTTCCAGGCTGTATGTTCTCGAAGCACTCTCTCCTGACGTTTCTGGAACATGACCATACAGCCTGGAAAACTCTCAGCAACCCATTGATTCATAGAATCATAGAATCACAGAGTTGGAAGAGATCTCACAGGCCATCCAGTCCAACTCCCCGCCAAGAAGCAGGAAATTGCATTCAAAGCACCCCCAACTGATGGCCATCCAGCCTCTGCCCAAAAGCCTCCAAAGAAGGAGCCTCCACCACACTCCGGGGCAGAGAGTTCCACTGCCGGACAGCTCCCACAGCTAGGAATCATAGAATCATAGAATCATAGAATAGTAGAGTTGGAAGAGACCACATGGGCCATCCAGTCCAACCCCCTGCTAAGAAGCAGGAAATCGCATTCAAAGCACCCCCGACAGATGGCCATCCAGCCTCTGCTTAAAAGCCTCCAAAGAAGGAGCCTCCACCACGGCCCTGGGGAGAGTGTTCCACTGTCGAACAGCTCTCACAGTGAGGAAGTTCTTCCTGATGTTCAGGTGGAATCTCCTTTCCTGTAGTTTGAAGCCATTGTTCCGTGTCCTAGTCTGCAGGGCAGCAGAAAACAAGCTTGCTCCCTCCTCCCTATGACTTCCCTTCACGTATTTGTACATGGCTATCATGTCTCCTCTCAGCCTTCTCTTCTGCAGGCTAAACATGCCCAGCTCTTTAAGCCGCTCCTCATAGGGCTTGTTCTCCAGACCCTTAATCATTTTAGTCGCCCTCCTCTGGACGCTTTCCAGCTTGTCAACATCTCCCTTCAACTGTGGTGCCCAAAATTGGACACAGTATTCCAGGTGTGGTCTGACCAGGGCAGAATAGAGGGGGAGCATAACTTCCCTGGATCTAGACGCTATTCCCCTATTGATGCAGGCCAGAATCCCATTGGCTTTTTTAGCAGCCGCATCACATTGTTGGCTCATGTTTAACTTGTTGTCCACAAGGACTCCAAGGTCTTTTTTGCACACACTGCTGTCAAGCCAGGCGTCCCCCATTCTGTATCTTTGATTTCCATTTTTTCTGCCGAAATGAAGTATCTTGCATTTGTCCCTGTTGAACTTCATTTTGTTAGTTTTGGCCCATCTCTCTAGTCTGTCAAGATCGTTTTGAATTCTGCTCCTGTCTTCTGGAGTGTTAGCTATCCCTCCCAGTTTTGTGTCGTCTGCAAACTTGATGATCGTGCCTTCTAACCCTTTGTCTAAGTCGTTAATAAAGATGTTGAACAGAACCGGGCCCAGGACGGAGCCCTGCGGCACTCCACTTGTCACTTCTTTCCATGATGAAGACGACGCCTTGGTGAGCACCCTTTGGGTTCGTTCGCTTAGCCAATTACAGATCCACCTAACCGTAGTTTTGTCTAGCCCACATTTTACTAGTTTGTTTGCCAGAAGGTCGTGGGGGACTTTGTCGAAGGCCTTACTGAAATCCAGGTACGCTACATCCACAGCATTCCCTGTATCGACCCAACTCGTAACTCTATCGAAAAAAGAGATCAGATTAGTCTGGCATGACTTGTTTTTGGTAAATCCGTGTTGACTATTAGCAATGACCGCATTTGTTTCTAAGTGTTCGCAGACCACTTCCTTAATGATCTTTTCCAGAATTTTGCCTGGTATTGATGTGAGGCTGACCGGACGGTAATTGTTTGGGTCGTTCTTTTTTCCCTTCTTGAAGATAGGGACCACATTCGCCCTCCTCCAATCTGCTGGGACTTCTCCTGTTCTCCAAGAACTCTCGAAGATAATTGCCAGTGGTTCTGAAATAACTTCCGCTAGTTCCTTCAGTACTCTTGGATGTAGCTGATCTGGCCCTGGGGACTTGAATTCGTTTAGAGTGGCCAGGTGTTCCTGGACAACTTGTTTCCCTATTTGGGGTTGGATTTCCCCCAATCCTTCGTCCATTCCATGTTGCTGAGGTTGAAGATGGCTTTCTTTTTGTGAGAAGACCGAGGCAAAGAAGGCATTAAGTAGTTCTGCCTTTTCCCTGTCCCCTGTCGCCATCACCCCATCTTCTCCTTGCAGTGGCCCTATCGCCTCCTTTTTCTCCCAACGTAAGCAAAAAAGCCTTTTTTGTTGTTTTTTATGTCCCTGGCAAGCCTGAGCTCATTTTGCGCTTTAGCCTTGCGAACCTTTTCCCTACAGGTGTTGGCTATACGTTTGAATTCTTCTTTGGTGATTTCTCCCCTTTTCCACTTCTTGTGCATGTCACTTTTGAGCTTTAGCTCAGTTAGAAGTTCTTTGGACATCCATTCTGGCTTCTTTGCACTTGTCTTATTTTTCTTCTTTGTTGGCACTGTTTGCATTTGCGCCTTGAGTATTTCACTTTTGAAAAACTCCCATCCATCCTTAACTCCCTTGTTTTTTAATATCGGCGTCCATGGAATGCCGCTCAGTAGTTCCTTCATTTTTTGGAAGTCAGCTCTCTTAAAGTCCAGAATGCGTGTTTGACTTGTCTTAGTTTCAGCATTCCTTTGTATTGCAAACTGCAGGAGCACATGGTCACTTGCCCCTAAGGATCCAACCACTTCAACTGTATTGATCAGGTCTTCCACATTTGTTAAGATTAGATCAAGAGTTGCTGATCCCCTTGTTGCCTCTTCTACCTTCTGGACCATAAAATTATCTGCAAGGCAAGTGAGGAATTTGTTGGACTTTGTACTCTTGGCTGAGTTTGTTTTCCAGCAGATATCGGGATAATTGAAATCGCCCATGACTACTATATCTCTTCTTTGTGCCTGTTTGGTCAGCTGTTGACAGAAGGCTTCATCAAGTCCTTCATCCTGACTCGGAAGCTCCTCCCAATATTCAGGTAGAATATATACTGCCTCTTTCTGCAGAACACTGGGACACAAGTCAGGGCCTTTCCAGGCAGGGCCCAAAATGTGGGCCCTGTCGGACTTTTACCTGAGGCATACAAACAAAGCCTCAGGTAAAAAAAGCATTAATTAGGGACAAAGCAGGAAAACACTGCTTTATCCCGAATTAAATAGATACTCCATTAGAGCTGGACATTCCTGAAAGGCCTGAGTCTAAACGGGTATTTGCCCTGTGGGGTCTCACAACTATCCAGGAGTCAGTCCCCACATCTATCTCACACCATTTGGGCTTTTGGAGTCCAAGGGTGTGAGATGACACCCACCCCCTTCCCAACCACCCCAAAGCCTTAAAACTAAAACAAACCTTACCAAGTTGCCATTACATTGTTCTGCCAGTTCTCCTGGCACTTAAATATGATGTGCCAGGAGGCATGGGGGTCAGGAGCAATTCTCCCGCCTCCTGATGCATCATTATTTCCACCGTGAGGGCTGCCGGAGCAACGTTATGGCAATCTGGTAAGGTGCTGGCGTGGTAACACCAAGGTAGAAAGCCCAGTTGTTCTGGATAGGGTGTGGATACTTAAACCCACTTCAGGGCAGGTTTCTTTAACCTGCTCCAAAGCAGGTTTAAGCCCTGTCTGGAAGTGCCCTCAGTGTACATGAATTAAAATGGATACTGATTAAGCAAGAAGCAAGACATAAGAAATGTACACAGTATGTATACAACTGCACCCAACTGGGAAATGTAATATATTCTACAGAACAATTTCATAGGGATGTCCAAAACTTCATTTTTATTTAGTAGGTCATATCTAATTTGTAAGTTTTGTATTTTTGAACAAATATTAAGAAACACGGGGGGGGGGGGGGACAAACACCCACACAAAAACGGAATAATCAAAATTCACCCAATACTTTTTTATTTGAATTCTGTAATGCTCAGAAGCTTATCAAAGTCAGTTTCATTTTCAATGCCAGTGAGGTGAAGCCAAAAAGGCTGTCCTTCCTCTTCAAATTAATAGCCTCTTGCCATGCGGAGAGGAAAGCAGTAGGACAGGACAAGCTGAGTGATCTGGAAAAGAAACTGAGAGAGCACAGAATTCTGGGAAATGTAGTTTGGAAAGACAAGCAGCCCTATGGCAGATAATTCAAAAGGCATTTCCAAGAATTATGCTCAACATCAGAAAGCCCCAGGTGGGGAGAGATTTGTCCTTTCTAGCAGCAGCCAATAAATCATTGAATCTGCAAAGAGGAAGGCTGATTGATACTTCAGTATAAGTAACTAAATCAATGCTGGGTTGGGAAGAAACCCCTAAATTCAAGTTTTATTTGGTTAAAGACATTCCATGAGATAGCTGCTGTGTTTTTTTTAAAATGATTTTGTCAAAACTTTAAAAATATGGCCAAACTTGGTAGATCCCTAGATAAGTGAAACATTCTGAAACTTGATAGGCTATCTTAAGTCTATGCTGAATGTATTAACTGTCCAGTCCTATGTATGCATGCAGATAAGTAGATAAAGTTAAAGGTTTTTCCCTGACCTTTAGTTTAGTCTTGTCCGACTCTGGGGGTTGGTGCTCATCTCCATTTCTAAGTCAAAGAGCCAGCGTTGTCTATAGACACCTCCAAAGTCATGTGGCTGGCATGACTACATGGAGCACCATTACCTTCCTGCTGAAGTGATACCTATTGATCTACTCACATTTGCATGTATTCGAACTGCTAGGTTGGCAGAAATGCGGATAAGTACATGCAATCAAATTAAGTGAAATTTATTCTGACATGGGTGCACCCTAAACAATATGGTCAGTCTCAGCAGATTTCATCTCTACTATCAACATTTCAAAGATGTGCAGAAATATGTGGTAATGAAAATTTTCTCTTTAGGGTTTTTTTTGTGACCATATATCTCTTTTCTCTCTCTTATATTCTCTCTAGTTCTTCACATAATCACAATTTGCAGCCACAACTGTGCCTTCAAAAGCTTCCAGAAGGGCATTTTTAGCATTCTGGATCTAGCAAATAACTAGCAATTATGATGAAATAAAGCCCTTTGTGGATTTCGACTGGCATTAGCAGCCTGCGTTTACTGTATTTAACTCAGTGAAATGGTAAGTATAGCTTCCAAAAACAATCTTTCTCTTTTCAGAGTACCTGCGATTAATGTGAAAATCGAAAGCATCCAAGTCAACAAAATACACATTCATCTTCTTAACATTTTCGTGTGGAATTCAGATAAAGCTTTGAGTTTCTTATATTTCATTTTATTGCAAATAACATGTTTTGCAAGTTATTTTGGTTTGTTCTCCTTCCTTATTGTAAGAGAATTTCACAAATATTTTGAGAACTTAAGTGTCAAGGCAGTAAAAATTATCTATATAAAAGCTCCAGTATTTCCTTGTTTTCTCACCACATACACAAACAAACTGTCCAAATCCAGCTTAGTTCCTGACCCCTATCTATTTGAGGGATTAACTTTTTAGGGCATATCTACAATGACCACTTACCCTAAAGGCAGGTGAATTAGCTCCATGGTATCTAAATGACTTTCCCTAAGAATCTGAAGCAAACTGTGACTTTGGGCCCATGTAAGCAATTGGCCTAGTTCCGAGACAAAACAGCCATGGATGTGGATGTGCATAGCTCAAGAACATGGGTTGATTCTCAACATCCCCTCTACATACTTATTATAGCAGCAATCACTAGGCACAACATTACTATTTTCATTTGTCATTTGTCTCCTGGAATGGCGTTAGTCAGCTTTGCTTTTTTCACACAAGACAGTTTGATTTCTTTGATTATTTATGCTATTGCTATCTCAGTTTTAAATTACTTGCCCATTCAGCTGTGTTATATAATTTCTCTGATTAAAAATAATCCTTTTCACTCTACAACAATTACTAATTTAAATTAATACTTCTATGGCTAAGAAGGGCCTGAAATTTGTATGGCCTTGTGCTGGAACTGCATAGGTTCCACTTTCCCTTTGTTTAGCTTCTTTGCCCATAGTTTTAGAGCAGTTACTTTTATGTTAGTTTATAAGGGTGGAGTTTTGAAAAGCGTTTTGTGTCGGCCATTTTGTCTGCCCTTTTGTCTGAGGAAAAGGGGGCCATTTTGTGTCAGTTAGTTGGCCATGCCCCCTTCTGCCTAAGGTAAAAGGAGCTGTTATACATCATAGAACACCAGGGAATTCTAGAGGCAGGACGTGTCTTCAGTCGGTCCCAGTGTTCTAGGCTTTGACAAGCCACCTCAGGTCAATACTTCAACCAGTTACTTTTACTTAACCAGCTTTACATCAACTAGTTCAGTTTACTTTTTACAACAGCTACTTATAACCAGTTATCTAACTAGTACTTTTGGACAGTTAATTCAACCAGTACCTCAACCAGTTTTGTAGTTAATACTACCTTTCATCAACAAACAGTTAAACAGCAACTGGTTAATGCCTTGGGCATAGGGTGCCTTAGAAGGAAAGGGAAGGGAAAAAGGGACTCAAGTAAGATGATTGATTTAAAATGTTCCAAATGAGTAGAAATATGTTGTGGCAAATATATATATTTTGTACATTGCATCAGAACATTCTTTTTGTTTTGGATAGTAATTTTACAAATACTATTTTTAGTAAGTTCAAGTGAATTTAAACATCCTTTTTGAAAGAGGAAGTAATATTCAGTGCTAATCAAGTTGGCCAATTGCAACATTTCTTGCAGTAAAAATAAATAACACCACTCAGAAAACAGTGGAGTACCAGACATAAAACAATGAGGGTCACCTAACACCTCCCAACAAAGGATTCCCCCCGGCAGGAAGTAGCCAGGGTTTGAAGCAGCAAGGCTATACAATGGTAATCAAGTTGGCAGTGCAACATTCACACTTGCCTGTAGCAGAAAAGAGTTCTTTCTCCCACCCTGGACCTTCTACAGATATATAAAGAGAGGCCTCCCACAGGATGGTAAACATTTTGGTGTCCCCTGGATAACATCCTTGCTGATGGCCAATTGTCTCACACCAGAAATGGCTTGAAGTTGTTGCTTCATTTCTCATTTTGTAAAATAAGATAATCTAAAAGAAAAAAATGCTTTTGTAATTGCAGTAGCTTAAAAACATTATTTTCAGAGTACTCAGTGAACATGAACTTGATGCAATGGGTTAATTATTTTTCTTAACATCAGCTTTCTAATTTGGAAGAATATTTAAAATATATTTTAAATTCAGAGATGTTAGCTTTAAATGCTTATTATATGTTCAAATCAAAGCAACATTCCACAGAAAAGCTTAAAGGTGAAAATGTGGGCTTTGATATAGATCTTTCTCTAACAAGGTCATTTTTCTGTCAAAGTTAAATGTGATCACCAGCATTTTTGACAGGAAAGAACTTCACAGAGTACTGGTGATCTTCCCGGGCAAATTTTTTCTCTGCCCAAATATATTTTCTCTGAATAACTTTACAAAAAGTCACAGAAGTGTGTGTTTCAGTTTTTCTGGGCAAAATAATTTCTTCACAACTTTAGGAATGATGCAATCCTGGGAGAAAATTGTGCAAGATTCTTGATTGTCTATTATTTTTTCCCAAAAGAGGATTCTGACTAGTAGGAAACCAATATTTAAACTTAAGAATGAATAATAAAGAATATGTTTCCCATCTTAAATTCAGATATAATTGAACACAGTAATACTGTATTTCATTGAATCTAAAGTGCCATCAAATGTAAGATGCACAACAGTTTTGAAGCTTTGATGTTACAAAGAAAACAATTCCTAGAACTTTTTAAAAAAAATCCTCTTCATGTTCAATACCTTTTTGTTTGTTTGTTTGTTTCAAGGCAGCTTTGTAGTGAGTCTTTCCTTTGGGGTGATGAGGGAGCATTAAGAAACCCTGAAGTAATCTTGTCTGCATGAGTCTATTTTATTGTGGCTGCAGGTTCATTTGGGAGGTAGAAAAAGCAGGAAGCAGTGCTAAGCAAAAAATACCAGACAACAGTTGTCTAGTTGAGGCTAGGAATAAAATGAAGGGAGCTGGCACAGCTTTTTGGGGCTAGAGCCCTTCCTCCTCCTTCTCTTCATCTCTCAGAGATAAGACAGTGCCCCTCCCCCCCAAAAAAAGTGGTGAACCTGAAATGCCATTGAATATAAAGCATACCCCATTTTGAAGCCCCTTAAACAGGGGAAAAGTGTAATTTAGATTTTATTAAATATGGTGTTTGCATACATATTGATATACATATTGACTGATCTTTCAGCAATTGATTTTGTAGGATTTCAATGTGAGAAATAATGATTTCTAAAACCTTGAATGTAGAATGACGCTGTCTTTGTAGCCACATGGAAGAAATAAGATGTAATTTGCTATGGCCATCTTTCTAACTATCATATATAACACTGGCCAACACACATTTTGATTTCAAATGTTAGCCCTGTTTCTGGATATATTTGACCTGCAGATTTCAAAAATGGCACCAACTTTTCCCTATCTTATCTAGATTTTCAAATGCAGAACATATGCCATCTATTTGCCCATAGAAAACCATGATAACTATATCTAAGAAACTAGGGCTGATGTGATCTATCCAATGCAATTTTCTGAACCAGCACCCAAAATATCACCAGGAACAGACCTAAAAACCAAGACTGTCAAAGAGACTCGGAAGTCACTCCTTTTCATGCATTGTACTCTCAATGGGCTTTCTAAAAATGGAAGAACTGGCCCATTACCTTATTAGCCACCAGAGATAAATCTTCTGTACCTTTTCCCCCTTTGAGATAAGGGTGAATGAGAAACTCTTTGTGATTCTATTTTATGAATTATATTTTATTAAGTTTTTTGAACATGTGAGTAGGAAATAATTTTTAAAATCCTCCATTATCAATTATGTCTGTGCAAGGATTTAAAGTTATTGCATTGCATCCAATTAATCTCAGTCAGGGAGATGTGCCCACAAGTCACATTGTTAAGTACTTCTTATTTTTATTGTGGCTCATTCTGCTGAATGTTCATATTTAACATTTAGACAGCTCCTTTCATTGTCAAAGCACTGCACAAACACAATGAATGAATCACAACTGCACAAACAGATTTTTATCAATACAGGCTGACATTAACAGTATCAACAAATAAGTGTTAACATTTTGGCCTCAGATTTGCTTTCCCATGAAAGTTAAAACAAATTGTTGAATTTTGAAGGGAAATAAAATTTGCTGTTCTTGTTATATCCTGTTTTTCTTCCAAGAACAACATACACACATATGCACACACACCATCCTATTTATTCCAGTTGCAGGTTTTCAGTATTCTGAGACTATTTCTACATTACTCTAACACTACAGGTGCCAAATGGTGACCACTGCTGTTTTTGTGCCTGGTGGTCATTGTCAAGGATTCAAACAGCATTGGATCATCAGATAAGTCTTTGGAAGATAAATGCCAAAATAGGGGTGACTATTGAAGGGTGATCATGCATGTCCCAGATCTCACGTCAACGCAATTAGGAAAAGAATTATGGGGATCCAGGCAGTCGAGGATCCCAATAGATCTGTTGTAGCTCAGCCTGAGCTGGAGCCAGACTTTGGCCCCATTCAAGACTTTGATTTTAGGCCTGAAATGCCTGAAATCCAGCCGCCTGAAATCCAGCTTCCTTTGCCTGAATTGGTTTCAGCAGAGGATTCTGAAACCAGAGATAAGCATTCGTCTGTTCAATCAAGGCCAGGTCAACAAAGGCCAGATGGACATAGCAGCCCAGAGGAGGAGGATGGTTTTGACAGGAGGGAGATGTTTACCCGGGACGGAGCTGGAGGGAATGTGTGCGAAGGAGTGAATGTCTGGTTCAGAAATGATCAGCTTTCCCATGGGAAGGATAGCTCTCCTTAGAAACAATAGCCTTGAAATCTCCTTAAATACTTCTTGCTTCCTCTGCTCAGCAGAGGTGTCAACTTTGCAATTCAAGTGAGAAAGATCTCTGTCTTCATGTTCCTGCCTCTGTGACTTTCAAGCCAAGATTCTGCCTTGTGGATTATAATTATTCCCTGCCTTGCTGTACCTTGTTTCCAGTTGAGCCTCCCTGATTCTTTGCTGTGTGGATTACAGTTTTCTTGGATTACCTTGAGTTTGGTTCTTGTTCCTTGTGGCTTCCTATTGTTTCCTGTTTAGGAAGTGAACTTTGTGTGGACTACTCCTGATACTTCTTGTGGGACTAAGCACAGTTCCAGATTGGAGTATAATTGTGAGAGACGTTCTTGAACTTCTGACATTCTTGGACTTCTGTTTAAGAACAGATAAGTACATTGCTTGGTGGTTCATCCACCCTATTGACATTGAAATTTATTTGCTTGTGCTTTCTTATATTCTTCAATAAACAGCTTGATTGCTTATATTCTGGGCTTCAGTGTGATTTTCAAGGTGTCTATGCAGCTCGGGGGTGTGACAAGACCATGGTAGAAGAAGAGATGAGGATAGTGAGAGCTTACAGTATATCATGAGAATCCTCCAAAATCCATTTTGACAGGACAATAAAGGGGGGGATGAATAAGTATTACATATATGTATTCTCACTGTTCAAACCATAGAATGTGGATGAGCCCACAACCAAGTTGAATAAAAAGAAAAGGGATGAAGGTTGAGGATTTGTTGAACAATTGGC